>NW_016107373.1:2447284-2600023 GCF_001604975.1 Cebus imitator | reverse complement strand
TTTTTTTGGCATTGTAGTAGAGACGAAGTTTTGCATGTTGGCCAGACTGGTCTTAAAATCCCAGCCTCAAGTGCTCCACCTGCCTCAGCCTCCCAAAGTGCTGAGATTACAGGCATGAGCCACCACACCCAGCCATATGGCCAAATAGTGTTCCATATCTTGTTTACCTCTTCATTCATTGATGGGCAGTCTCTGCCTTTTGGCTATTATGAATAATGCTGCTGAAAGCATTTGTGCACAAGTTTCCATGCAGACACAAGTTTTCATTTCTCTTGGGCATAATACCTAGGAATGGAATGGTAACTCAAGGTTTCATCATTTGAGGATCTGCCAGGCTGTTTTCCAAAGCAGGTGATCCATTTTGTTTTCCCACCAATCATATGAGGGCTCTGATTTCTCCGCATCCTTGTCAACCCTTGTTTTTCCTGACTTTTTGATTATAGCTATCCTGGTGAATGTGAAGTGATACCTTATTGTAAAGCATTAGGGTTTTGCTCTGCTTTTTTCTTAGCTCTCATTCATTTCAGTGGTTATTGAGGGAGAGCTACCCATGATGGATATGCAGGTTATGTACTCAACAACTCCATGGGGTGCTTTTCATATCAACCCTGTTGACTACATTCTTCTACCAGATTAATTTAGAAGACTGTTCCAATCTGCAGCATGATCATTAAAGTGTGTTTCTATCTGATTTCTCTCTGGCTCATTCCAGTTTACATTTTTGATGTCCCCTAGATAAGCAGATACTCCTGGATCTCTCTCTCACCTTTACGCAAGACGATTCGTACAGAGCAACTAAGAGATGGGATTCAGACCAGTCTTCTTGACAGCTGCTTCTCCAGTTCTTCCCCAAGGGCCCAAACTTGGACTCAAAATGCTGTTGCCTTCACCAGGAGCCTGCCTCCTTATCAAGGAGAGCAAGGCTGTGTGTGATCAGGGTAGCGGGTGGTGGTCCTGAGGCTGGTCTATTGTCGTGACACCTTTTACAGGCAGTGAAGAGGGGCTGCGAAGGGAAGAGCTGTCTGAGTTGGTTATAGGCTCTGTTCCTGGGTTCCAATCCTGGCTCTACCACTTGCCGGAAATGTGTCTTTGGGCTGCTCACCTGTTCCCTCGCAGTTCAGTGGTTTTATCCATAAAATGTGGGTGCATAGTACAATGGAACACACCCCTATGAGTTGTTGTAAATACTAATGCTTGTTGCAGGCCTGGTACTTAGCATGTGATGAGCAGATCACAGCCTGCTTTAGCATCTACAGTTATCGTCAGGTGGGTTTCAGGAATGGTTGAGGGTGGGAGGTGAAATCAAAGTATGTAAAACCTGGATGTAGCATTTGGTATTGTTTGTCAACATGCCTCATTAACCAGGTCTCCAGAGTCTTCTCAAGCATTAAGAAGAAGGAAATTCTGCCATTTGCAACAACATGGGTAAACCTGGAGGACATTATACTAAATGAAATAAGACAGACAAAGGACAAATACTACCTGATACCACTTATAGGAGGAATCTGAAATAGTCAAATTCATAGAGACAGAGAGTAAATGGTGGTTGCCAGTGGCTGGGAAAGAGGGAAATAGGTATTAGTTCAAGGGTATAAAGTTTCAGTTATGCAAGATAAGTAAGTCCCAGAGATCTGCCATACAGCATAGAGCCTGTAGTTAACAATACTGTACTGCATACTGAAAAATTTGCCAGAAGGGTAGATCTTACCTTAAGTGTTATCACAATAATTAGAGCAGGAGGAGTCTTTTGGAGATAATGGATGTGTTTATGTCATAGTTTGTGGCAATGGTTTGACAGGGGTACACTTATTTCCAAACTCATCTAGTTGGATACGTTAAATATGTACAGCTTTTTGTATGCCAGTCATACCTCAATAAAGTGGTCTAAACAGAAAAGACATTTGATAAAAGGAAGTTTTGGAATAATAAAAGGAAGTTCTCATTTCCTTATCAGTTAAATTAGGGCAGATGGGTTAAATCATGGTTCTTGAGCTTTTTTGAATCACCTAGGAAATTATACTCATGTGCCAATGTTCATGAAAAGCTGCACACATTTTAAGGGATACCCCCTTCCCCAGACACCAGGTTAGGAGCCAGTTTAGATTATCTGGATAATCTCAGATGCCCTCATCTGGCTTTAGTATTCTTCACTCCATGTCTCTGGCCATAGCAGAGGCTGGAGTTCAAGTTCAGGTTATCTCTTTATCTCTCAGGTCTTAAGCTGGTTGGGCTGGAGAGTAGCTAGAGAAAAGAGGTGATGCATCCACTTCCTGGGGCTTGAGTGAGGAGCATCTCAGGTATGCCAAAGCGCTTCGTCAACGGCGAATGGCTTCACCAGTCATTTTTATAACTACTTTGCTCTATGAAGAAATGCAGGATTAAAAACTAAGAATGCTTTATGGATTCAGTGAATTCCTGGAAAGTTGCAAACAAATCGGGTTTTTGAAAATCCATCTCTACGGCATCTGGTCATGATACCATTTAGAGGAGCCCAACATTGAATCCTCAATTGGGGCAGACAGATGTTCTGTTGCAAAGCAGAGCATTCCTCCCTATTAAAATACCAACCTGCAGATAGCAGATTTGCTCAGAGGCAAAGCTGGAAGTTCAGAGAGGGCCCCAGAAGAGTCCTGTTTGATGCTGGGTTTCAGGCATGGTTGACGGTGGTTAATGGAGTCATTAGGGAAATGTTGGCTCCAACATCCATTGCTCCACAAAGTGGTTAAAGCATAGACTGTACTGCCAGAGACCTGAGTTTAAACTCCAGCTTCCCATGTGGAAACTTCCTTTGCCGCCTCAGACAGGTTACCAACAGCCCTCAGTCTCAGTTTTCTAACCTATAAAGGGAGGATAATCATAATAGCTGTGAGAATTAATAGTGTATCAAAGTACTTGACATAGTGAAGGTACTCCATGAGTGGTAGCTGTTAATGAGGTTTTATTTTTATTATCTTTATTAATTATTACCATGGTCTGAAATAGGATCCACTTAGACCATGCTTGGCCCAGGGGGCCAAACTCCATGCTTTTATGTTATTTTTCTGAGCATCCCTCTACATAGAATCACACAATCTTCATTTTAGACAGAACTTTGAGGTTATTTAGGACAGATATCCACTGAATGAGCAAGTCCTTTTTTCAGCCTCCCTACTAGCAATCATCCCCTGCTTGAATACTCCCAGTAACAAGCTCACCACCTCACTCTTCTTATCCTTACTCTTCTTCATGTTAGGCCATCCCTCCTTGTGCTGAATTCAGGCCTGCGTCCCCCTAGATGCAAGCAGGTTCTAACCATCCTGTCCCCACGACATGGTTGTTCTTCCCACATCTGATGATGATGGCTCTGCTTTCTCAGGTCTCTTCTCCTCCAGGCTAAGGAAGCTTCTTACCATGTGGGTTCCCCAAGTTATCAAAGGCCTTGCATCACAGTGCTCAGAGCTTCTGGCTGGTCCAAAGTACTAAGTTCAGAGGGACCAAGGAGTTGACCTTGAGGGATAAGGCAAGGAAGACGCTGGGAGACCAGCCTTCTGGGGGCCGCTCCTGAGCATCGGGCCCTGCTGCCATTCCTGGACCCATCTCAGTGCTAGAACTGGAGGCTCACAGCCTGCTGTCTACTCAGGGTGGCCTGGGTTCATCAGTGGCCTGTAACGTGATCCACAGGCCCTGTGAGATCCTGCCTGCCCTGCACCTCTGCCCAGGGCACCATCTGTCTCTTCTCTAAGATCTCAGCTTATACTCCATGTCCCCAAGAAAGGTCCTCAGCAGATTCCCAGGTCCAGGGCTGCAGCTCAGAGATCCAGTAATCCCACATAATTCCCCACCATGGTGCTGGCCATGCCGTATCACAGTGGTCTCTCTTCTGTGTCCCGCTAGGCTGTGAGCTTTCCAAGAGCAAAGACATTCTCTGCCTGTGTCACCATTCTATCCTCAGAGCCTGCCACCATGCCCACTCCTTCCATGATGTTTGCTGGTTTAATGAATGAATGAATAAGTACTTGATTTGAAAAAATCCTGATTGATGGGAAAGATAAGCCAAAAAACACCCCTCAGAAAAGCTCTAGACCTGAACCCAACAGACAGAGGTCTCAGGCAGTTCCTCTGTCCTTCACAGCCCTCACCCAGGCTTCTCTGTGCAGATGAAATTGCCAAGGCTTATCACCACTCGGTGTTGACCCACAGGGCTCCCACTGCCCTAAATTAGTAGTAACTAATACTTGAACTCTTAATGATCTCGATTATGATCACAATGCTAACAGTAACCACTCACTGAGTGTCTTCCACTTTCATTATGACAGCAGTGCTGCAAGGCTGGTTTTTATCCCATTTTATAGATGAGGAAACTGAGGCATGGTCTGCAAAGCCATCTGCCCAAAGCCACTCAGCTTGTGTGCAGTGAAGCTGAAATTCTAGCCAACTCCTCTGGCTCCATGGCTCTTACTACCATCTATGTGCTCCTACTACTGGCTGTGGGACCTAGACATGCTTCTTTTTTCCCCCAGAAGATAGGGGAGCAATCAGAAATGATAATGTTGGGGAAGTAATGTTATGATAAAGTCCGGGGTGCTCTGAGACTCCAGGGGAGGGTCCCTGCAGACTGGACCATCACCTGAGGAGACTGCCATGGGAGGGGAAGCCCGAGTTACATGTTTTCTCTTTTTATTTTTCTGCGATTTTTAAAACACAGAGTCAGTATAGTCTCATAGACAAATAAAGCAAAAGCATCCCTGCCTCCTTCTTTCCTCCCCTCTAGAGGTAACGAGAGTTGAGAGTTTGAAATGTACCTCCTAGACTTTCTATGCTCATATATACGTGTAGTGGTATGCTGGTAGATGTTTAACAACTGACGGTGATGGTGATGGTGAGGATAAGTGCCAATTTCCGTGGTGTAAATGCTCCCCCCATGGCTGATTTCAAGCTACTAACATGAAATCACTGAATGTGCAGTTGGGAAGAAATGTGCAATCACAGCTATTGTATGTTCTTTCTACTATGCGGCTACAGTAGGGGCCAGTACCCTCCAGAGCATAGAGAATAGTCAGTCAAATGTAGTAAAATAACTGAGAAGTGGGTAAGTTTTGAGTATTTATTGCCTTTTAAAAATGTATCATTTACTGACTTGTAAGCTTATGTCATTGAATTTTTAATGGCTGTGTTTAACAACTGGTTCACAAAATTCCTGAAAATTTAACAGTTGGCTCTCAGTATAAGCTGGCTCTGGCATAGCACTCATTTCATTTTTACTAAAATCTTAATATTTTGTAATTTTTTTCTTCTTTCTTCCTTCCTATCTTCTTTCCTTTCTTTTTTCCTTCCTTCCTTCTTTGCTTCTTTCTTCTTTTCTTTTTTTTTTAGAAACACGACCTTGCCCTGTCACCCAGGCTTGAGTGCAGTGGCACAATCATGGGTCAGTGCAGCCTCAAACTCTTGGGCTTAAGCAATCCTCCTGCCTCAGCCTCCTGAGTATTTGGGACCACAGGCATGTACCACCACCCTTGGCTAATTCTTTGTGGAGACAGTGTCTTGCTGTTTTGCTCAGGCTAGTCTCAAACTCCCTGGCTCAAGCAATTCTCTGACCTCAGCCTCCCAAAGTGCTGGGATTACAGGTGTGAGCTTTGCACTCAGCCAACTTTTTCCCTTTAACTTGCTTTTTAACTAAAAGGCTCTTCATCCAATCATTCATCCAACCAGTATTCCACCATATGCCATGCCTTCCCTGTGTTAGGAACCAGGGCCACCATCGTGATCACAGCAGCCACATGCTTTGTGCTCATTAGCTTACGGTCTAGACAGGGAGCCAGTCAGTTACCAAATTGGCAAATAGGTATCAACAAAATGCTCACTGTAATTAGGCCTCCTAAGGGAAGTTACAGGATGATATAACAGAGATGATGCCATGATAGGCCGGGGATATGGAGGTTGAGGTGTAGCAAGGAAGAACTTCTTTAGGTTCAAGACTAGGAAAGGCTTTTTCTGTGGAGCTGACATAATCTGAGAACCAAAAGCTAAGAAGGGATCACATACTCAAAGCTTAGTGGGAAAAAAGTTGGAAAAGGATATGTTTACTTGGGTGCCATTTCCGTAAACTTTACGCACATGCAAACAGTCCTGTGTGTTGTTCTTTGAAAAGTCCTTGTGTCATAAAAATGGAAAGGCTTCCCATCATCTCCAGGATGGTGGTTACTCTTGGAGGGAGGAAGGGAAAGGGAAGCTGGAGGCAGAGAGGTCTTCCACTGCAACCCGGCACTTTCTTGAAGCAAAAGGAGAGAGAGGCCTGAGACAAATATAACTCATGTTAATTTTTGTTGCTGTAGCTGGTGGGCACAGGGCTGTCGGCTGCATTCTTCTTTATAACTTCTGAATGCTTGAAATATTTCATGATTATTGTTATTTTTAAGGGTAGATAAAAGAGGCTCTAGGCAGTGGAACTGGCCAATGTTAAGGCTCACTCTCAGGGCACCAAGGCTGCAGAAAAGTGAAAAGGACGTGAGAGGCCCAGGGTAAGTTGGGGAGCACGCCTGTGGGCTGTGAAGGCTGTGGCCATAAATATGAGCTTTATTGTAAGTACAGCATGCCGTCTTGAGCTGGTGTGGGACATAATCTGATTTACATTGATAAAATACTTCTCTGCTGCTTTGAAGAGAATGATAGAGGCTTATGAATGGCACCAGGTTAGGTAGGAGTCTAGGCATGGTGTCTGTCCATCTGTTTCCCATTTCCCAGGAATTCTCCCAGTCTCTGCTTCACTGAGTCCTCAGGGAACCAACCCTGATCTAGCTCATGTGTACATTATATGTCAAGGTGTACATTATATGTCAATTATGCCTCAGTAAAGCTGTTAGAAAAGGAAAAAGAAGAAACATATCATTATGAAACAAAAAGAGGTAGGGTGAATGAAAGGATGGACCTGCAAAAAACTAAAAATTCTGGGAACGAAATCTATTCATCAAAATAAAGATACTCATTAAAAAAGAGAGTAAAGAAAGATGGAAACACCTCAGTAGATGGGAGAAACCCTGGAATAGACACAGCCGAAGAGACAATTAGTGGACTGGAAGAGAGTTCTGAGAAATTTTTCCAGAGAGTGCCCAGAAAGATAGAGAAAAATATGGAAGAGTAGTTAAAAGACATGGAGGAGAGATTGAGCTACTCTCATACCTGTTTAACAGAAATTTTACTGAATGAGAGGGGAGAAAATGACTGAGAAGCTGTTACTTAAAAGCCTAATGACTGAGAATTTTCCAGAATTGAAAAAAATATAGTCTTGGAGTTGGAAGGTGTTCATCAAGCAATAAGGAGAATTTCAGGAAAGTAAATCTCCACTTCAAAACCACGTAGCAAAGCTGCAGAAAATCAAGAGTAAAATGAAAGTGTTAAAATTTACCACAGACAGGATTACCCACAAAAGAGCAACATGAAACCGACAGTTGTTGCTTTTGCGCCAGTGGCAGTCTTTTTAGTAATCTTCAGAGTGCTGAAAGAAAATAAAACTTAGCCTAGAATTTCATACCCAGCTGAACTCTGATTAAAGAGTGATGATGAAATAAAAGAGAAAGCAGCCCAGCTTCAAACCCTGAGGCTCTTGAACATTTAGAGGTTGGGGAGAGGAGGAACCCTCTCAAATCACATATGCTCAGTCATCCAGCAGTGGCCTCTGTCTCCCACAGAAACTGTAAAGAGAGAAAGATTTATTTAGTCTTTGTAGTTGCAACTGGAGGCCAATGGAAATGCCCCTTGTCAGCCATGTTGCTGAGTATTCCATCAAGACAGAGGAGGGAGGTGGTCCCATCTGTCTGCTCCCCATCTCCCAGGAATGCAAAACACGTGTGAAGGGCTTTGTGTGTCTAGGAGGATGGGCTCCCCAGTGTCTCTAGGAGATTGGGAATGGGTGGAGGATAGGTAGCAGGGATTCTGAACCCAGCCTGCATTTCAGTTCTGTAGCAGTGGTGACATTTCAGGGGAAGGGGGTGGCAGCAGGCGGGGCCAGGCCCTGGGCCCTGGTCAGGAAGGAGCCCAGGGACATGAGAGCTCCTCTAGAATGGCCATCCTAGACTCTCTCTCTTTCTTCCAGATTGTGGACAAGAACAACCGCTATAAGTCCATAGATGGCTCAGACGAAACCAAAGCCAACTGGATGAGGTGAGCCCCACTCTGCTGATGTCCTGGGGGTCTTGCCTGGCCTCTGGAAAGGAGCCAAGGGAGTGTGTTGGTCCTATGGGATCTCCAGTGGTGGAGACCTCTGGAGGCCCAGAGACCGACGTTCACAGGATTTGGGACACATCTAGCTCTGAAAGGCCCACCTTTTCCCCTAGGCCTCCATTAGGGGGCTCTAGAGGACAGCCTGTGGCCAGGCTGTTGGGATGCAGGGACCCCTCGGGCTGCTCACTTGGCAGTGTGTCTGGAGGACCTGGGCCCAGGCTCCTGGCAGCATTCCTGGGGGAGGAGGGGGAGAATGTCTGTCCCCCACCTAGGACCGTGACCCCTTCTCAGAGTGTGAGAACCGTCCCAGTGCAGCCCCAGCAGTTCAAACAGCCTCCATGGAAGAGAGGGCTTCTGACAAAGTTTTCAGCTCAGTTTTTGACAGTGCTTGCTGCCTAAGTTTGAGTACTTTGAAGAGTGAACTTTACCCTGTTCCAGTGTTTGGGACAGAAGTTTGCACCAGAAGGTTCCTTAAATGCCAGCCAGAGGAGGCAGGAGACTGGCCCTGGCTGAGTTGAGCCTGGAACCACGGGTCCAGCGTGATGCTGATGGTCTGTGCCATGTGCGAGGGGCTCTGCCGGGTGGGGTTTGTGGACGGCGTGGGAGACCCGACATGCCTGGCTGCTTGCTTGATGGCCTCTTTCGGGGACCTAGGAGCACTGACTGGGGATCTGGATCTGGATGGGAGGGAAGGAAGCCTCAGATGTCTGGAGTGCGGGGCACAGCCACACCGGGGACCTGGGGCCCTCTGCTGGCATTTGTACAGTTTCATGACCCATGAGGTCTTGGCCTGGAGGTGGGATCGTGCTTGGAAAGAGGGCAGATGAGGACTTCCTAAGGGGGGCGTGCTGTCTTCAACTCTGAGACTTTCTGAGCAAATGAGGAGAAACAGGTTTGAGGTGGGGAGTGTGTGATGAGGGCTCCACTGCCTACCTGTACTCCTATCAGACAGCTCTGAGTGGCTGAGCAGCAGTTCACACCTCCCAGAGCACTTTAGTGTTCACCCTCTTATGTGTCGGGGCAGGTGTTCTCATTGCCATTTGATGGGTGCAGAACAGAGGTGCCAGAGACGAGCAGGCCCGCTGCCTTGCAGTATGGAGAACAGCACCCACTGCCCCCAGCCTCCCTGCACACAGCTGATCAGACACACCCCAGGGAGGTGGCTTGACACCCCCAAATGCCTTCTCTTCTTACTGCCACAGGGTCCGGGTCAGCTGAGCACTTGCAGTTCACCACCTGCCTACTGATCATCTAGTTCAAGTCAGACTGCGTACTGGGTACCAGGGTGGATCACGCAGCCCTGCCCCACCACACCCCCTGACTCATCCCCTGCTGGCCCTTCCCAGGTTCACACCTCCCACCACAGAGATGACTTTCCAGTGTAGTTTTTGCTCTGAGGCACGGTGTGCTGCAGGACCCAGGTGAAAGAGGAGGGGTCTGTTGACGTGGGCCTTCCAAGGGGCCAGGGTTGTGTCTGGGGACACTGGGGTGCGGTGTCTAGACAGGCTATAGGGTGGCTACACAGTTTGGAGCCTCGGCCTGCGCCGCTGTACCGCCTGCCCTGTGGCTGCAGCCTGGCTCCAGGCAAGCAGGGGAGAGTGTGCGTGTGTCCACTGGGGAATCAGGCTTTCTGTGCTGTTGCTTTTAAGGCGTCGGGAGCTTTGCCCATAGAGCTGAATCTGTTCTACTCTTTCACCCACCTCTGATCTTTCTCCTTGGGGACAAGGCCTTCCCACAGCCCCAAAGAAGGGGAGTTATCATCCGAACTAACTTAGCTATCCTCTGGTACCGCAGATTGTGACCTAATTGGGCTGGGGATGGGCCCCTGGCCTTGGTATTTTTAAAGCTAGTGATTCTAATGTGCCGCTAGCATTGAGAACCACTGCTGTGTGTGGATCTTCATGCCACGGTGGTCAAACTGAGATCCAGGGCAGGGTAAGGTCTTGCTCAAGAGCATGCAGTCAGGGTGGCAGAATGAGGATTTGAACTCCTGGCTCTGGAATCCTAGGCCGGTGTTCTTCCTGCTTGTGCACAAAGGACCAGGTGAAGCCTGGCTTCCTGGGCCTGGATGGGACTGGTGAGCAGGGATTTGGGGGGTTCCGCTACTGCCACCTCACTAGCATGGGATCTGTTCTATTCTGCTCCCAGCCTGTCCTGATTCAAGATGGCATCTGGGTAGTCACAGCCCGTGGGCTCTCGTCTTATGACTGCTCGAAGAGCAGGTTGGGTTTGGGGATGCAGTTTGTTGCCATGGAGATGCCCCTCCTGTGGCTGGAGTGAGGGAAAGCACATCCTGGGAACCCTCCTTTCCCTTCATGTCCAGTTTCCATTGGTGTAGCTCTTTCTGATCTGCAGATGCTCTCCCTTGCACTGTCATGGCGTGGCTTGGGGATGATTGAATGGACTCAGTTAGTTTCTTAACAAAATTAATGGTGGGCCAGGAGGGGAGTGGGCACTGTCGTGTTTAGCTGGCCTTTCTGACAGTACTGTGCTAGGTGATCTGCCTGTGGTCGTTCTCAACCGGGCACTATTTTGTTCTCCTGGGGGCATTTGGCAAGGCCTGGAGACATGTTTGGTGGTTGGGTGTTTTCAGGTAGAAGAAAAGGATACTGATAAAATCCTGCATCACACAGGACACCCCTTCCTTCCCCACAAAGAATTATCTAGCCCCAACTGCAATAGTGGCAAGAGTGAGAAGCTCCTCCTGATAGCCCTGGGCAGTGACACTAGAATTATCACCCTAGTTTTTTGGAGAAGGAGACTGGCTTCACACGAGTCCCATGTCTTGGCTCAAGGAGACTCAGTCTGTAGTCCCAGGTCTACTCCATGTCCCTGCCACCATCTTGGACTGGGCAATGAGGCCCCAGCCTTCTTCCCATCTTCTGGGCCCTGGTAATTTGGGTGCGTGACTGGGAAGGTGAGGGCTAAAGGATGTTGGTGCCGCTGGCCTTCCCCTCCCGGTTTCAGAAGAGTCCAAGAAATCAATTGGGCTCCGAGCTTTCCTCCACACCCTCATGTCCTCTCTTGGGTGAATTTTTTTTAACCTTTTATCACTAGTTAAAGGGTGACAGAGCCACGATGTGGAGGGATCGAGTTCCAAAGCCAGAGCAGGGACCACGTGGGATGGAAGGGCCATGCTGTGCCCCTTGCCCAGGGCCCTTGGCTGCTCAGTAGAGAGGGAATCCCGGATCCCCCTCGTGTCCACCAAAGTGGAACTTGTCTCGCTCTGGACAGTCGTGGGTTCCTCAAATTCTACCAAAAAGCCACAGCAGCCCACCCCACAGAAAAAGCACTCCCATGGGAGGGAAACCTGTTTTCCTGCACCTACGCAAAGGTGGGGGCTTGGAGAACTGACCGGGAAGGGGAAGGAGAAGGGGGAGATAGCCGCTGGGCAGAATAAGCTTTCGGTGGCCACACGCTAGTCATGGCATAGCTGCTGTACACCCCATGGCAGCCCATCGTAAACCGCCTCCCTGCTTACGTATTCTTCTTCCGAGCCACTCATTCAGCTATAGGGCTGTAGGTAAACATGGCTTTATAGAGGCAATGGTCTAATCCTAATTTTGATAAGATCCTTTATTGCTACCTTTAAGCGATTTTAAGCCCCTTACATCATGGTGTTTTTCCCTCCTTAGTGATAACCCCAAAGGCTTCTGGTTATTATTCTAGACAGGGAGAGTGAGGCAGGAAAGATTGAACTTGAACCGCCCTAGCTCTCACTGCTAGTAAGAGCTAAAGCAGGCCCTGAACCTGAGAGCTTCGACTCTGAGTCCAGTGCTCCCTCCCATGTAACGCCGTCTCTTCTTTCCACCCTCCCCTCCGAGGAGTAGTGGAAGGGACCTCTTGGTAGGAGGAGGGTGTGGTGGGGGCCAGGTTGCCCCAAGTGCCTCCTGGCTCTCCAGCTGGGGGCCAGCAATTAGGAAGGAGGAGGACCACCTGCGTTGCCGGTCATTTACCCCATGTGCTTTGTGGGATATTCAACCCAAGGAATGTGGCACACCTGGCTGAGCGTAAGAGGAAGCCCAAGTTCTCCAAGGAGGAGCTGGACATTCTTGTCACAGAGGTGACCCACCACGAAGCTGTGCTCTTTGGGAGGGAGACCATGCGGCTGTCCCATGCTGACAGGGACAAGATTTGGGAAGGCATAGCCCGGAAAATCACCTCCGTCAGCCAGGTGCCCCGCTCCGTCAAGGACATTAAGCACAGATGGGATGACATGAAACGCAGGACCAAGGACAAGCTGGCCTTCATGCAGCAGACCCTGTCGGGCCCTGGGGCTGGAGGCCGGGCCCCCACCATCGTGCTCACAGCCCATGAGAGGGCCATCGAGTCAGCGCTACTCACGGCCCGTGCAGGGCGTGGCTTCCCCAGGGCGGAACTGGATGGCACCGACAGCCCTTCGACCAGCTGTGAGTATCACCAGTCCCCTCGCCCCGCCGGCCCGCCTGCTCCCCAGCCTACTCTCTGCAGTCTCCCATGGACTTTCCTTCTGGTTCTCTCCTGTCCTTCCCTGTCCAGCCCACTCTTTCCCTCCTCCCCTCCTTCTCCCAGTTCTGTCTCCTCTCCATCCCTTTTTGTGCATTCATTCTAGAATATTTACTGAGCATCTCTGTGAGAGACCCATGCTGGGAGCTGGAAAGACAGCTGTGTGTAAACCCTACACAGGCCCTGCTCTTGGGGAGACCCTGGACTCTAGGAATAAACCAACTTTAAATAGCTACACGAGTAAACTGGTAGTGAACGGATGAAGGACACAGGAGTCCAGGAGGTCCCAAGAGCAGGGCTGACCTCATGAGCATGCGACCTGCGCAGTCACAGGGGCCGAGCTGGGTTTCAGGCTCTGCTGTCGCCATCTGGACATTCTTCATAGTTTTTGAGCCAGGAGCCCCACGTTTTCATTTTGCATTTGACTCTGTGAGTTACGTGGCAGTTCTGTCTGAGAGTTAAGGAAGGCTGGGGAAGGCTCCCTGAAGAAGTCCAGCAGACTGGGCTGTGACGCGTAAGAGTTAACCAGGCCAGGCAGCAGTAGCGTGGGGCGCGGAGAAGGGGAGGGGAGGCGCGCAGGCAGAGAACGGCATGTAGGAGGCCCCGCATCAGGAAGGCGCTTGGCACATTCCAGGAACAGTGAGAAGCCAGGAAGGCCCAAGTGTAGCAGTGCCGGGGAGGGGGCTGGAGGCAGTGGGGCGGGGGGGTGGGGTGTGGTGGGGTGGGCTGGAGGCGAGGTGGCCAAGCTGCAAGGGCCCTGGCTGTGGAAAGATCAGTTTCTTTCTGTGTCTGGTCCTGATGGCTTTGTTCCTCTATTCTCTGCATTCCCCTGCCTGAGCTGCGTAGCCTGCTCCCCCTTCTCACTGTGCTGCCTCACTCTGCCTGCCCTACGGCTGCCTCTCAGCTCCCTCTCCATCCTCCAGCTGCTCCCCCACCCACCCGCTCCTCACCCCTCTCGTCCCTCTGTACTTGTCCCTGCCTTTCCTCTCTGCTTCCTGCGTCTCACATGCACTTTGAAGCCAGAGCCCCAGTGGCTGAGGCGAGCGTCCCTTGGGGCTCAGCAGAAGGGGGAGCACTCAAAACCTCTGCAGAGGCTGCACCCCTTTCTTTCCACTTCTGCACATCTCCCCTGCTCCCCGCCAGCTGCAGTCCCCACTAGAGACAGTCTGCCTGACCAGCTCGTGAGTGGTGGGAGCCAGGCAGGAGGGCCCCGGGGAAGCGGCTGTGGCTCAGCCTTAGGAAGGTGCTTTGCAGGAAGGTGCTTTGCAAAGACTCTTTTGTGGCTTCCCTTCCCAGGCACCCTGCCAGTGGGATCCGCTCGCTTTCTGTTTGGCTGGGGCTCTTGACAGGTGGTGGCTCACAGAGTCAGATGTTCAGGACTGGAAACGAACATGGAGACCATTTAGTTCAACATCCTTGCAATGTAGAAAGTAAGCTCTAAAAACCAAGGTGGCCCAGAGCTCAATTCAGAAACAGGACTTGAACTCGGGTCTGCTAGCTTCCTGGGAATCAGCGTTTTTCTAAGTCTTAAGAGGATTCTGCCCCGTGTTAAGAAAAAATGGGGGGTCGGCATCCGGTAAAGCCTGTTCCCTGTATCCTGCTCCACTCACCCCTCCATCTCCCTGAGACTGAATGTAACGAGGCCACCAAAGGTAACCTGGGCTGACAGAGAGTCTGAGTATTCCATTGGGCAGAGCCTGCTGGCTCCCATGCCAGGCTCACAGCACTCCCTTTGCCGGCAGTGGCCAGCTGCCAGGGGCTCGGCAGAACAGGCCCGGGGAGGGAGGGAGCAGCATCACCTCACCAGGCCTCATTCCTTCCAACACTGGGCATACCAGACAGGTCTCTGGGATCTTAGGGGATGGCTGCTGTCCCACCAAGCACTGCCAAGAGACACGGGGCTCCTAACAAGCTGGCCCAAGTGAGGCCCCAGGACCCCTGGGAGGCATGAGGAAACCAAAGGATAAACCCATCTGTCCTCCCCGTCACCTTCCTGGGGGATGGTTCTGTCTCAAACCCTCAGGTACAGGCAGGGAGGGCTTGCCTGTCAGTCGGGTCAGCCCATACATTATTTATTCCTGCCACAGGGATCAGCCCATGCCCTCAGTCACCAGAAAGCCAGACCCACATGTACAGGGGCTGGGCCCCTCCATATGTCCAGCTGCAGGGAGCAGTCTGTCCGATGGCCCCTGTGTGGTTAGGTGCTCCTGGGAGGGTGCACAATGTGACTGACCTGGAAGCCTGCCTTGGGGGTCAAGGGGGCAGCAGGACTGGTGGCAGAGATGGCTCTCCTGCTCTGCAGTGTTCTGCCGGGGTTCTCCAGCCTGCCAGCATCCACTGTGGGGATTTAAAGGTGCAGATTCCATATTTATAGCCTTTTATCCCTTGCCCCCTCCCACTCTTCCCCCCAAGTCCCCAGAGGCTGTTGTGTCATTCTTATGCTTTTGTGTCATGTGGTGTGCCATACACTACTTTGTGTCATATACTACTTAGGTGATGGGTGCACCAAAATCTCACAAATCTCCACTAAAGAACTTACTCATATAACCAAATACCACCTATACTCCAATAACTTATGGAAAAAAAGGGTGCAGCTTCCGGCAAGGCCACAAGATGGCCCCAAGCAATGCGGACGTGGCTTCAGAGAGGCTGGCGGTCCGTGGGCGGAGAGTGTCGTAGTACCTTTGGGCCGGTGCCGCTCCTTCAGCTTTGCAGAGTGCCTCCATGTTTGTCATCTTGTTTATGCCTCTTCTTAACAAGCCAACTAGGTGGCCGAGTGGCTCGACGTGTAGACAGGGCGTTGGTTATTGCAGAAAGTGAGTTGCAGAGAGATGAAATGGCCGCCGAGGTCAGGAGCCGCTGGGTTGGCACGGAGTCACCGGGCTGCGGTCTCCAAGTCCCCTGGCCTGGGCTCTTCCCTGCTAGAATGGAGCTGTTCCCATGAGAGGAAGAGGAGCTTCCCCCAGGGGTGCTGGGCCCACACATCTCAGGGATTTGGGGAACAGGGCGGGGGCCAAAGTAGACTGTGGAGTGGCAGGGCAGGGGGTACTTTTCAGGGGCAGGGCCAAACCCAGGGCCTCCCTCCTTCTCCCTTTTGTAACTATTTGTCCTTTGTTTCTGTCCCCCAAGATGATGAAGATGAGGAGGCACCTGGGCCCTCAAGGCAGCCTCTTCGGGTGCAGCAGTCTCCAGAGGAAGAGGCCCACCTGGCCAGGCCCGCCCTGCTCCGTTCATCCTCCTCCTCAGACCAGTCTGAGACGGTGGGCCCCAAGCCAGAGGCCCTGCCCCGTCCCTCGTCCCGGGCCCAGGCTGCCTGCAGGACCCCTCGGCCACACCCCAGCCCACCCACCACGGGCCTTGACTGGCAGCTCCTCCACGTCCATGCCCAGCAGACCGAGGTGTTCCGGCAGTTCTGCCAGGAGCTGGTGACCGTGCACCGGGACATGGCCAACAGCATGCACGTCATCGGCCAGGCCATGGCCGAGCTGACCGGCCGCGTGGGTCAGATGTGCCAGACGCTGACAGAGATCCGGGACGGGGTTCAGGCCTCTCAGCAGGGGCCAGATGGGGTAGCCCCCATGGGCTCCACTCCCCAGGCCACCCAAGCCCAAGACCCCCTGCCAGAGCCCCCACCAGCTCCCCCAGCACCAGCCCCCACACGGACTACCAGGTCTCGGAAGAGAAAGCACAATTTCTAACCCAGCTAGTCTGCACTAGGAGGAAGAGCCATGGAGGAGGATGTCTGGCCTTGCAACAGGGGTCAGTCTCTCATGTCCAGGAACAGGATCGATGACCCTTGTAGGACATTGGGGGCGCTGTCACCTCCTCGCTGAGCGCAGGTCACTGCCCTGTACTTTAACAGAGCATGTATTCAGCCCTGCACCCTCATCTTCGGTGGACGCTGAAGATGCAAGAAAAGCCACCTGCTTCATGCTTGCTTGGCCTGGAGATCGTTCTCCTCTTGGTCTGTGTCCCGTGGCAGCAAGCCTTGCAGGGAAGGGGGCCATAGCAGTGGGGAGCATCCGAGTGGAATCCCGCTTTCCACCCTTGGGGCTGCTGCATCAGCCTCCCACACATGACCTCGCAGGCCCCGATGCTGCTGCTTCTCAATGGGGCAAGGCCTGATGGGCAGGTCGAGTCAGTCCTTCCGGGAGGGGTCTGCCCTCCCCTACCCGGGGGTGGTGCCCGCCTTGGCCCTCCGCTTGCCCTTGTGCGTGTGCTCAGCTGCTGTGCTTGCCTTGTGTGGAGTGGGGAGAAGAATGGGATGATGTGGGAGGAAGGAAAAGACTGCCTTGCCTTCGTAGAGAGCACTTTATGCTTTTGCTCGCCCTCGCAGAGGGGTGGGCTCAGTGGGGTCTCAGGACAGTCAGCTCGAGCCAGCCAAGTCGGGTATTATTACAATCATTATTATTGTCATCATCTGTATAAGACAAATGACACGGCCAGTTAGTGAGGGGGCCAGGACTGGAAGCCAGGGTGTGGGTTTTTCCAGCGCCCCTGTCAGAGGCCAGGTCTGGAAAAGTGGGAAGAAGGGGTCTTGCCCCTTGCCAGGCGTCTGCCCCCTGTATCTCTGCTCCTGCCTCAGCTGTCCTGGGTGGAAGCGGGAGGCACTCAGCATGTAGCAGGTGATTCTCCCACCCTGCCCTGGCCCTATGGCTCATAGCCAGTGTCTGGGAGAGGCAGGGCCAGGTCTTAGGAGCCGGAAGTCAGTCTCTTTCCTGGCTTCTAAAAGAATCCAGAACCCCGTACAGCTCATGCCCCGTTCCAGGTTCCAGCATGCCTTGCCTCTGCTTGCGCGGGCCGCCTACGCACTGGCTACACACACCTCTAGCTTCATGTCTGGTGTTGGAGTGTGGGGAGAGAACTGGGTTCTTTGCATTAGAGAGGGAAGTGGTGGGTGGCAGATGCAAGCTTAGCTCTGACCTGGGTGCAGCTCAGCTCTGTGTCCTCTTTTTTCCCTGGCCTGAAGCTGACCCCAGCAGAAGTCCTCCAGCCAAGCCCTCCACCCCCTCCACCCCGCACCCTCCCATCCTGTAGTGGGAGCTGTAGTGGGAGCTGGGAGGATTGTGGCACCCAGTGCCTTCCAAGGCCATTTCTGGAGTGCTGCTTGTAAATCCAAGCCAAGCTTTGTCCCACGTAGGGAGACTGGAGGGTGACTGTAATGTCCCTGTGCCTTTGGCTCCGTCTCCCCATTTTGTGGTTCTTTGGGGGTTCCTGCTCCCCTCAGACTGAACCCTCTCTTGTCCAACAGCCAATGGCTTAATTATTGCCTGGAATTGCCTGGCCCTCCTATGCTGGAATCAAAGATTGCCTTCCGAAGTATTTTTTGTTAAGATGGCAATAAAAAGAAATCAATCTCACTCTTTGAACACACCCAGTGTCCAGGATCTTTCTTTGGTGTGTATTCTCTTTCTTCGTTCCCTGTGAAAACCCCAAGGCCCCCAAAGCAGGGGTTAGATGATTAAGGAAAAGCATGTTGGCGAGAAGGGCTCGAGCGCCCCTTGATTTTCCTGATTCCGTAAAGCTCCCAGATTCCCTGGGACCAGCACCATGCCAGGCCCTCGGAGGAAAGGCAGGGCACGCATGGGCTTAGGGGACGGAGCATCTGCGCACGAAACCACTCAGTTATATTTTCTTTCTCTGCACTTCAAAGTGAGGCGTTGCTAAGTCAATTTTACCTTTTGTTCCCTAAAAGTAAGTGAGAAGTTCTGAAAAAACAATCGCCATTTCTGTCAGGAGGCTCCAGAAGGGTCAGGGGCTGTCCATGTGCCAGTGTACTTCAGGGGCCACCTGGAGGCATGACTCTCCCCGCCAGTCCAGGTGTCTGTCTGTCTCTCTGGCACTGTCAAGGCTCTGCCCACCTAGATCTGAGGCTTCTCAAAGTAACCGAAGCTGCCTCTTCCACCAAGAGGAAGCCTCCTCACCTGTGCATTGCCCTGGCTTACTGCAGTCCCGGAAAGCTTCTCCCAGGCAGGAAATTCCCAAGTCTTGAACACAGATCCTCTTTCTAGAAGGTTCTAACCTACTTTTAGCCTCTTGAAATCCAGGCCATCCTCTGCAGTTCTTGGCCAAAAAAGCATGGCCAGAGAAATGGCGGACTGCCCAATTTCCCAGAGATGCAAAGATGCCATGAAACCTTTCCCAGGGCCTTCTTCCCTAGGGTCAATATTTGAAGTGGTGACTGGCTGGCCACTCTCTCTGTTTTTGGGCAGGGAAGGGGCCAAATTGGAAGCCGTAAAACTCAAACAGAAGTCAGAGCAAAAGGGCCAGTAAGGACTTGTCAACTTGGGATGGAAAAGACTTCAGTTTCTGTTTCTTGGCTTTGGTGGGGATTGTGGGGCTAGCACCTTAAAACAGGAAGAGGAAACTTGGGTGAGTGACAGAAATGAATGGGGAGAGGGAGGCCTCTAGCCATGACCAGGTGACCACCTGGGCGGTGGATGCATGACCTAAAGCCCTTTCTAGGCCAGAGACCTATGCGTATGAGAACACAGAGCCCAGCCTCTTCTCGGTCTGTCTTTTCCTAGTTCTGCTTCCCTACCTAGGGCAGCTTCCTTTCTATTGAAAAGATACCCATTAAGCAGTAATGTCTGCACCTGGCCTAGTCGAGCCCCTCCAACAAAATGACTGCCCCGTGAGTTATGTTCCCTTTTGAGTTGGAACCCATAGTCACGTCCTGACCCAGCTAGAAAACATGGTACACTTGATAAGATACAGTGGGTGAGATCTGAGAATTGCTGTCTTAGTATTTGTCTATGTGGTCCCCAAGGTCAGCAGGGAGGTTGGAATAAAAGCAATCCAATAGCATCATGATAGGTTTGGTCCGGAGCTCTCCACTGCTATCAGCAGCACCTTGGCCTACCCTTTGATTGCTCCAAAGGTCCCAAATTCTGTGGGTTGGAGTTGAAATGCCTCAGTAACCACTAGCATTTGCAAAACAGCCTCACTGGACATTGTCTGTGCCTTCTCTCAAGAGGTAGTGACCTGATAACACCTCAAACCTCCTTGCAAAGAGCTGCTCAGCCACAATGGATAGATTTTCACCTCCTGGCAGCCTTCCGCTCCTTGGACAGGGCGTCTGCTTACTGCAACCATGTAGTGAATGGGACAGGCACAGTTCTTCATAAAGGGGTTGTTGTGAATGGGGACAGAAGGGTTCTGGGGAGTGGCTCAAGCCAGCAGGTGTTAAGGCAAAACATGTAAAAAGGGAAGATCTAATTAGAGGTAGCAGGTCTGGGACCTAGCTGGCTCCATTTAGCTTTACCTCTAAAATGATATAACATACACATCTTGTCAGGGGAATGGGTTGTGATTCACCAAGAGTTGTCATATATATTGTATTTCAAATGCTAAGTTTCAGAACAACCAAATACAACAAAAATCTGAATAAGTGTTGACCTGCCTTTGAAAATACCCTGTGATCTATACAACGCCTCGAGGCTAACTTTCCAAATATTGATTCTTGCTGGATAGAAAAAGACCAAAAGTTGGAAAGAAATTGACTTGAGTCTTTCTAAACCTTTGGATACACCCTAG
The DNA here is from genome assembly GCF_001604975.1 of Cebus imitator. Taxonomy (NCBI): domain Eukaryota; kingdom Metazoa; phylum Chordata; class Mammalia; order Primates; family Cebidae; genus Cebus; species Cebus imitator. The sequence goes on along the minus strand of NW_016107373.1, from coordinate 2,579,806 downwards.
AAGTTACTCTTTAAATAAATAAATCCCAGGTAGGAATGTATTTCTTATCTAGATTTTTCTCTTGATGTTGAATGTCAGAGAAATAATTCTAGCTTTTAGAGCTTGGTGGCTATTTGGAAACTGGAATAAAAAAATGGAGAAGACAGTATTCTCCAGTCATGGTGCTCTGTGATTCAAGTGATTCTTGTGAGAAAAAAGATGAATGAACGGTTTTCATTTCTTATCTGGGAACAGGAGTTTGGAACGACTTCTGTTTTGTTCCGTGCTAACCGCAAGGTGGATTATTTTTGGATGTCAAATCCTAGAATCTCACTAAATTGGGCACTAGAAATATTTTGCATATTCAGAAGAAATCTCAGCTATTCGGAGAAAAGGCTGACTCACAGTTGTAGAATTGAGATTGGGAATTATTAATTGGAAGCAACATCTCTCAGTCAGGAGAGTTTCTTTTCCTTTCTCTTAAGTCCTTTGTTAATAACATCACGACTGGGTGCTTGAAATCACCGTGTGGTCTTCACCACTCTGGGAGAGCAATGCTTATGTCCGATGCTGGTAAGAACGCGTATGTGTTGGGGCTAATAGAGAACACAGATATAGGACAAGATGTAAATTCTGGGGGACCTAAGCGCTATAAATCTTGCAAGCCACACCTCCATGGTGGAGCCTGTGGCTCACTTCTCTCAGAAGGCTGAAGCAACCAAAGCTAGCATTTGCTCACCCATCCTCCTTGGTCTCACTCCTTCTGAGATCTTGCAACATCCTGTTGCCAGAAGGGATTGTTCCCTGGACTCCAGTGGTCATCCTTGGAGGGCAGCAGCCTCCTCCCAGGCTCTTCAGATGAGAAGGGCAGGATATAGATAAGGGGCAGCTGGTGCCATCCCTGGGACCTCTAGAATGTAGATTTTCCATGCTGCTAGCTGCCACCACTGTCACCTCATACTGGAATTAGCATTCATATGTTTATTTTCTTTGTGGGTGTGTTGAGGGTGACGTGGGTGACAGTAATAGTTACTTAGTGAGGGAAACTTTGAAAGTATGCAAAATTACAAAGATGATCCATCTATAACGGGTTGTCACTGTTAAAACATTGGTATATTTCCTTCAAGTTGTTTACTGGGGCTTGTTTTTAAAGCATTATTGGAACCACAGTCTGAACACTTCCAGTCCTATTGTTCTCACACTATATTATTTCAACACCGTTTTTCCATGTCATAAAAGATTCTTTGAAAACCTTTTTTCGTTTTCTATAGATGAATAGCATTCCATTGCATAAATGTAACATCATTTACAAAATCATTTCTGTAGTATTAGACATTCAAATGTTTTGCCTTTGTGCTACTATACACAATGATGCAAGTCAGCATATTGGTATGCCGGGTTTGCATACTTCATCTGTATCTTATGTTTCTTGAGCCATATGCCAAATTGTTTTTCAAAGGGTTGCAGTGTTCATACTGGAACATCAGTACAGGAGACACCCTTCTTACCACCTTTACCAATAAAGATATTGTCTTTTAGAAATCTGTGCCAATGAGACAAGGTACTATGTTGCGTTTCCTTTATTAATGATGCTGAATACTCTTCATTTGTTTATTATCCATTGGAATTCTTCTGTGAATTTTTGTTTTCCCTGGACTTATCCAGATGTGATTCACTGAGCTACACCAATCAGGCAGACTTTGATTTTGTGCCTGGTTTTTGAGACAAACCGTAACATAAAGAAAGAAATTATTTTTGCCTACAGATTTCCTAGATGCTTGTGTAGCACAGAACTGTGAAACACCAGCTGATTTCCTCTTGTCCTCTGATCTGTGCACCTTCACTCCTTGGCAGGTGTTGCACCATTCCACCTTTTGGAGGTGGGTAGGGTGGTGGACTGGATGTTGCAAATGTTTCAGTGAGAATGCACGAGGGTCATAGATTCTGAGGGTTTGACAGAACCTTGAAGGTTATCTGGGCATTGCTGAGCTGCTGCTTTATATGCCCACGGTAGGAGCCATTAGTTACAGTGGGAAACATGCATAGGACTCAAAGCTGCATCTCCCATTTATTAGCTGTGTGAGTTTGGGCAAGTCACTTGGCCTCTCTGAGCCTCAGCCTCCTTATCTTAAAATCATTTAGTAAGATTAACCAGTAGTTGTCAACATTTTGTGGTCTCTTATTTACCTTCCTCCCCTGGACCCCCCATTTTTTAAAAGATTTTCATCTTTAGCATTTATTAATGGATCTCTTGGATACCTTGTCTCATAGGCTATTTCAGCTAGGCTTTGTGAAATACTGGAAACAGTTGAAGGACCCCAGCCTGACCACCATCAGAGGCCTGTGGGTACCTGGGAACCCCTGTGTTAAAAGTTACTGAAGAGTAGACGAGATGACTTTTCAGTTTTGCAATCACCTATAATATCTAGTGTTGATATATTTTCCATATGCTATGAGGCAGGCAAGACAGGGGTCATATCCAGTCTCAGAAAACAGAGATTCTTAGAGGTTTGGAGATGTGCTTGAGGTCCCACGACACAGTGACGTTGGGACAGGGATGGGGTGTGGCTGGTGCTGCTTCTCTGGACAGGGCAGCTGCTCTGCCAGTGCTCACACAGGCCTACATGCCTGTGGCATTCTAACCCTCACCAGCACTGTGCCAGCACCAGCAGTCACTCAACAACAGGTGACCTGTGCGTTCTCACCCATCTCCCCTCGCCCCCAGGTACGTGGTCATATCCCGGGAGGAGAGGGAGCAGAACCTGCTGGCTTTCCAGCACAGCGAATGCATCTACTTCCGGGCGTGCAGGGACATCCGGCCTGGGGAGTGGCTGCGGGTCTGGTACAGCGAGGACTACATGAAGCGCCTGCACAGCATGTCCCAGGAAACCATCCACCGCAACCTTGCCAAAGGTGAGTGCCACGCTCCATGCCAACCGCGCCCACCACTGAGCCCCAGGGGAGGTCTTGAGAGCTTCTTTTGGGGCTTCCTAAGAAAACCAATGGGAAATACAGTTGCCAGCAATGGGAAGATCAAAGTGATTCTGGGGAACAGACGGTCGAGGTCTGAGCAGCTGCTCTGGGCCAGGCAGGGGCCACCCCAGCTTGTTCTCTTCCCCTAGAAATAGTCTCAGAAACCCTTAACACACACATTTCACAGTATCATGACAGAGACAAGCCCCCAAAGCCAAGCAAGTATGTTTAATCCAAATGTTCCCTGTTTTCCCAACTCCAGTTGATGAAAAGATGTTACAAACTGCCATGGCCTCAATAACCATCACAATAATAGGTAACATTTACTTAATACGTGAAATACTAGCAACAGTTCAAGGACCCCACTCTTACCACCATCAGAGGCCTGTGGGTATCTGGGAACCCCTGTGGTTAAAAGTTAGTGAAGAGTAGAAGAGATGACCTTTCAGTGTTTCAATCACCTACAGTATCTGGCATTGATATATTTCCCATAACCTGTGAGCAGATTTTCTGCACGTTCCCATGTAATCAACATAGCAGCTGTCCCTACCCTGTCAGTATGCCTTGAGAATTAGATGGAGTCATGGACATATGGCATTTAGGACAATATCCGGCTCCATCGTTGGAAGCCCTCAGCTCTGAACTTTTTTTTTTTTTTTTTTTTTTTTGAGACGGAGTTTCGCTCTTGTTACCCAGGCTGGAATGCAATGGCGCGATCTCGGCTCACCGCAACCTCCGCCTCCCGGGTTCAGGCAATTCTCCTGCCTCAGCCTCCTGAGTAGCTGGGATTACAGGCACGCACCACCATGCCCAGCTAATTTTTTGTAGTTTTAGTAGAGACGGGGTTTCACCATGTTGACCAGGATGGTCTCGATCTCTTGACCTCGTGATCCACCCGCCTCGGCCTCCCAAAGTGCTGGGATTACAGGCGTGAGCCACCGCGCCCGGCCTAGCTATGAACTTTTAATACTCACGATCCAACACGGATTCTTTTACCCATCTTACAGATGTGCAAACCGAATATCAAATGAATACAGTGATTCATCCAGGGTCACCTGGCTAGGAAGGATAGAAGTAGGTTTCTAATCCACATGGGTCTGACTCAAAGATCTAAGTTCTGACCTACAGTGTTATCTGGTGTTCCAGACAAAACCAGTCCCCTCCTTGCTTCTTCCTGGTGTCTCTGCCGCAGTCCTAATGAGATGAGATGAAAGAACAATCTCTATCAAAAGAAGCAGGTTGGAAGGAGGTGGGAAGGTGACATAAGTGTGGGAAGCTGGGTAGGTTGGGTGTCCATTCAGAAGCAGTTTTAACCACTTCCAGCCCCTAACCCTTGACCTTTTTATTCCATTCTCATCCTGCCCAGGTTAGGTCCTTCTTTCAAGGGTTTTGTTTTTTGTTTGTTTGCTGTTTTTTTGCACTAAAACCACACATCCAAATACCCAGAGTGTATCTGGTGCCAGGAACCAAGGCTGTTCCCAAGCCCCACCATACTGTGTTCCTGATCAGTCTACTTATTGGAAATAAATCTTCCCTTGGAATACGAGGGGAGAAGATGAAAAGGGGGTGGGAGTGACCTATTCAAATTAAGCTATCTTTAAAAGCAAAACAGAACAAAGCAAATTGTGGATACTGAGTGCACAGCTGCTGCCTGACTTGGTAAAAGGTATCTGGAGATGATGGGCAGTCAAAGGAGACCCCGTAAACATACTCATCTCTTGTGTTCTTTGGGTCTCAGGGTTGGGCACATGTTGGTTTCACTTGGCAAGGTGCGCTTCCCTGACGAGGCCGCAGTGGTTTCCATGTGACCTCTGGAGATGCCTCATGTAAAAGTGTCTGATACATAGTAGGGGCTCAATAAGTCTGTTGAATGGATAAAAGAAGAAATGAATGAAGACAGCCATGAAGCTTCCCAGAGAATCAAAACACTAGAAGAAAAGAAATCCCAGAGAAATCATATCTGAGAACACAGATTTGTCCCTTGGTCATAACCTTCTTGCATTCTTCTGGATTTGCGATGTCCTTTTCTTCCCTCAGTGGTCTTCTCCAGAGCACCTGAAGCTGCATCATCCTCCATGAGCCCTGAGACCACCGGGGACTGCTCAGAGAAGGGCGTGAGCTTTCCGGAGTGGTTCAGAGGAGGCGTGTCAGACAGACTTGAAGGGAGATACATCGAGACATATGAAGATACAGGAGGGAAGAGTGTCTATCCTGGTCAGGCTGAGCAGTAGGAAATAGGAAGGAAATTGAAAGCCACAGTGGGGCAGTTCCACAGCTGTGGGTGATCTTGGTACTGAAGCCCTTGGGAATAGTCATGGAGCTCAGTGGCTTTTTAATGTTTGCCTCTGTAGCCTGTAGCTTCAGCAGACTCTGGGTACTTTTAGTGGTGTCCCAGATTGGTGTGCCAGTGCTGCTCTGGAAGGGAGATCTCCCACGCCCAATCACTCACGGTCTTACATAGAAGGAGGTTTCTTTGTAATTGGAGGTTGGCACCCTGATGGAGGCCAGAGCATGAATTAATAGTTCTTATTAAGTAGAGATATTGGTTGTTGCAAGAAGTCTTCCTGAAGACAGTGTAAACTATTCCTCTGTGGTTACCATTTAAGAAGAGATTGCATCTAAAGCTCACATTCAAACAATTTATGTTATTTGAACTACTTTGAGTCATTAATTTACTTTGAGGTTTTGTTTGTTTTTGTTTTCCATATTGTATGGAGGCTTTGGAAGCAATTTCATGAAGCTTAAAGGTCTGTTTTGGCCCATAGATTTTTCTGGAAGCCTAAGGGCTACAAAGATCTCCTGCTCATTCTAAGAAATTTGAGCAACAAACAATGATGAGGAATCTCTGGTGATTTGTAGGCTTGACCTCTCGACTCCCTCAGCTATTTGCTGCCTGATTGTCCCCTGGGAAAAGGAAAAGGTGGCCCTTGATTTTTGGAGATTCTCAATGGGCAAGGGATGCATCTGATCTGTAAGGCAAACAGGCTGCATTCTCAAGTTATCTCCGTCCCTCCCCTTTCTGCAGCTCAGCTGATACGGAAGTGCAGGCTGTGGGGAGCTGCCTGGGTTCCAGAAGCCTTGGAGGTGAAGTTGTTCCTTAAGCATTCATGTGAGGACAGAAAAGGGGGATCCTGAATAGATAACTTCCTTTTGTGCTGTAACCTAAAGGAAACCTGGAGTCAAACATGAGACAGGCACAGCACCCATGCCAGCTATGGGAAACCAGGCATGCAACCTCTGGATTGCTTATGACGAACCCTTGGCCTTCACACAGAAAAGAAGCCTTTGGCAAATGGAGCCATCAGAAGCCTAAGTACAGCTTAGTTCAAGTCATTGTTCAGGGACACATCACCCAGGGCTCCTGCTCCTGGTCTAGGAAACCTTTGAGATTTCTGAGTTCCATAGGCTGCTTTCAGGACCCTCTAAGGACTGAAGAGATTCCTCTGCCTTTTTAGCATCTCTCACCAGGAAGCATCAGCACTTCTGTAGCAGTTTATGAAACTATGTTGGTAATTTTAAAGAATCAGGCTGTATTTCCAGACTGCTTTGGGTCCTTGTGGCTACCTTGTCCTTTATTTTGTTGGAGGCAGCCATGTTGGAGCCCTCAGTGCCATAGGTCTCCTTGTCATCCCCTTTCTTCCATCCTTAGTCTAACCAAAGAAGTTCAGATCTTACTTTCTCACGTGTTCCTAGTCTGCTGATTACCGGGAGAATTAGAAAGGACAGTTGCCATAGGATGGACCTTGCCTTAAGTGGGCTGTCTCCAGAGCAACGAGGGAGGAGAAAGGAGTGAGGCCTATGGTGTTTCACATTTACCTTTTACCAAGTCGAAGCAGCCATCTTGTCATTTCTAGGGCTTGGGAGAAGCTACAAAGGTTGGGGGAATTGATACTCACTTGGCTCTGAGGTATGTTCCCACCACCCAGTGTGATTGGGTGGGATGTTGTCTTCTAGGGTCATAGCAAAGACCATTCAATTACTCTCCCCTACAGATTTCTCTTAACTTATAACCATAGAGCTTGTAGATATGAGGCTTCTTTGAAACTATCTTTATAAAAGGCCTTTCCACTGTTCAGGTCCTGTGAATCTAACTCTTATGGTCCACCAAGTGATTCACCTCACCCCTTTGCAACACCTGCCCCACAAGCCCAGAGCTGGAGGGATGTGTCAGGCAACCTAACAGGAGGCCTGCTTTGTTTTCTGTTGGTTTCTCCAATTTGGGGGTTTTCCCCACTTCCTTACAGCCTGGTTTTCCTTCCTAGGAGAGAAGAGGTTGCAGAGGGAGAAGTCTGAGCAGGTTCTGGATAACCCAGAAGACCTGAGGGGTCCCATCCATCTCCCTGTGCTGAGACAGGGCAAAAGTCCCTACAAGCGTGGCTTTGATGAGGGGGACGTACAACCCCAAGCCAAGAAGAAGAAAATTGACCTGATTTTCAAGGATGTTCTGGAGGCCTCACTGGAATCTGCAAAGGTGGAAGCCCACCAGTTGGCCCTGAGCACCTCACTGGTCATCAGGAAAGTCCCCAAGTACCAGGATGATGCCTACAGTCGGCGTGCAACGACCATAACCCATGGTGTGCAGAATGTAGGCCGGACCCAGGGGGAGGGGGACTGGAAGGTCCCCCAGGGGGTCTCCAAAGAGCCAGGCCCACTGGAAGATGAAGAAGAGGAGCCTTCATCATTCAAGGCCGACAGTCCCGCCGAGGCCTCCCTTGCATCTGACCCTCATGAACTTCCCACCACCTCTTTTTGCCCTAACTGTATTCGCCTAAAGAAGAAGGTCCGGGAGCTCCAGGCAGAATTAGACATGCTTAAGTCTGGGAAACTTCCTGAGCCCCCTGTATTGCCACCACAGGTACTGGAGCTCCCAGAGTTCTCGGACCCTGCAGGTAAGTTGTCTTGGCTGAGATTATTGTCGGAGGGCAGAGCACTCAGTGGGCTGTGTGGAGGTTAGCCTAAAGCTCTCTGTGGAAACCACCTTCCGGGAGACCTGAGGAGTGTAACACGGAGGTGGCCACCTCTGTGGGTGGGAGCCCAGGTCCTCAGTGCCTCTGGCAGGCCCATCGGCAGCTCTGCCAGGGGCTCCGTGTGTTGCCCTTGTATCCTCCTTGTCAATAAAGGAAGTTCCGCTGCAGAAGGGGTGTGTGCTGTGTTCTTGACCTGTTGCCTTTCTCTGGTGGTCCTACTGGTGTCTTGCCCCAAAGCCCAACTTCTAAAACCCAGTCTCTCTCTCTCCTCAGTTCCAAGCAGGGTGTCCCACTGGAAAGATCTCATGGCTTCCCAAAATTAGTCCAGGAGCATGGCCTTGTTCTTCTCTTCCTGAATCTCTGTTCTGCCACACATGGTCCCTGTTCCCCTGCCTGGAGTTCTAGAAGGATGGAGAGTGAGGGGATCCAGCTCATTCACCTGCATGGCTTTGCCCTAGTCTGTTGGCTGCCTGGATCTCTAGAGTTGATCGACAACTAGGGAGATTTTCTAGTTCACATGTGCAGCTGAGGGAGACTCTTTTCACAGCGCTTCCTCTTTTAACTATATCCCTTAGCTGAGAATGAGGTATTTCTTGTATTCAAAGCATGCCTCTAAACTAAACTGCACTTTGATCCTGAAATCACTTGAGGCCATATCCAACCTGCCTTTCTTCACATTAGTGGAGGGCAAATGAATCCCAAGTCCTTGATATGTAACTTTAGAATGTGTGATGTGCTTTTCCCCCTCCATCAGATCCACTCTCCTAGTTTGTGCTATCCAGTTGACAGGGGGCATTTAGATCCCTCAAGCACCCACGCGTGGAGGGCAAGGGCAGGCAGCCTGGAGCCTGGCTGGGGGACCAGAAAGCCACCGTGGACAATTCACAGAGAGTAAAAGTCACATGGGCGAGCAGGAGTGCTCATAAACTAATTCTGGGCTGGAATTCAATCTGTCATAGGCTTCCACGGACTTCTGTTTCCCACGGTGTGGCACCCACCTTTCAGGAGTGTTTCCTGTGAATTTTGGAAAGCCTGTTTTTCCCACCAGGTATAAATGTTTCTTTCCCATTTGTTTTTCAGCCTCAGAGAGCATGGTCTCTGGCCCTGCCATCATGGAGGACGATGACCAGGAAGTTGATTCAGCAGATGAATCTGTCTCCAACGATATGATGACTGCAACGGATGAGCCCTCCAAGATGTCGTCTGCCACCGGGCGCCGAATCCGGCGCTTTAAGCAGGAATGGCTGAAGAAGTTCTGGTTCCTGCGGTACTCCCCGACCCTCAATGAGATGTGGTGCCACGTCTGCCGCCAGTACACGGTGCAGTCCTCACGCACCTCGGCCTTCATCATCGGCTCCAAGCAGTTTAAGATTCACACCATCAAACTGCACAGCCAGAGCAACCTGCACAAGAAGTGCCTGCAGCTGTACAAGCTTCGCATGCACCCGGAGAAGACGGAGGAGATGTGTCGTAACATGACCCTGCTCTTCAACACCGCCTACCACCTGGCCCTGGAGGGCAGGCCCTACCTGGACTTCCGGCCCCTGGCGGAGCTGCTGAGGAAGTGTGAGCTCAAGGTGGTGGACCAGTACATGAATGAGGGAGACTGCCAGATCCTCATCCATCACATCGCCCGGGCCCTGCGGGAAGACCTGGTGGAGCGCATCCGCCAGTCGCCTTGCCTCAGCATCATCCTGGATGGGCAGAGCGACGACCTGCTGGCCGACACGGTGGCTGTCTACGTTCAGTACACCAGCAGCGACGGGCCCCCGGCCACAGAGTTCCTGTCCCTGCAGGAGCTGGGGTTCTCTAGCACAGAAAGCTATCTCCAGGCACTTGACCGGGCCTTCTCGGCCTTGGGCATCCGGTTACAGGATGAAAAGCCAACCGTGGGCTTGGGTGTAGATGGGGCCAACATCACAGCCAGCCTCCGGGCCAGCATGTTCATGACGATCCGCAAGACCCTGCCCTGGCTGCTGTGCTTGCCCTTCATGGTGCACCGGCCCCACCTGGAGATCCTGGATGCCATCAGCGGGAAGGAGCTCCCATGCCTGGAAGAGCTGGAGAACAACCTGAAGCAGCTGTTGAGCTTCTACCGCTACTCGCCGCGCCTCATGTGCGAGCTGCGGTCCACGGCGGCCACCCTCTGCGAGGAGACAGAGTTCCTGGGGGACATCCGGGCGGTACGGTGGATCATTGGCGAGCAGAACGTCCTCAATGCCCTTATCAAGGACTACCTGGACGTGGTGGCTCATCTCAAGGAGGTCAGCAGCCAGACCCAGCGGGCAGATGCCTCGGCCATCGCCCTGGCCCTGCTGCAGTTCCTCATGGACTACCAGTCCATCAAGCTCATCTACTTCCTGCTGGACGTGATCGCTGTGCTCTCACGCCTGGCCTACGTCTTCCAGGGCGAGTACCTGCTGGTGTCCCAGGTGGATGACAAGATCGAGGAGGCCATCCAGGAGATCAGCCGGCTGGCTGACTCCCCGGGAGAATACCTGCAGGAGTTTGAGGAGAACTTCCGAGAGAGCTTCAATGGGATCGCCATGAAGAACCTCAGGGTGGCTGAAGCCAAGTTCCAGTCCATCAGGGAGAAGATCTGCCAGAAGACCCAGGTCATCCTGGCTCAGAGGTTCGACTCCCGCAGCCGGATCTTTGTGAAGGCCTGTCAGGTTTTCGACCTGGCTGCCTGGCCCAGGAGCAGTGAGGAGCTGATGAGCTATGGCAAGGAGGATATGGTGCAGATATTTGATCACCTGGAGGCCATCCCGACCTTTTCCAGGGATATCTGTAGGGAAGGGCTGGACCCCCGGGGCAGTCTGCTGATGGAATGGCGAGAACTCAAGGCAGATTACTACACCAAAAATGGCTTCAAAGACCTGATCAGCCACATTTGCAAGTACAAACAGAGGTTTCCACTCTTGAACAAGATCATCCAGGTTCTTAAAGTCCTCCCCACTTCCACCGCTTGCTGCGAGAAAGGCCGCAACGCCCTCCAGCGAGTTCGCAAAAACCACCGCTCCCGCCTGACCCTGGAGCAACTTAGCGACCTGTTGACAATCGCTGTAAACGGACCGCCAATTGCCAATTTTGATGCCAAGCGAGCCCTGGACAGCTGGTTTGAGGAGAAGTCGGGGAACAGTTATGCACTGTCCGCAGAGGTCCTCAGCAGGATGTCCGTGCTGGAGCAGAAGCCAGCGCTACAGACCGTGGACCACGGGGCGGAGTTTTACCCAGACCTTTAGGGAGTTGGCGCTGCAGAGTTCACGAAGCTATTGAATATTTTTTTAATCTATACTCATAAGCTTTGATATATTATATAAATATATATTATATTATATTATATATATATATATATATAAACCCACACTGAAAATTTTTAAAAACCAAGGTGACACATCCACCAGAAGCCACCTGGGAGCTTTCAGAAAGGAAAAATATTGGAAACTGACTCTTTTGTCTACAAAATTTGGCAGCTGCAACATACGTGGCAACTCATTTTCACTCACAGAAGCACGTGCTGGGGCCACCTGTGTTCCCAACTTACTGTCCACCAACAGCATAAGCTAAAATGACAGGTCTCTGTCATCACCTTTAGGTAGCTCATTTTGTTTATGTTTTCATTTGCGGGTGGCGGGGCTTTGGGTTTGGGTTTATGTTCTTGCCTTTTCTTTTTTCATTTGATTTTATGATGGGAGGGAGGTCCTTGGCCTCCTCATTGACATTCTGGTCAAAGGTCTCAGACTTAAGCCGGGGTGAGTTGTGTGTCTGGATTGGGGGGTTTGACCTTTCTCCCTCCCCGTCTAACTTCAGCTTGAGATCTTTTTTTTTTATTCATTTCCTGATGAGGGTTCCTTCACTGTCCTACAAACAAAAGTGTCGGTCAAACTGTGACACCGCCGCACCTCACCTCTGTTGCCTCGTCCATCCTGGGATGTGGATCCCTTCTTTCCAGCCCCCTGGAAACTACGATATTACCCATTATACTGAAGGCAAGATTGCCTCACCGCCGAGCTTGAAATCCTGGGAAAGGGAGAAGGGGTGAGCTTTTAGCATTCCTGTTTTTACGAGGTAGAGAATAAACAATACAGTTCCATTCTGATCCAAGGCTTTTGGGGAGATGAAGAGCCAAGAAGTCCAGGCCCCTATAAGGGAGTGATTTTTGGCTAAAAAAAAGAAAGTAAAATGAAAAGTATGTATTCAATTTACATGAATTATTTATACTCTGTCTTTATAATCATATCATGTGTTGAGGGTATTTTTTTTTTCCTTTAATAATTTTTTTTTCCTTTAATAAGAAATGCCTGCTAAAGTTCAGTGGCAGGAGGTATCAATGCAAATTGTGCCCTGAGTTCTGCATAACTCAAATGAGAGCCTCTAGAGATGTGGTCCTTCTTTTGCAACAAGGCTGATAACATGCCCCATGGTCACAGGAAGCTGGAGAATGTGTCTCTGCCTATAAATCTTCCTTTTTTGACCAGGGTAGAGATGTCCTAAAGAAAAGGAGAAAAGAAGAGAGGACTCTCAAGGCATCAGCCTACACACACACACACATACACACACACACAATCACAATATACAATACAAGCTTTAGAAATAGCCACTTGCCTACTCCCTGGGGCAAGCAGTGGTTTAAGCTAGAGGAGTCTGATCAATGCTCTTTCATTCATTTAACTACCGGTATACCTCGCAAGGGAGTTTTAAAAAATGTGCGTGAGCTGTTAAAAACTTCTGTTCATGTTTCTACATCTGATTTATGCATCGTTTGTATGCAGAGATCTTATCATGTGGATACAGGTCATTTTGAGGGGAGGGAGGAAGATCTGAATTCTATACATGTGGTCAGTTCTGCTGAGAGCTTCACCTCTTGGTTGGTGTGATCTGGCTGCAGGCAAGGCCCCAATGTCTCCAACCTGCTTGGTTCAGACATTATAAAACTGGTGGCTTCCTTCCTTCTTGGTTGATCTTGTCTCTGAGGCCTCATGCCGCCGTTGAGAACCATAGTGGAAACGTCATCAACACTGAACATGTTATAGCCCCTTCCTGGTCCTGCCAGTCCCTCCATCCCCCACCACTCCCTTCCCCTTCACCCCCATGGTCTTGGTGCTAAGGTAACTTTAGAATCATTGCTGCTAGTCAATAGCTTTTCATTATATAAATATATTATATATATATATATTATATATTATTTTTGAAACATTTTTGTTTGTTTTTAACAGTGATGTAGCATGTTAAAAAACAAAAAACTGGGTTCCTCCAACTGTCCCACTGCCAGGCCTCATATGCTGCCTTCTTCAACAAATCAATGCACCCCTGCCTGGTGACATCCAACCCACCTCCCACCCCAGTTGCACACATACTTCCCCACCCTCCTCCGAGCAAGAAAACAGTTAGCAGGAACTAGCAAGGAAAGGCTGAAAGCCCCTTTCTGAAGCTTTGAGATTTCCGGCCCCGTTCCACTTCCCACTTTGAACTGCTATCTCCCTCCATCCGCTCCTCTCATCAGGGTCTAAAACTAACTGTGGTCAAGTGGGAGCTGTTACAAAGCCCCAGGTCCCACCTGGCCCAGCCCCAGCCTCGGGACTTCCTCTCCCCTCGCACACGCAAACTGCTGTGTCATCACTAAACATTGCAGAGACTAAGAAGGGTTGAGGGCAGAGATGGCTGGCAAGACAGGGCTTGGTGAGGACAGAAACAGTAGGTTGAGATCCTTTCTTCCAGCCACTAGTTGCCTTACACCTTACCTTGGGTAATGGGTAGGGAGGAGCAGGCTAAGACCCCTAATTCATTTGAAAACCAGGAAGAGAGAACCAGTGTCTGCCTGAGCACCTAGTCAGTCGGGGCTGGACTTTTTCCTCTCAAGAGATCATGGTCAAAATCAGCTAAAATCTTCAGCTGGATGGGGACAAGCTTATGGGGCAGTGCCAGTGCCTACCCTGTAGCTCCTGAGAAAGCTAGGAACAGGTGACCCACCTCTGGCCTAGCAGAATGAGCTGCTATGCGCAGCACGTGGCTGCAGGGGTCACCTCCTGCGCTGGCCACCAGACCTTGGAAAAGCTAAGCTCTCAGATGGTCTTAAAGTTAGGTTAGGACACCCCTAAAACTCTGGGTGCTTGTGGCTTCTGCTGAATTTAGCCATGCCAGGGCTATGGCAGACACTCTGTAGGCCACATGGCCATGGGACAGGGAATAATTTGGGTGATACACCACTGCAATTTACGTGGGGTCTCTTCTCAGCTTGGATGCTCCCTGGGAGGCCCAGTGCATCTGTCCTGTGAACTCTGCATGTGAAATTACCTGTGATTTCTGTCGTAGGCATTGCTCACTCTCCTGCTTGCTTGAGAAGGACTTAGATTGATAGGACACTCAGGGTCTAGCCCAGGGACCCCTATGCTTGGCTAACCTAGTCTCCCCTTGATGGGTATACAGAACTATGGAGAGGAAGTTGGTACATCTCATATGTGGTTACTTCAAACAAGACAGAGCCCTTTAAGGCTTAGGAGTGATGACTACAGGCTTAGAATGAAATGCGTCTCTGGGGCCGAGACTTGGCATAACGGGGCTGGCTGATTAGTGACTTTCTTTGGCTCGTGGAGATGGTGGGAAGTGAGATTAACCTCTAGGCCCAGGTTTGTGGCCAATTGTGCCAGGGAGACACCTGGCAGAGCCTGGGAGCTGGGGCCTTTATGAGTAACATGGTCTGCTTTTCCTTCATGGAGGACAAAACGAAAGATCCATTGCCATCTACAGCCCAGCCACGTCTGTGACTCTTGCCATGTCAGAATCCCCTGCCTGGTTGAATATGAGTCCAGGCATCAGAAACAGCAGCCTTATTTAATTTTTTAAATGACTGGCCTATGACTCCTTGTGATGTGGGGCACGTCCTCATTTCCCTATCCTCACTTGGGACTGAGCAGGCTCAAGCTCTGGGACCCTGGATGGCCAGGTTCAGTGCTGGACCCCGGAATCCATGGCACTTGGGGGTCACTGACCTTAGCCCCTGCCACGTTTCCAAGTTGAGTTGTTTTGCTGAATCCCCTCCCTTTGAGTTGCTTATGCCAACCCTTTAATTTGGGAAAAGGACCTTGTAATTACTTAAAGTAATGTTTAAATATTTTCCATTCGTTTGGAGGTGGTGCCAAAAGGCAGAAAACAGGGGAAAGCATGCAGAAGGCTGGAGAGGATGGCTGAGAGCCTGCCGTGGGCCCAGAGCCCTGGCCCAGCCTGCGCTGAGGGGCTGGTGCCATGCCACCTGCTCACCTGGAGCCTGATGGGACCCAGGAGGCGGCCTGAGGGGTTGAAATATAACCTCCCTCTTCTGGATCCCCCTCATTTTTCCTTCTACCCACTCTAGGAACGGGAGTTCTACACCGAGATCTGCTTTTGGCTTTCAGTCTGGGTTGATTTCCAAGTAGAATTCGTGCTTTTTCTTGGCCCGTACGTACAACTTTGGCAGAAGGCACTGGACTTGTGCCCCCTTCCTGCTTCAAGGGGCAGATGTAGCCAGGCCAGGCTGGAACAGCTGAAACAGGCAGGCCAGGCCTCCTCAGACAAGAAAGGGGTTTTCAGATGGCAACGGAGCTTGGAGCACCCATTCCAGACACCAGTCATGTGGGGAGGTGGTGCTGTGTCATGGGTTCTAGTCTGGCCTCCTCCTCAGTCCTCAGGAGGACTCAAGAGACTGGCACAGCCCTTCTCCGGCTTGGAGGGAAGCCCGTCTTCCACTTGACAGGGGCCCTTCTCTTGCTGTCTGTTGGTCAGGGTGCTTGAGCTGAATGGATGGTGCTGTGATATTTTTAAGGACCCTTCGAGGCGATCTTTGCATGTTAGCCTGAGGGAGAAAAAGTGCCCTTTTGGGAGGAAAATGGTACGCCCCTCCACTTCCATTTGGCACTCCCCCCCCACCCCCTCAAGTGGTATCGCCCTGGAAATACCTATGCAATCCAGTCTCCCTAGGAGAGAGTGCATGGAAGCAGGGGTATGTGCAGTGTAGAATACAGATGCTACAGCATATATGTTGTATATATGGACATATACAGTACGTATACACACAGAGTAAGAAGAGTAAATCACGTCTATATATCTATAAATAATATCCTATATATTTATACATTTCTATGTTTTAAATAGATATAAAAACAGAGTCTATAGAGCTGGGAGAGCAGTGGGAAGCCTGGCGCTGTGTTGTGCCAAGGGAGTGGGGAGCAGGACCTTTGGAGAGGGAGCCGGGGAAGGCCAGCAGGCAGGATTGGCTGGCAAGGGGGCCTCCTACCCGGAGTGTTGGAGAGGAGAGTGGCTGGGTCCCGGCTGGCTCCATGCACTTTCTCTCCTTTTCCACCGGCTTGGTCTGAGGTTGGAAGGAGATACCCCTGAGCTCCAGCTGAGGTGCCCCCTACCTCTCCCCACCCCTACAGCCTACGCTTAGGCGGTCACTGCTGCTTGGCAGTAGGACATGGTCTCTGACCCCTGGTGGAGGAACCACTGCACAAACTCCTCCAATACCCTCCCACACCAGGACTGAGCAGCGTCAGTAACAATAGAAAAGGTGCAAAGTGGATCAAGAGCTGGTCCAGGAAAGATACCGCCCCTGCCCTCTTAGATGCTTCTGCTGCCCTTAGTGGCTGAGCCCCTGAAGTGCAGCCGTCCTGGCCTCCCTCGCCTGCCCTGCTCAGCCACTGTCAGTGGGTGAGGACACGGGCACTGCTGCCCACCATCCAGAGGCTTTCTGGCCAGGGTAGGGGCCATCAGCTAGCAGGAAACGGTGGGAGAGGCATTTCTGCACACTCATAAATTCAAATGGCAACTCCAGTCCAGAAGCAGGGCTCTGGCCCAGCCCACTCCACACAGCAGCTTGCTGGCTGTACTCAGGACAACGCTGCTCCCCCCCCTCACAGAGGCCCTGTGGCCTCCACCCCACTCACGCTGTAACAGGCAGGTTTAGTTCATATACACTGTTCGCATTCTGTGACTTGAGGCAGAGGCTGAGCCGGGATGCCCTAAGCCCACCCACTTTCACTGGGGAGTGTGCCTCCCTGGGTTTATTACCCGCTCCCAGCCCGGGCCGGGCAGGGATGTCTGGTTGTCGCGGGGTGAGGGCTGCACACTGGTGCAAGCTGGCAGCATGGCGGAGTTCTTGTGCAGCCCTGATGGGACCCAGAAGCCCATTTGCTTCCAGTCTCCTCTCTCTTGTGTTTTTTCCTCCTGGAGATAGGAGAGAGGGCCTGACCAGGCACCAGATGATGGAGCTTGAGGGCAGCTGCATGCTCCCTCTCTCCAGACCAGCCTTCCGCTTTTGGGGTCCACAGGGGCACTTGCTCCCATCTTGAGCCTCCTCTGCCCCTCTCTTGCTCTTCCCTACCATCCTACAAGTACCTCAGTCTCCAGCAGGCCCACCCTTCCACCCGCAGCCCAGGGTGGGTCTGTTCTGCCAATGCCCATCTCTTTGAACCACAGCTAGCTGCCAACTGGGTCTCGGGACACCCTCCAGTACCTGGCTCAAGAGAGACCAGGCCTGGCCGAGGCTTCTTCCCACTGCAGTGGACCAGACCCACAGCCAGGGGATGGGCATCCCCAGGTAGCAATCCCACAATGCACTGTACCTCAGAGAGAGAGCAGGCCAGGGGCACCAAGGGACCGAGCCCTCTGTTCAGAGGGGGACAGCGGTCACAATACTGCTCACCAAAAGACAAAGTCCAGGCTGCCCTCGGGCATCCTTCAGTCTTCACTTTTGTCTCTCCGGAAGAACCAGCAGTCTGATTCCGTCTATTTCAGCCCCCGTCTCTCTCCTCTCCACTCCCACGCTGCTGAACCATTTTCATGTCAATCACAAAGGAAAAATAAGTGGGGGTGGGGGGAAATACCTAGAAGTCTATTATCACATACATATTAATATGTTAATACTTTCTTTCTTAAAAAAAAAACAAAAAAAAAACCTCTTGATGTTGTTATTTTGCAGACTACGCTTTATAGTACCTGTGTGACGGGACCTAGAACACTGGATACAAATAGAGCTATGTTGGTTTATCATAATATGTACGCAGAAACTTTCCTTTTGTCATATTATCCTTGTAATGTAAGAAGATTGTTAATAAAAGCATTTAAATTTACTCACCACAGTCGAATTGCTGCCTCTTGCCTCTATCCCCGGCCTGTGTTCTGGTTGACATAATGGACCCCATTGCAAGGGCTCGGGTGTCAGGATAGGAGCCTGCCTGCTGCCAGGTTGGAAGGGACTAGAAGAGGCCTCTAGCCCCTTCTTGCTGCTCTCCTCATTCCCCCATTAGAGTCTCCTTCCAGCAAGTAACCTACGTCCCTCGCCCACCAGGCAGGCCAAAAGAGGTGTGACCGAAACCGTTTAAAATAAATCTCTCTGCCCCCATATGTATTCATCCCACAGGAAAATCTTGGAGCCAGCACACAGGGCTGTTGCAGATCAACTGTTGTTCTCCTTCTCCCTCAAACTGCCTTGCATGCTTCTCTACTTGCAGACTAGTCGTCGGAGAAGGGTCTTTCCTCAATGGCTTGTCATTGATACTGGTATGGGGTGATGAGTGATGCTTTGCCCACGTCGTTTTATAAAGATGAGCATAAATCCAGTGAAGATGCATAATATGTTTTTATTGTTTCCTCCTGAACTGCTCAGTCCTCCTACTCCTGGTTTCCCTGCCCTGCCCATTTGTCTTCCTTTTAGGGGCCTTCTTTGTTCCTTTTTCTTAACCTCTGTCTTCTGCCATTTTCCTCCCAACCCTTGAAGGCTTCCTTCCCCTGGTTGATCATTCAGAGGCTTCCTGTTGTGAAAGCCACTCTACAGAACCCATGGAATGGTCTAGTTTTCTTTTTCGCAGATGAGGTGGAAGGAAAGAAGGAGCAGAGAGACACAACTGTCCACACCCAACCAGGGCAGGTGAACCAGGCTCAGCCCCACCCCCATGCAGGGCTGCTCAGATTTGATGTACCTTTGCAGCAGTATCTGGAGTATGTTAATGATTTTATCACCAAGAAGCAAGGGGAGGAAAGATTCCCCATTTGCACTTCACCCTGAATTTGGTCTTCCCAAAGTGGGGCTTGGAGAAAGTGATAAGAGAGTGAAGTCTATTCCACTCCCTTCCTCCCTCCTCTCCTCAGCTTCTCCTGTCCCTCCTTCCCCGGAATTCAAGGGCAAGTTAAATTCAACCAAGAGAGGACTCAGAAGAATGACCAGCCACCTGAAAACCTGAAAGGCTACCATGCAACAATTTCTAGAATGACCTTTTAAAACATAGATCCGGTCACGACATCTTCTCTGCCTAACACCCTCCACCGATTTCCCATTGCCCTTAGAATTCAATCCAAACTCCTAATTATGACCCATCCGTCCTGCACGGTGCAGCCCTGCCTACCTCCCAGCCTCATGCTGTCCTCCCCTGCATTGGGCTGCAGCCACACTGCCTTCAGCTCACTAAGCTCTTTTCTACCTTGGGATCTCTGATGCCATGAACCTTCTGCCTAAGATAGCTCTCCCCAGATGGTTGCATGGCTGAACTCTTCTCTTCTTTTAGGTCTTGACTAAGATGCAGCCTCAAAGGGGATCTTTCCTAACCACCCTCTCTAAAAATGTATAACTCTGTCTGTGTGTGTGTGTGTGTGTGTGTGTGTGTGTGTGTGTGAGAGAGAGAGAGAGAGAGAGAGAGAGAGAAAGAGAGAATGAGAGATTGTTTTATATCCGTCTCCCCCTTCCATATTGTAATGCCTACAAGGGAAAAGCTACATAGTGGGCAGTTAATCAGTGGGTATTCAAGGGATGAATGAATTTAAGCCACTCCTGATAGAAGTGCAACTCCTGCAATGCTGTATTGGCTACAGCTGAGGTCCTAGGTTCTTCTGTGTTGCCTGTCTCTATCTTGGTTTCCTTCCTTGATCAGAGGGACCCTGCGCCTGACCTCTGGTTACATCTAACCTTGACCCAGCCCCTATGCCACAAAGCTGGAGGTTGTTCCCATGGTACTCACTTGGGTTCCTCTCCATTCCAACTTGCTCTTCCCCCTTGCGCAATATTCTACCCAATCCAGCCAGGTGTCTTCTACTTCCACTATGAAAGAGAACTTTTCCAGCTCCTTCCAGCTTGGTAACTATCAGAGTTCACGGTTCCAGATAGCATTTTTAAACTACTGCCTATGCATGTAAGTGACCTTCCAATAAAGACCCTGGGCTACTGGCTGTACTCCAGAGCCTGGACCTTTTAGGGTTAGAAAGTCCCAGATTCAAATCCTCCTCTGCCTCTTTCAACCTATTGGACCATGGATGAGTCACTCATCCTAGTCTATCTCTTCAGCTCTTAGCCCAGAGCCATGGTTTACTAGGTGCTGATTATCCTTATTACCCTCATTGCAACCTCTAAGATCAGGGCGAATGAGATGCTAGGAAGTGTTGAGGTTCCTGCTGCCATCCTCTTTTACTCAGAATCCCTCGGGCTGCCCTGGGTGACTCTTAGTACAGAGCCACCTACACCTGCACCTTCACAACTGGCGTGGATGCCTCTACCTAAATGGGAATCACCATTCCCTTCTCAAAGGAATCCTCAGGGCACCTTGTTCTGCTTCCAGCAGTTCATCTCACCTGGCCCTCAAGGAGAGAGGGACTGCAGGGAGATTCTGTTTGTTCTGGCTGGAAAAGCATGTTCCTCCTTGCTTGTCCCTGGTTGGAATCCCTGGGTTTCAGAAGCAAGATTTCTGCCATCACTCACTTGCCAACAGGCTATCCTGAAACACCAAGAAAGGGTGCTGGGAAACTGAGCTGGGGGACTGTGCCCTCACATGGGTAGGCTGTACTGACAGACCAAACCTGGCTGGGATGAGCCAGCACAGGGTCCAGATCACACAGTGGCCACAAGTAGCTCAGTTTCCGTGGTGATGTCTGGCTTCTAGAGATGTAGGCACCTACCTGGGAGAAAGTCTGGCTTCCTTCCTTCCATCCTCCCAGGTAGGGGTCTCCTTCTCTGGCTTGGGGAAGCTGCTGGGGTCCCTGCCAAGGGCCATGTGTTGGTGGTTCACCTGCGGGAGATGAGGAAGGGGAGCAAGGGGACAGTTCTCCAACACCTGCACTAAGAAAATGCCCAGCTCCCCAGATCCATCCACAACCATGTCCTGTGGCTTTATCCTTGCCGGCGTCTGCCTCCAGACGGAGATAGAACAGATGCTAGAGTTCAGAGCTCCTGAAATGGTAATACTTCCAATTGAAACTCTTGGATGGAAAATTACCACCAGCCCCATTAGCAATTAAGCAAATGAGAAGAGGCTGACTTGAAGCCTCAGGTGCCATTGCAGGCAGTCAGGAGGGACTGTCAGGAGATACCGGGGGCATTGCCAGGCAGGCATGGGGGGGCGGAAGGTACACATGTATGTGGGTTTAATTTGTTTTATGCGCAAGATAGGAGGCTAAAGGTATGTGTAAAAAGTAAGTTGTTGGCTGGGTGTGGTGACTTACACCCGTAATCCCAGTACTTTGGGAGAGCAAGGTGAGTGGATTGCCTGAGACCAGGAGTTTGAGATCAGCCTGGGAAAAATGTAGTGAAATCCCATCTCTACAAAAAATACAAAAAATTAGCCTGGGGTGGTGGCATGTGCCTGTGGCCCCAGCTACTAAAGAGGCTAAGATGGGAGGATTGCTTGAGCCTGGGAGGTCAAGGTTGCAGTGAGCCTAGATTGTATCCCTGTACTCTGGCCTGGGCAATAGAGCCAGACCTTGGAAAGGAAGAGAGAGGGAGAGGGAGAGGGAGAGGGAGAAAGGAAGAAAGGAGGAGGAGGAGGAGGAGGAGGAGGAGGAGGAGGAGGAGGAGGAGGAGGAGGAGGAGGAAAGAAAGAAAGAAAGAAAAGGAAGGAAGGGAGAAGGAAGAAAGAAAGAAAGAAAAGAAAGAAAGGAAGAAAGAGAAAAGAAAAGAAAGCTGTTGAGAAAGAGAGAAAGGCAGAAAGAGAAAGAAAAGAAAAGAAAGCTGTTGAGAAAGAAAGCTGTTGACAGCCTAGGTCACAGAATCACAAAATATTAAAGCTGGAAGGAGCCTTGGTGATCATTTGGTCCAAATTCATTTTACAGTTGTGGAATCTGAGGCCCAGAGGTGAGTGACTTGCCCAGGGCCATGAAGGTGGGTGGCCAGTCACAAAGCCAAGCCAGGTCACAGATTCCCAGCTCCTAAATCAGTGCTCTAGACATGACTCAGTTTTATACACAGGAACAGGGCTTGCTATTTGAGGCACTTCAATGGACAGCCCTTGTGTAAAGTGATTCATGAACTTTGCTTCCCCCTTCCATTTCTCTTTTATATTAATCCAGATTCTGAAGTATGCATTTTGGGCTCAGGTTGGCCATATTCATAGTTACCTGTGAAACATAGTCTGTGTAACGTTTAGCTATGTGGAATAAAGCTCACTCATCCTATTTTATTATGAAAATTAAAATGCTTGTTGCCAATAAAATAGAATGTATGTATATGCATAATATGAAATAAGGAATTATATGCAGACTTGGGAAGCAAAGACACCGCATGGCTTTCTTTATAGATTGTTTATCCCACTTAAGAACCTTCTATTTTTATTGTGTGATCTGGCTAATTTTCCACTGGCTTTAAAATTCAGGCCCTGCCCCTTGCTTAATGCCTCTTCCTCCATAGGTCAGGGTTGCAGTGGCCACGAGGAAAACTTAGGATGCCAGGACTCCAGGAGTCCCCTTGTCCCTCCTTGCCACCAGGAGTTCATCAGTACCTCTGGCTGCTGTAAGAGCCTTCCATTGATGGCGTATTTCTTTGGAGAATGTTAAAGAAAGAAAAGTTACTAGTTTCCACCTAATTTTTCTCCCCAAGAATGAAGCCAAATCCTTGAAAAACCTCACCCAACTTTGGCATTCTTAATTATATATGGCCTCTTTGATTCAGTACTCAAGCAAGGCCACCAAGGTACACACAAATGCACATTCACAAGCAGAGTGCTCCATGACTCACTCTATGAGTGAATTCCACTCACTCCTAGGTATATATCTTAGAGAAACTTGCACAAGTGCACAGGGAGACATGCAGAGGAATGTCATAGCAGTATTTCTTGTAACAGTCAAAGGAAGGAAGGAAGGAAGGAAGGAAGGAAGGAAGGAAGGAAGGAAGGAAGGAAGGAAGGAAGGAAGGAGGAAACATGTAAATATACATTAACCACATGGGACTGTGGCATATCCACACAATGAAATAGCATACATCAGTAAAAAAGAGATAAACTAAAGCTGCATGTGTCTGGACAGATGAAGATGAAATTTTTAATGTTGAGCAAAAGCAGTGTGAAACAATTTAAATGAAGTTTAAAAACACTCAAGGTTTACACAGACATGTAGTAAAAGTATGAAGGAATGCTTGGGATGATAAACCCCAAATCTAAGGTCATGGTCCTCTGAGTAAAGGGCTTCAATTGAGGGTACTTCAATTGTAGTTGTCAAGTTCTATTAAACATGGAAGTGGTTCATATGTGCTTATCAGATGGTTTCTTCTGCATTCTATATTCCAAAATATTAGGTAAAAGTGGGGGGAGGGGGAAGAAAACACCAGGCAGCTGACCCTGTTGGAAATTTTTTATTTACCACTGCAAGGTTTTTGCTCCAAAGTGTGACACCAGACATATGACTACAATGTCTCATGCGTCTTTTTGTGCTTCAGTTCATGACTGCAAAACACACACTTAGCATTTGACAACAGGAAACACAGAGGGCAGAAACAAATCACAAGGACTAGTTGGTTTAGGCTACAGCCACCTTTCACCCAGGACTCCTTTACATCCAAGAGAAATTGACCCTGAAGAACTGGCCTCCTAGCTGACTCTCTGTGCCCAGCTTTGTTGGGGGTGACTTGCCATTCAACCCACACAAAAAGTTATATCTCAAATCCAAGTAGACAGATGTAAGCAAGGTCTTGATCAGTAAATGCTCAACAAATAGAGACTGATTTGATGCAAAAGGTGGAGTCACAGATTAATGAGGGTGGACTCCTAATTTTCTATCCCCATAGAAATCTCTAATGAAAAACCCAGATCTCCTTTTGGGCAACAGCCCATTCTGAAATGGTCTCTCACCTCATTTTTACCTCTGCCTCACACCCTTTTTAGAAATGCTCCCTATCATAGCACAAGGCGTTCCTTTCAAAAATGATGAGATGCTTTCACACAGGCTGAATTACTCTAATTTGATAGTAAATTGGAAATGTTGCTGGTACAAGGTAAGCTGATGCAAAGACTACTGAAATATTTTGATTTGGCAGTCTGACATCTCTGGGTAATTTAAAATTCACTAAGATGGAGTTTTAGTGGAAAAACAGAGCAATTATATTCTCTTCATCTGTTAATTACATTTGCATGGAGAGCTATGAATTGTCATTAGGCAAACAGTAATACTCACTATCATGAATTTCTAGCCTGACTGCTAAGACATCTGATGCCTTTACCATTGAGAACTCAGCTAGGACTTTAATTTTTATGCCATTTGCAGTGTCTTTTTCTGCCTACTCCACCAGCCACTCTTCATTCATTAATGTGGAGCATCCATGAGACAGCTTTATCCCAGACACTTAGAATACACCAGTGAACATAACAGACAACTCTCCTTCAAAATGTATCTCATTTCTGTAATCCCTGCTAAGTGAGGTCAAAGCTGACATTCAAGATATTCTGTGGTGGAAACTGGCTCCCATCAGGGGCCACTTTTAATTTGGATTCTGGAAGACTGAAACTTTGAGATAAAAGAAGAAAGAGAGGAAGAAGAGAAGAAGAAAAAGAAGAAGAAGGAGAAGGAGGAGAAGAAGAAGAAAGAGAAAAAAAAAGAAAGAAGAAGAAGAAGAAGAAATGAGAAGAAGAAGAAATGAATGAATGAATTAAAGCAAGCAAGCTTCATGATCAAATGACTATGGGTGGAGTTGATACCTTGGGATCAGGAGCCCTGCCCAGCCCACCTCAAATTCCTCTGGTAGTACTATAGGGCAGGTGCATTTATAAGGAGCCATGTTTTCTGATTTTTAGTCTAGAATCCAAATTTTCTAGATCGGAGTAGCAGATGTTACCAAGAAGAGAATGCTGGTCAGCTTTCAGGTTATGGGGAATATTTTGTTTTCTTTTAGCCATACCAACCAAAGAGAAGAAACCAATATGGTGAAGAGATCTCAGAAACATGTTATGGGAAAGCACTAACAGGTACTTTGCCTAAACAACACTGGACAGGGGCTGGTCAACCTCAGTGATGAAGGTTTCCAACTATCCAAAAGACTTTCCCATTAAAGAGGGATTCGATATTTTTTCTGTTTTTTTTTTTTTCAGAGGATGGGTAGAAGTTATTTCTAATGCTTTCCTCTTTCTGTATAGAAAGGAGAAATAATGACCACAGGTTATAAGGCCCCTGCTCAGATTCTCAGGAAGAGATGGCGCCCATCAGGGGCAACCTCCTCAGGAGGAGTATGACTTGGCTTGTTGAAGGAATGAAGCCCTTACCCATGCTGTCTAGGAATGCTGTCTTAGGGCAGGGGATTTGAGTGACAGCTGAAGGCCCAGAGTTTTAATATTAGTAGAGAGGAGTTCAAAGGTAGAATCCATGGTTCTGGAAATGCCTGGGATGCTTCCGGCACTTTCTGGACATTCCCAGCTGTCAAATTAAAGTGAAAAATAGTAACTTAGCTTAAAAATGAACTGCTGTTTTCTCAGAGTTTGTTTTTAGCCAGGAAGTGCCTACAGGTTTCGAACACTACTTCATCTATTATATCACTCATTGGGGTAAGCTTCCTAGTCATTAGTCCCGTCTTACACAGGCAGCCATCAGATTCTGAAGGACAAGGTCAACAACAGAACCCAGGAATCCTGGTTCAGGGGTAAGTATTGTATCCACTCAGCAAGGCTAATGATTTAGATTTAATTAACAGTGTGGACATCTGTTTAGAGTAACAAGGTAGGAATTCAAACCCTAGCTGCTGGTTATTTACCCATTCAAGTGAAAATGGACAGAGGGAGGCACATTTGCAAAAGACCTGACTTCCTTTTAAAAATTGTCTTTCATATCATAGACTAAGTCAATAACTAAATTCCTCCTGAAGTGACTGGAATACTGAAAAGGGACAGGTCTATCTCAGAGTCACTTTGGTGATGCTGGTGGGCGTGACATCTAGCAATCAGAACCCAGCCAATCACTCACAGGAGATCCCACATGTATTTTGTTAGGAATGGTCTCCCCAAGGATACTAGAAACTGACTTTAAGATAAAAACAATAACATTCTTGATGCGCAAAATTCAGTCCAAGAGCAGGGGCCTAAAGAAATGCACAAATTAAGGTATTAGGAATTAAAATAATTAAATTTTAAAAAGCAGAGGCCCCAGATTTCACACCGATGGTTGAGGTGTTCAGCATTAGAACTGGCTGCACCATGGTTTTGGGACTCCATCAAGGACTGCGGCCGAAAAACTGTCTGGAATGTTGTAGAAGGAATTTCTACAAATGCAGTGCTCCAACCTCTACATCAGCTTGTTAAAAACAAAGGCTCCTGGGCTTCGACCAGGAATACCAACTAGGAATGTCTCCAGGTGAGCCCAGGAATCTGCTGGTGACTCTTCACATGCTAAAGCTGGGGAACTGCTGAGGGGCTGCCCTGCGTGGTGAGTTGATTGAACACTGGCTAAGGTTTCACTCCACCCAGGCAACCTCCAACTCTAGGAATTGATCCAGGATATTTTCACTTCCTTCATCATTTTTGAAATGCTTGTTTTTCAAAAAGCCAAATTCTTCTTTGAATCCATGATCCCCACATTTAGCTTCCTCTGCATCTGGCCTAACCCCACCTATAAAACAGGCATAGGAACTGTATTTGATAAGCATCTCTTTCAATAACACAGATGAGCAAAATGCATTCCTCAGTGTGACCCACATACTCCATTTCCACACACTGTCCTGCCCTATCTTGCTATTTCTTAGAAACAGGAGTATGATGAGAGAGGCATCCTGGCCTTGCAAACACATCTGTTACTGTCTTCTGGGTGTCAGAATTAGGAAAGGGCACAGAGAGGAGGTTGCAGAGGACAGGCCAGGGCTGTCCAAGAAGGGAGGCGGCCAGGCAGCTGTTACAGATGCAGCTGGTGCCACATGGCAATCTGCCGGCGCGGGTTTTTGAGCATCTCCTCCCAGTGGCTGCGCTCAGAGCCCGAGGTGTGCAAGCCCAGGCTGCAGTGGCCAAGCGCACAGCTCTGCCCTGCCTCGTCCTGACCCAGCACTTCCAGCTCCACACTGGAGGCCTGCAGCAGGTCGTCGGGCAGCTCAAACATAATCATCTCATTCCACACAGGGTTGATCTTGTGCTTGGCTCGTTTTGTCTGCTTCTTCTTCAGCTTCCGAGCCTGGTGCTTCAAGGTCACCTTGACAGAGACATCTGGGGAGGGGCAGGGGAGAAAAGAGACAGAGAGAAGGACCAGTAGTGAGTTTCTGGGATCTGGCGGGGCCCAGGACAATGCTCCCTCCTGGTGCTGGAAAGATGATGTCTCTAGTTCAAGAGTTTGGGCATCTGTGCCCCATATACCCAAACATCCTAGAAGCCTCCGTTTTTCCTTCTGGATACCCCAGCACAGGCCCCAAGTCTATGTGACCAAAGAAGGCTCTGCTGTATGAGCAGGAAAGCATTCTGCCTGACAATCTGTAACTCTAGGAGCTGATCCAGGCTACTTTCACTTCCTTGCGTTGGGGATCATTCTCCACTCCCCCACTAGGCCATGCATTCATTCAACAAATATTAAGTGCCTATCCTATGGCAGGCGCTGGTCTAGACGTGGGGATACAGCGAAAGTTCTTGCCTGTGTAGAACTTACACTAAAGTGTAGGAAACAGCCAATACCAAGATATACGACTGGCCACTGGGTGGCCTGTGATTGGGGCATGTTAGAGTACCACCAGGGAACCATCCTTCGCTACATGACTTCATATCCCCACATCAAATGAATATGGCCAACCTGAGCCCAAAATGCATGCTTCAGCTATTGTCCAGGACAATAGCTCAGGGGTCCTGCAGCTGAATTTTAAACTCAGACAAAAAAAAAAAAAAAAAAAAAAAAACGAAGCCAGCTCTCAAGTCTTATCCCCTTCATTCTTGGTCTAAACATTTTTGTCTATTATTAAAATAGGAGATCCCCTGCTGATCGGTTGAGTTCTTCTCATCTGCACTTTTTAAAGTTTAATTGAAGACCCCAACTTCATGTGGCAGAGGAATGAAGGCAGACTGCCTATTCCTGCACGTTCCCCCAAAGTCAGGGCACAGCACTAAGAAAGCTGCCCCTAAGGAAATCCACAAACAGGTCCCCAGGCGAGCTTTCATGCCACATCACAAGCCTGGACTGGATTACTTAGTCAAGGTTTCTGAAGTTAATGTGAGAATAATTGCTACTTTGTATTTATGGCTGTAATTATCACCCCTGGGAGGTTAGTTTGTTATTTCTGCAGAGATGGTTGAGCAACAAAGTGTCCTACTGTAATTGCCCTGACAGGAGCTATAAAAAGAGAGCAAGAAGCAAAGAATTCTCTAAAGGGGATGAGATAAAAGCATTGAACTCTGACCTTTGACTCAGGAGCCTGCCAGCAAGACCAACTCTTCTGATTTCATTAGCCCCAAGTCTTTTGCTCGAATTTCTGAATGCAGTGGCAATTCTTTATTTGTACCCTGCTATAAATAGAGATTTATTTATATCTTGCTAGGAGCACGTGGCTTCCAGTGCAGGTATTATCTGGCTAGCCAAGGATGCTTTCCTGCTTATATAGGAGAACTTGCTGTGGTCTCCGAGATACTGGACCTGGGCTGGGGTATCCAGAAGGAAAAACTGAGGCTTCTAGGTTGTTGAAGAAAAGCTTATTTGGGTATTTGGGGCACAGATGCCTGAAGCCTCAGGCCTCATCCCACGTACCCACACACCTTCTGCCATCAACCACACTCAGCTGGTATGGGGGTGGCGGTTGGTAAAGGCTGAGAAAAGAGACTGGGGTGGGTGGAGGGAGTGTAGCAGTGATGAGTTCAGACAGGAGGGGGAGAACCTGGGCTTTCTGACACCTGCCTGAGAGGTGGGTCCAGCCAGGTGTGGGTGACAAGGGCTGGACCAAGTTTTCCCGACAACCTAGGCCCTTCACTCCACAGCTACAGTCTGATCCTTGGCTTCTTGTGCTCTATGGATAGGCCTGATGATTCTCATAGTGGACCTCCAAGGTAGGAAGCCCCAGGCAGCTCACACTTGGGTCCTAACATATGGGATTGCCCCAAGAGTAAATGGATGTGAACTCAATGAAGTGAGTGTGTCCTTGAAAATCTGTTTCTGAACTTAGGGTGAAGAACACGACTGAGCACAACTCCACAGATGTGCTCATATTCCACCTCCCTGCTTACCTGTTACCATGTCCTCCTAGGCACCACCTCCCTCTGCACACACTCCCGGTAGCTGGAGGGGCCTTAGCAGTCCTCTCACATCTCACTCACCCTTCCCCAGCAGCTCCTTGGACTGGTTAGAGTGGAGGTTCTTGGCTTTAATCAGCACCACCAGGAGGCGGTTGGCAGCCGGGAGGTAGCTGATGGATAGTAGGACCTCCCCAGCTCCTGCAGATGGCTCCTGAAACAGAAGAGGAGACACAGGAGGGGAGTCTCACCTGGGGACGGCTTCTGACCCATCAACAAATGCTGAAGCTGGGGTCAGGCTGGACTTGCATCCAACGGGCATCCTCAAGATCATTTACCCATCAATGCTGGGGTCTCCACCCTTGCAGAAGAGAGCGAGGCACAGAGGAATTCCACATAGCATGGGCTTCAATGGTAGTTTCTTTGTTTGCCACAAAAATGTGATTTTTCACATACCATATACTCAAACCCAACATACAAAACAGAGCAAAGAGATGCTACTCAGAAGCAGCAGGGGTAGGAGGCCAGAATGCCCCATTATTCTTCACGTTCCACCACCCCCAAGCTCCTGGGACACCTCTGTCCTCTAGGGCTTCAGAGAACAGTTTCAGAATTCCTGCATTGACCCATCAGGTTCCTGGTGCAGTAGGAGAGTTGTAATTCACTACTTTGTTTGAAAAGGTAATTATTTCCAGCTCCAGGGGGTTGCTTCATCAACAGAGTGACCAATTACATCAATGAAGGTCTGGGGCAGATGATGGTAGATCATGCCCAGAGGCAACTGGCAATAACCACACCTCAAAGGAGGTACTGATGCCCCGATGAAGCATCCAAACAAACACATTTATCCCTGTATGCAGCTTCAGAGTAACTCTCCTGAAATTCTGACAGGAGTTTGTTTGGAATTTCAGCAAGTCCATCAAGGGGCAAGAACAACCAAAAGACCCCTCCCAGGAGTGGGTGTTTGGTTGCAATCCAAGCTCTGGGGAGGCCTGGCAGGAAAGAGAAGGGAATGTGTGGGCAGGGATCAGCTAAGGTCAGAAGTCTCCACTGTTGAGCAGAAAGTCTATGCCCTTCCCTTGAAATCTCAAGGAAGAGGCACGCGTGTGGCCTGCTGTGCCAAGATGAAGTGTGGGGAGGGAGAGTGGGTGGAGAGCGCGGGAAGCTTGTCCCTCCAGATGTCCCAGCTTTCAGTCCTGTGCCCCTTCCCTCCAGCTTTGTCCCGCTTTCCCAGCTGTGCAATAAGGGTAATTCAGTGAAGTCTGGCACCAGGCTGGGGTCCTGGCTAACAGCCACCATACCTCCCTAAGCTTCCTCCCCTCCTGTCACACCCAGCACACGTGATGATGCCTGTTCATCCATCCTGGACCAGGCACTCAGAAGGGTCGGAATCAGTTTTTCTCTGCTCACTGTGGCCTCTTGTGGATCCATTCATTCAGCAAGCATACATAATGCACCTACTGTATTCCAGATGCCATAATTAAAGCCATGAACGAAACACAGTCAGCCTCCAGGGAGCTCGCAGTCACTTGGGGAGGACAGACAGGAAGTGATTAAATATACAACATTGGGCAGCATTAGCAGTGTATGGATATCAAAGGATGAAGTGAAAAAATGCATATAATAAGTTCTCTGGAAAGGTCATAAATTACAATTCTAATGACAATTGTCAAAACAACCGTTATTAATAATCCAGAATAAGAGTAATGCTGAGAGCATAGACTCTAGACCAGGTTAACTGGGTCTGAGTTCCAATCCTACCATTTACTACCTGTGTGACCTTGGGTAAGTTACTTCGCTTTTCTAAACCTCTATTTCTGTATGACCCCAATGATTCCACAAGCCTTGAGGGACTAGCCATATGAGGAAATGATGTGAGAGCCACGGAGGATCTTGGCAAGGAAATGAATGATAGCAGCTAATGTTTATTAAACACTATGTGCTAGATGCAATTCATTGCCCATTCCACTAGACCGTAAGCTCCACAGTGGCCTCCATTCACACTATGCAGTCCCAGCATCTGGCACACAGTGGGCACACAATAAATATTTGTGAAAAAAGAGTAACACATCTCATTTATAATCTTGACAACAACCCAAGAGGGCTACTGATTTTGTTCCCATTTTAAGCCTAAGAACCTGAGATTCGGAAAGGGAACATCACTGCCAGAGGTTATGTAGGCAGGAAGTACCAAAATCCTTGGACAGGAGGTCTAGTCTGATAGCAAAACCTAAGTCCTGAATCTGTGGCTCTCCAGCTTTCTCAGTGGACAGCCCTCCCCAACCCTCTCATTTTGCAGTGAAGGAACTGAGGCCCAGGGACTTGTACCAGGCACCCAGAGAGGTGTCTGCAGAGTTGGGATGGGCACCAGCCTCCTGGTTCACGGTCAGTTATTAGAGGGCCACAGATAGCCTGGGCTACAGCCACAAGGTGATCAGACATGAGTCCTCTCTCCCTGCAGACCAGGTGAGAGGAGTCAGTACCTATTGGCCTCTGCAGGGCTCTTTGCTTTTGCATAGAGTGAGGTCTGTCTAGCCTAGCCAGCTGTACCATAGCCAGAGAATTTCAACAGCACCTGCTCCCTGGGCACTGCTGCTGAAAGTACCTGCGGACTAAAGAAATCCTTTCTTTCTTTTTCCTTCCCCTGGTTTTCCCTGCCCCTCTCTTTCTCCTGGGGTCTCAGTGAACCATGTAAGGCTGCCCTTGGAGTGGGTTGCCCTATGGGTCCCTCTTGATGTGCTTGGCACTTTTGACTGAGTATCTTCCAGTTAAAACTGGGCACCGTGGGCACCTCTGTCAACCCATGCTGGCCTAGAGAAGAAAAACATCTGGGCTACAATGACTGAGGGCTTCGCTCACCTTGTTCAAATCAGCCCACACTCTCAAGCTGGGGTGAGGGGCTTCCTGACCTGGACTTCTGGCTTTCTCCTGCCCTATATACCCAGAATGTCATGCCTACTTCTGACTCCATGCCATCCTCTGAGATTGTTCACATTTGTCATAAACAGGCCAGTGGTCAAAGTAGTGGTGGGTACACATTTGCAGAACAGAAAGAACTACAGAAACTGTGACAATTATTAGGATGGATGAGCTACAAGGTCAGGCTTCATCTTAATTATGGTTGCTGTGTCCCCAGCTCTTGGCACAGTGCCTGGCACATGGTAGAAACTGGGCAAGGTATTTGCAGAATGAATGAATGAGTGAGTGATGGCTGCTCCTCTGGGAGTGGTGAGAGAAGCATGCTAGGTGCCTGAGACTTCTGCCTAGATTGGCTGGATTTCCAGCCTTTGGGGGCTGTACCAAGTCTCAGAGCCCAGCAGGGGAGTCTCTGCATCTCGAGAGAAAGCTAGTTTACTAGTTTAATAACCCTAAGTATCGATTCCTTCTCCCAGGATCCCCATCTGTGATTCCACAGAAGTCCCAAATCACACACTAATTAGAGAGTGGGCTTTGGAACAGCTGAGTTCCATCTGAGAATGGCTGTGATTTTTCTATCAATTTTCTGAGCCTGGGAAAGAGGGGGAAATGGAGCACAGAGGAAATCACAGCAAAAAGAGGAGCAGGCAGGGAGTGAAATGTACTCTTCCCTCTTGCCATTTTTGTGTCTATTAGGAAAGGTGACTGCTGGTCACACCTCTTACTTGTCAGGTGGCCTGCATGGCAGGTAATGACATAGAGCAGGATTTAGTCAGACCAACCCAGCCTCGAGGTCTGCTGTTTCCTGGCTGGGGGACCCTGTGTGGACTCCTGAACTACTATGACCCTCAGTTTCCTCATCTGTAAGGGGGATCGTCATGGTGTCTCTCTCATTTGGTTGATTTGGGGAGTGACAGACCTCAGGTAGGGTCCTAAGCATAGCGACTGATACATGGTGCACATTAAAAAATGGTGCCCTGATCAGTATATTTCTTTTTGTTCTAGCATGAGGATTGGCAAGCTTTTTCTGGAAAGGGCCTGATAATACCTATTTGGGGCTATGCAGGTTATACAGTCTCTAGATTAGCTTGGCACTGCCCATCTGGTTGGGAGACCAGTCACTCGGAAGGTTCCCTCAAGGCACCACAGGGCAGGCCCTTGGTTGGGACTTTGACCCAGGGGCCTAAGTAACTACATACTGTCTTGTAGCCCTGACCCTCCTGGACCCTCCTCCTGTCCCAGCCCATGGGGAACAATGATTTGCTCTCCAAGAGTCCCCTTTCTTGAGGGCTGTGGCATCTCAGAAGACACTTCTTTCCCACTCGTGGCTCCCCAACAGCAGATGTGAGGAAATCATCCTGAGGCTGGGGACTTTGTGGACCACTGGACTCTGGGCCTGTCCCCAGCCCTGGTTGCTCCTTCAGAGCCCAGCACACGGGGCCTTCTAGAACTCTTTATCAGAGCACACTGGTTAGATCACTCTTACATGGCTCAATGTGGAACACATCATCATCATCTGGGTGGGCCAATTTGGCCTCTGGTCTGTACACTCCTGAGTGGTGGGGCTCCACCCTTGCCCCTTCATGCTCATCCGCACAAAGGGAGGGAGGGTAGAGTGCCCTGCAGTGTCTGGCAAATAGTAGGAACACGCGGAGTATAACTAGATTGAAATGGGGGCAATACTTCATAGCAGTAAAGATAATACACACAGCGTGGCATTTACCATGATGGCAGAGAGTCTTTGCATGGCAAGCTAGAGCCAAGATGAGGAGCAGACACCAGGGATCCCAGATCCTGGGCCATGGGTCTCCTCTAACCCTCTGTCCCCTTCAAGACTCCAACCTCTCTTCCAGCTCCGAGCCAGGGAGGTCTCTGAGGCTTGTTTTCTAAGACCTGGCCTAGAGTAGCTGGGAGGACACCCGGTTCTGCCATCCCATGCTGCACAGGCAGGGTTGACTTTCTAACCTAGGGGTAACCCTACCTTTGCCGAAGTTTTCAGCTCACCCCACTGGGCAGCCCCCAGAGGCACAGACGTCCCGTCCAGGCCCAGGCGGAGCTCCCCGGCCACGCTGTGGCGGGAGAAGCGGTCGCAGGTCCTCAAGGTCAGTGTCAGGGTGGCTGTGGGGAGCTCCTCCTCCGCCAGAGGGAGGACCAGGCCCTCCTCCCAGGTGGTGCGCAGCTGCCTCTTCTTTAGGGCCGTCTGGGCCTCCACAGAGCCGGTCCTGTTGGCCACACTCCCTTGGATGTAGCAGTCACAGCCTCCATCATGGTTGCTGGTCACAGCTGCAGGGAAGGAGAACAACACAGGTGGGACTTCCCCAGGACAAGCGGAGGGGACAGAAGCAGGCCTTGCTTAGGGCTGTGGAATCCAGCTCAAGTTCATGACCTTGAGTTTCTAAAAGGCTGACCACCCTGGGCACCCAGGAATCGCCTTTCGGTGAGACACACAGAAATAGATCATCTGGGGGGCTGGCCTCGGCACAAGCTGATTCTCTTTCCTGGAGAACAGGGACAAGACCTGGCACTTCCTGGAGCCCCCGGAGCTCTGGATTCTGAAATTTTGCCAAGGTACCCGGGCTTGCTGCTGGGGGCCTTTATGAGTGATGTTGCTGACATGTAACCATTCATTCTGAACTTTAAATAGTCACTACATAACCATTTCACGTGTAAATCACTTGGCTGTTACCTCATGAGTGTGGCTTTATGTTCTGAACCTTGGTGTTTTCAACGCTTCATAATGTGGATTTGCCCAGAAATTTACACCCGTGGTGCTTTCCCAACTGGCTCTTCAATGATCATTTGGAAAGTGGTAGCTGACATTTCACAAGAAGAGAAGAAGAACTGAGGCCATATGTCTTAAGAGCAAGAGGTTTCCACTGAACTTCAAGGGACTTCTTAGTCCTGGCTCTGTTACCAGTTACATACTGTGATCTTTGACAAGTCATATGACTTGCCAGACCTCAGTTTCCTAATCTGTAAAATGGGACTAGTGTGAAGACTAAATACAATGAAGTATAGGAGGAAGGTGCTTTAAAATCTTAAAAGATAATAAAAGAAAAAAGACTCAGAAAACATAATTATATACAAAATTCCAATTTATCTGGCCCCATTGCTAGTCCTAATTCCTTTGCAAAGCCTTAGCTTTATTTGCTGACCTTAAAGTGAATTGTCAGGGTAGAGAAACCAAGGACATCCTACCACCCTCAGGCTGCTTGGCTCTTAGATTGTAGAAACTTTTCTGACTATTCAGAACACCCTCCATGTCCAGCACAAGGCCCTGTCCAATTTCAAATTCATCCATGGCAGAGACAGCTAGCTGCTCACCCCAAACTCATTTCCTTTCCTTCCTGGGCACCTGCTAGCCCACATTTCCCAGCCTCCTTTGCAGTTGGCTGTGCTCATGTGACTGGGTTACAGCCAATGAGATGCAAGCAGAAGTGACATCCACCAAGTCCAGGTAAAGGCTATTAAGGAGTGATTGTGCCCTCTCCTTCCCTTTCTCCTTCTACCTGCCAGATACATATGACAAAGATACAGAGGACAAGGAGAGGGTTATGGAGCCACAGCTGAAAGGATCCTGGTCTTTGAAATCACTATTTGGAGAAAAAAATGTTTGTCAACTAGGAATCCCCACTTTGGACTACTGGGGCTGGGGGTGTGGGAAATCTTTGTGTCTGAGCTCCATGTGTTCCAGAGTCTGGTTGTTAGAGTTCTAGTCCAGTGCTCCTTCCAGCTACAGATGAACCCATCCTGCCTGCACAGCTCCTCCAGGGGAGATGGACACATAGAAACCCATGAGAGTCAAATAAGAGCAGTACCTTCCAGGCAAGTCACAAACAATTCAGCCTTTTGCCGGTCATAATCCAGGCAGTAGTGG
Organism: Cebus imitator; assembly: GCF_001604975.1. NCBI lineage: Eukaryota > Metazoa > Chordata > Mammalia > Primates > Cebidae > Cebus > Cebus imitator. The sequence goes on along the minus strand of NW_016107373.1, from coordinate 2,543,696 downwards.
AGTTTGGGGGCCTGGTTCCAACTGGCAGCTTTCTCTGGGTTCCAGGTCTCCATGACACAGACATCCTCCACCACACCTGTTAAGAAAGGCAAAATTGTCACTGCCACCCACATTGGGGCTCTGCTTTCCCAATCACGGCTTTCCCATCTCTATCATCTGTGCCGGGAACCTAAACCCAAATCTTCCCAGCTGTGTGCAGAATCACAGGGGCCACAGGAAGACAACACATAGGGTCAATACATGGGGTCAATGTCACAGCCCATTAGGCTGCATCTGTGTCCACTGGCTCCCTCACGAACCACACAAAACAAAACAGAGACTACACAACAATCCACTCTCCCTGCTTTATGTTTTGTCTTTCTAAAAGGCCTACATATTCCTTTAAGTCAGAGACTGTGTCTCTGCTTCCCATATCTTCCCGGCGGCAGCACGGTACACCTAAAGGTGCTTCACTCAATGTTGATGCTGATAAAAAGGAGAGTAGAAATAATAACAATATGTTTTGGCTGGATGCGATGGCTCATGCCTGTAATCCCAGCACTCTGAGAGGCCAAGGCCAGAAGACCACTTGAGCCCAGGAGTTCGGGACCAGCCTGGGCCACGTAGTGAGATCTCATGTCTACCTCTACAAAAAATAAGCAAAAATTATCTAGGCATGGTGACATCCACCTGTAGTCCTAGCTACTCAAGAGGATGAGGTGAGGATCACTGGAGCCTGGGAGATTGAGGCTGCAGTGGCCCATGATCATGCCACTGCACTTCAGCCTGGGAGACAGAGCAAGACCCCACCTAAAAAAAAAAGTGCTTGGGACCTTATTTCAAAAAAAACAACAGAAACAATATGTTTTTTGTTACATCCTTTGTGCCAGGCTCTGAATTAAGCTTTTTATGTGCACTGTTTTATCTACACTTTACAACTCCCCTACCAGACAGATAACAGTCTAGTCCCGTTTTGTAGATGAGGAAACTGAGGTTCACAGAGTTACAGCAAGACCCATGCCACAGAGCAAGCATATGAAAGGGCAGTGAATTAAAGCCATGACTCTGAAGCCCATGGTTTTAACCATAGCTCTTTATCCTGTCTCAGTTACAAACACATGACTAGAAAGGGACTCCATTTCCCAGAAGAAAGTTGGTGACCTGGGGGAGAAGTACTATGGCACCATGTTATCAGAAAGAAAGAACCATAATTCCAAGGCCCAATGCCCACCCGCTTGGCCGGCATCAAATGTGGGGGGCACTCGGCCTCCTCATTAGGCCACACACAGCATCTGCAGAGACGTTGACAAACCCCACTGGAGTGCTGCCCATGGAAGTGTGGTGGGCAGGAGACCCCTACCATTCTGAGGGAGGATGAACAGCTCCTCTGTGACCTGCCTCTTGAGGCGGCTGTCATTCAGAGGTTGGGGGCTGGCAGGTGCAGCTGGCTCCTCCGTGGACTTCAGCGAGTAGTCGGCATAGTTGATGACCTCTGGAGCCGTCACAGCTGGCCTGGGTCCATAGATGTCTGGGAACTTGAGGAGGGCACAGGGCTGAACGGGTTCCGTGGATTTTTTAATGTTGAACTACAAACACAAATTACTCTGATTAGTCCACAAGGAGCCCTCCCATCTGTTTCCCCATGGAAGGGAGAAGCGGCGAACTGACCTTTTGTAGGAGGTAGGAGAAGAGGTGTGGTTTCATTCTGCTCCAAAAAGCACAACCTAGGAAGGTCTAACATCATCTCCAAACCCACCCAAATCCACAGCCCACTGAGATTTGGGCCCTGTGCATCCGTCCCTCCGCCACCCATCGGCCCATCCATCCTATGGCTGTGCCGGTGTGTATTGCCTGGACCTGCTGCAGGTGTCCCCACTCTGCTGCTGTCGTCTGCTCCCCTTGCCTCTTCCTTCTCCCTCCTCCCTTCTCTCCTCCACCTAATGGATCAGAAGTGCCAGCGGCTCCTGCCACATTTGAAACACAATCCAGGTTCCTTGTAGCTTGCCTAGCTTGATCCTACTCATCTCTGACATTGTCCCCAATCCTCCCTTTGCTCACCTCCAGTCACTGAGCTCCCTGCTTCTCAAACAGCTTGGACTCTTTCCTTGGTCCAGCTTCCAGCCCCTAACTTTTCCTCCCAAACTGCCCACCCTGACCTCTACCAGCCTTTTGCATGACTGGCTCCATCTCACGCCTGAAGTCAGACCAGGGAGTCCATCTGTAACCTTCCAATCTAAATTAAATCCCTCCCTCAAGCCTGTCCCTCCCTATCACCATGTCCCACTCTTTGCTTCACAGCATTGCTCTCACCCTAGGCTGTTCTGGTCATAGGCTTCGCTGTTTGTAGTAAGTCTCTCCCACGAGCATACGAGATCTATGAGCACAGGGATTATGTCTTGTCTTGCTCCTGCCTAGATTAGCCTGGTCCAAAGCCCACTGCCTCCATGGCTCTGGACATTTGTCCTGACTTCAAACCTTTCCCCAGCACAGCAGTCCTCATCAGAAACACTAATCGTCATCTTGTTACACACAGCAACCAGTTACCCTGGCAGAGACATGTATGACTTGCAAAATCAAGTTCCCTTTGCACCTCCGTCCCCACTGAGAGTGTCACTGGCATCAAGTTGCTGTGTCCCTTGTACCTAGCTTGGGGTCAGCTCACAGGGAGCACATAGTAAATACCTGTGACTAGGGCTGCCATGTTGTATGATTTGTGCACTGCACAAAAATCTCTGGCTGGGGACAGAGTAGAAGCCAAAATCCAGCCTATGCGCCATCTGCCCAGTTGTGTGCCCTAGGCTAGGGCATTTTTACTTGAAAAAAAGAGGAAATCTTTCTTTTTGCAATGACCCACCTGCTTGTCAAGCCTTAAGTACACGGGGCTCCTCACACAGAGAAGTGGGATCTTCTGTCTTTGCCTCCTCTTTGAGAGACTCAAAGTTATGTGACAGGTAGCAATAGGAGCCTTCCAGCTCCTCAGGGTTGAAGACCAGGTGTAGAGCTTAAATCGCTGGCACCCTGGGTGGGCAGCCCACAATATGTCCCTCAGGTTAAGACAGGCAGATCTGGAGACTGAGATCGATGACAGTCTCCCAAGAAGCCTCCTGCCGCCCTACTGGGTGGCAAGAGTGACCCTGCACGGTGTAGGGGTGGAAGTGGACGTGGTCTGGAGGGAGAGGCAGTTAACAGTTTACACTATTTCAAAAAGTTGTGTTTCTAATTTTTGTACCCTCCTTATTTAGATTTCCCGAGATGAATCCGAGACATTCTGCCCTGGTTGAGACTGTCCCCAACCATTCCCGAGGAAGGCTGGACCTAGGTGACAGGGGCATTCTTCAGTTAGTTTCATCCATTGGACACAGAGGGGATATGCATAAGCTGCAGCAGGGCGCAAAGAGGGAGGAAGCTGGGGCTGGCCTCTAGGGGACCTCTGTGAAGTCCACTTCCTGCCAGGGCCCCTCCCCCTGCTGCCCCTGCATTTCCGTGCGTTTTCTTCTGAACTTCATAAGAGGTGGAGATTATCCCTCTTGTACAGATAAGGAAACTGAGGCTCAGAAGAGATTTAAGAAACCCGTAGTTCTCTCAGAAACACTGTACAGTAGATTATAATGTAACCTAAGCGAGGACCTGACTCTATCCTGATCACCACTGAATGTGCCTAGCGCACATGGGCTCTAAAAACGTTTCTGACTTTGATGGAGTGAAGTTGCCTGGAATCATGCAGCTGGTGAGAGCAGCAGCAGAGCAAGCCTAGATCAGCCTGGCCCAAAGCCCACTGCACCCATGGCTCTCGACATTTTTCCTGCCTTCAAATCTTTCCCCAGCACAACAGTCCCCATCAGAAATATGTATCATTATCTTATTACACACAGCAACCAGTCACCCTGGAGGTGACATGTATGATTTGCAAAATCAGGTCCCCTTTGCACCTCCACCCCCACTGAGAGTGTCACTGGCATCAAGGAGGCTGGCTTCCAGTACTAACCCTGTCGCTGGAGCTGGGTCGCCTTGGGCAGGTCATTTCACCTCTCTGGGTCATCACCTTAAGTGACAGGTGATTTGCGGGCCATCCCATTCCACATTCTGAGTTGCTTTTTTAGGCTGCCAAGAGGTGAGAGACACCATTGCTTCATTTTCAGGTATAGGTAAGTTGGGGATGATCACAAACAGGTAAATCTGGCCGCCCAGGACCGCAATACAGAAGCGGATGGGAGGTAGTCTGTGTAAATAACACCTGGTGGCCAGCGCACGGTACATGCAGGGCATAATCAGAGGCACCTGGGAGGCTGAGCTAGCCTTCAGGGAGGAGGCAGGGCACGACCAAAAGCTTGAAAGAGAGGGGGATTTGGAAGGTGGGGGCGAAGACCAGGGTCAGGGGAGTAAAAGTGTGTGCTCCTGACACCAGATGCTCAGGGCCCTTGGAGGAGACGTACAGAGCGATGACTAATGTCCCCATCTCTCTATCCTGCACAAAGTCACCTCCACCTTCAATAGCTCATATAACTCCGTATTACCTTCATCCTACTGTTTCACAATGAGGAAACCGAGGCTCAGGGAAGCTCGCCATCATACAACTGACAGGTGGTATGTTTCATCGAGCCTCCAGATGTTTTCGCTTTGAATTTCACGTCATTTCCATTGCCCTACAGCTGCTTCTCAACAGCACCGCCTCAACCTCCCCCTGCAAAATCCCTGTTGGTCTTGCCACTGTATTCTAAATGCCAACCACAGCATCCCAGGGGCTGCCCATGGCCACTCCCTCCCATTCATCAGTGCAAAATCTATCCCAGAGACTGCTGGGCCCCAGCGCACACTTAACTTAAAGTTACTCTCTTCTGTCACTTGGTTGGGACCGGAACTAAGACTGTTTGGGTGGCCTGGGAAACATTTTTGTGTTTATATTTGGTCTCATCCCAATTCAATCATCTGGGAAAAGGCCTGGGCTTCATTCCCAGTTTGATGCAATTTGGATGATTCTGCATTTCCAAGGGGGAAATGACCACTGGGCTGAGGTCTGAGTGAAGTTCACTCTGCATTGCCTCAAGTCTTGACAGAGTCTGGCTCTGCCTTCTTCCTTCCCCAGTGGATCTCAATTTGTGTGTCCCTGATAACCTCAGGATCCTGTTACCGGAGCTTAAAATGGCCAAAAGATTGCCCATTTCTTGGTTGTCCACCAACATCCATTCCCTCTCCCCTCCACCTGCCCTAAACATCACCAGGTTGTCTAGGTTCCATCCTATCCCCAGCTCCCAGGAAAAGGTCAGATCCTATCATCTCTTGGCATCATCTTGATGACTGATTCCAGCCCAGGAGTTGGCACCCATCCTGGGGAAGCCAAGCCAGATGGAAGGGAGATGAAACCCAGATGCTTTCCACAGTAGTAGACGAAGTCCCCTCCTCCCCGGACAGGAAAGCGGGTGGCCCTGCCTTGTGCCTGCAAGGTGAGTCAGCATCGGGGCAGCAGAGTGGAGAGACAGAAAGAACCCATGTCCTTGTCATGAAGCTGCTCAGGCAACCAATCCTGCACTCTGTCCTACTTCTGCGTTTCAAGTGATATGAGTAGTGCTCTTCCTATTGTTGAAGCCAGTTTGAATGGGGATTTTTGTGCCTTGCAGCCAAGGGCATCCCAAATGATGCACTGCCTTTTCCCACAAGCATCACAGGAGATCATGACCCTGGTGTAGAGAAACTAGGCCTGAGGTAGGAAGCCCCCTCCTGAATCTGTGCATCCAGCCCGAGGCATCCTCATTTGCTGTTTCTTCTTATCCTGCTTTATCCTGTGTGGCAAATGGCTGGCTTTAGCCGGGAATGACTTACAGCCTTTGCCCAGGCCAAGAGCAGAATCTGGTGACAGTTACATGAGTCTCTTCAAGGAGCAAAAGCGGCAGCTGATTACCTATCTCTTTCTTCTGTACAATCTTATTTATGGCATTTCAAAAGCCTGGTTTCTCCACATCTTTCAAATGCATCTATATTTGCACTTAAATAGCTGAAACTTCAGTGCCAGAGAAACAGAAAAGAGGATTCGGGGTTGAGAGAGGAAGCCTGGGAGAGGGTTCCAGGTGAAGAACAAGAACATGTGGAGGAAGGAGGCTCTCGGGGTAGCAGGGCCCCAGAGAGAGAGTTTGCTCCAGCCTTCCACATGGGTGCAGGAGGGAAAGGACTCAGAATCAGGGATTCTCTGTTTACGAGTCCTTTGAAGCCCAGGAATAGGGCCTGGGAAATATATCTGCAGGACAAATGAGGGAAGGTTTCTAGTGGAGACAGGCATTCAACAATTAGAGGATGGGTGCACAGCTGTGCTTAGCATTGCATGTGCATCTGGATGGAGGAATGTGCCTCAGATGTGCCTCAGACCCCTCAGATGTGCCTCCTTAGATTCTCCCAGCCTCACCTGTCCCTGGGACATTTGGCTGCCTGCTGCTCCCGCTGTGTCCAACCAGCTGCGCATGGGCACAGCCCCACAGGGCCTCAATTTGGGCTCAAGCCATGCCCTTCTTGCCTTCTGCCCTGGGGCTTCTCCGTGGCTGCTGAGCTGTGAGACACCAGGAGCACTCTGTCCACTCAGAAGTAACCGAAATGAACAGAGAGTTAAAGCTCCATAGGGGAACTCAGCAAGGAAAACCCAAACAACCTGATTCAAAAATGAGCAAAGAACTTAAATAGACACTTCTCCAAAGAAGATATGCAAATGGGCAATAAGCACATGAAAAGATGCTCATCATCACTAAAGAGAAATACACACCCAAATTACAGCGAGATACCACCTCACACCCATTAGGATGGCTACTATCAACACAACAGGAAATGACAAGTATTAGTGAGAATGTGAAGAAACTGGAATTCTGTGCACTGCTGGCAGAAATGTAAAATGTACAGCTGCTGTGGAAAATAGTATAGTAGTTCCTTAAAAAAGGAAAATTAGCCGGGTGTGGTGGTTCATGCTTGCAATGCTAGCATTTTGGGAGGCCAAAGTGGGTGAATCACTTGAGGTCAGGAGTTCAAGACCAGACTGGCCAACACGGCAAAACCCCGTCTCTACAAAAATACAAAAATTTTCCTGTAATCCAGCCACTTGGGAAGCTAAGGCAGGAGAATTGCTTGAACCCAGGAGTCGGAGGTTGCAGTGAGCCAAGATCACACCACTGCTCTCCAGCCTGGGTGACAGAGCAAGACCTTGTCTCAAAAAAAAAAAAAACAAAAACAAAAACAAATTAAGAATAAAATTGCCATATGATCCAGCAGTTCCACTCCTGGGCATGTACTCAAAATAATCAAAAGCAGCGTCTTTGGAGAGATATTTACACCCATGTTCATTGCAGCATTATTCACAATCACTAAAAGGTGAAGCAATCCAAGCATCTATGAACAGATGAATAAACTAAATGTGGTATATTCATACAATGAGGTATGATTCTGCCTTAGAAAGGAGGAAGATTCTGACACATGCTACAACATGGATGAACCTTGAGGACATGATGCCAAGTGAAATCAACCAGCCACAAAAAGCCACGCATTGCATGATTCCACTTAAATGAAATACTTGGAGCCCTCAAAATTAGAGACAGAAAATAGAATGGTGGATGCCAGAGGCTAAGAGAAGGGAAAATAGGAAGTTATTATTAAATGGGTACAGATTTTTAGTTTTATACACAAAAAGTTTTATGAAGCTGGATGGTGGTGATGTTTGTACAACATAATGAATAAATTAATACCACTGAACTGAAGCTGGGCACGGTGGCTCATGCCTGCACTTTGGGAGGCTGAGGCAGGAGGATCACTTGACCCCAGGAGATAGAGACCAGCCTGGACAACATAGTGAGATCCCATTTCTACAAAGAAAATACAAAAATTAGTTGGGTATGGGGGCGAGGTGGGAGGATTGCTTGAACCCGGGAGGTGAAGGCTGTAGTGGGCCAAGATTGTGCCACTGCCCTCCAGCCTGGGCAACAGAAGGAGACCCTATCTCAAAAAAAAAAAAAATCAAACATACATATATATATGTATACAATTGAAGTGTACACTTAAAAATGGTTAAGATGGTAAATTTTATGTTATTTTTTTTTCCCAAAAAAAAAAAAAAAAAGAGAAAAAAAACCCAAAACACCTCCATGGGAGGAATTTGACCCCCGTGAGCAGGAAGACAGGCAATGAATTATCCTTCCTCCTCCTCACTCTTCCCAAAAGTGCCTTCAGTTGCCTTTTGGAAGATGACCCCTGGAGATCCAGCAGTCACCCTGGATGCCAAGTGGTGGTGGCTCAGTAATGTCCCCGTGCCTGTCCTCCCTCCTCCTGGGCCTCGCCCACCGTCCCCCGGCTCTTGCCTCTTCACGGAAGGCAGCACAGATGCCTCTGGCTCTGCCTGTGGTAATAATCCAGGCAGAGACAGATGGCATGGGGGGCGGAACCTGAACCTTCATTTAATGAACAAATATTTATTGAGCCCCACTACAGGCCAGGGCCTATGCTAAGTGTTTGGAATATGGAAGTAAACAGGGCAGATGCTGTTCTTCCCTTATGGGGCTTACGTTGGAAAACCAGAAATTAATTATGTAGTTAATGACCTGTAAACAAACACTTAACCTTACCAAAGATGCTAGGTGACCCTTTTTGTGACATGATTAGTTTTTCACCTTAAGGCTGTTTATTAATTTGGGATTTCATGCGGGGACATCCCTCTTACAGTAGCATTGCACCATCCAGGAGGCTGCAGGTGGGGGAAGCAGATCTGGCCGAAAAAGGGGACATCTTTGCTCCTTAAACTTGAAGTTCAAAAAGGAGGAGGACAGAGAAGCAGCATCCAGTTGAGCATCCAGTATTCAGATGAGGCTTACGATGGGCCACTGCTGCTGCTGGGGTCTGTAGTACAGCTAAGCCCCTCTCAAGGGGGTAGCAGGGCTAGGGCAAAGGGACCCACAAGAGCCTGTCACTCTGGGCTCTAATACTGGCGATGATGCACACTAACGTGTATATAACAAAATATACCCTGCTGGTCAGGTATTCAAGCTCTAAAACAAGACAGCTTAGTTGGAGTCTGGGCTCTGTCAATTACTTGCTGTGTGACCTTGGGTCTGATTAATTAACCTCTCTGTGCCCAGTTTCTTCCTCTGTAAAACGGGGATGCTAACAATAGCATCTATCTCCTGGAGTTGGATTGAGGATTCGCTAGGATAACCCATGCAAAGCTCTTAGGACAGAGGCTGGCACAGCCAACCCTTGACAAATGTCGGCAATATTTATGTGACCCTCGGGTCTAGTCAGGTGCTGTGAAAAGTGGGGTTTGCGCGTAGGGACCAGTTGATAAACTCTTTTTTCTGTTGTTACTTTTTTACCCATTTGTGATAAATATTGAAATTGAGTGTGAGCGTTACAACATACCTAAACTAACCTAAACTGGCTCATCTTTCACACACGGTTGGAGAAGCTCTGGTCTGGACTGAGCATTCTCACACTGGAGCTGCCGTGGCAGCTGCCATCTATGATGAAACCTCTCAGGGTCCTGTCCCTTGGTGTCCATGCCCTTGTATAATCCCCTCCCCTTGAGTGTGGGCTGGACCTAGTGACTTGCTTCAAGTGAATAGAATATGCAAATGTGAGAAGAAGATGCTTCTAAGATTAGATGACCGAAAAAATGACATTCCATTTTCCTTGCTCTGTCTCACCCACTCCCTCTGATAAAACACACTTCAATGTTGAGAGCTTTCCTATGGAGACCCCCACATGCAAAGATCTGAGGGCACTGCAGGAAGAACTGAATCCTGCCAACAACCACAAAAGCAAGCTTGGAGCTAGAGGTTGCCCCAGTCAAATCCTGAGATGGGCACAGCCCCAGAGGACACCTTGACCACAGCCTGGCAGAGATTCTAAGCCAAAGGACCCAGGCAAGCCATGACTGGATTTCTGAACCCACAGAAACTGTGAGATAATTGTTGTTTTAAGCCATTGTGTTTGGGGGCAGTTTGTTACACAGCAATAGATAACTAATACAGTTGTTTGTGAGAATTACCCAGGAAGGTGTTTAAAAAACGTAGACACCACTACACACCCACTAGAATGGCTAAAATCAAAAAGACTGACAACACCAGTGTTGACAAGGATGTGAGACGCCTGGGCTGCTCACCAGCACCGGTGGAAGGGAAAATGGCAAGCCACATTGGAAAACTGGAGGTTTCTTAAAAGTTAAACATAAATCTATCCTGTGACTCAGCAGTTCCACTCCCACGTATTTATCCAAGAGAAATGAAAACATGAATCTGCAAGAAGACTTAGATATGGCTGAGAACAATGTGACTTGTCCTAGCCAAACACTGAAAGCAGCCCAGCTGTCCACCAACAGGACAATGCAGAGGTCAGCTGGGGCATATTCGTCCAATGGAATATTCCTCAACCTACAAAAGGAATGAGCTTCAGGTACACTCAACAATAGAGGAGAATTACAAAAATACGCTGAGGAAAAGAAGGCAGATGTCTAAGAATACATACTGCATGATTCCACTGACAGCACAGGTTCTCAGTCAGGGACAATTTGGCCCCTCAGGGGACATTTGCAGTGTCTGGAGACATTTGTGGCTGTCACAACTGGAGGTGGTGGAGCTGCTATTGACAACAGTCACCACGGGGGTTGGGAGCTGTTACTGGACACCAGGAATGCTGCTAAGCCGCAATGCACAGGTCAACCCCTATCTTAGTTTGAACAGCAATAATAAATTACCATAAACCGAGTAGCTTCAATCACAAATGTTTATTTCTCACAGTTCTAGAGGCCGGAAGTCCAGGACCAAGGAGCTGGCGAATCTGGTGTGTGGTGTCTGCCCACTTTCTGGTTTGCAGAGAGCCATGTTGTTGCATCCTCACATGGTGGGGAGCAGACAGCATCGCTCTCACACGTCCTCTTCAAGGACACTAATCCCACTCACGAGGGCCTTACCCTCAGGACCTAATCACCCCTCAAAGGCCCCTCTTCCTAATACCATAGCATTAGGGGTGAGAGTTCCAACATATGAATTCGAGGCGACACATTCAGTCCCTAATTCCCCCACAACAAAGAATTATCAACCCAAAACTTTCATTGTGTTCTGCCATGAGGTGTGGCAGTTGGCCTCCCCTGATGAATGCAAATCTGTTAAGAAGTGACCTGCTCGCCATGAAGGTTCACTTATGAACCTTAAGTTGGGAAACCCTGATTCAGGTGAAGTTCTAGGATAGGTGGAACTAATCTGTGGTAATAGACATCAGAACAGTGACTGCTTTTGGGGAGAATGGACTGGGAAGAGGCACATGAGGGATACATATTTGTCAACATTGATCAAACTGTAAACTTAGAATGTGTCTATTTCACCGTATGCAAGCTATATCACAATAAAATGCAGATAGATGCACATACACACATGCACCTGAGCAGCATGTTGAACTGGGCTTTCTGGGGTGGTTGAAGAATCTGTATGTTCAGCAAGTTTGCTGAGTGATTTCTGCATACAGCCAGCCCAGAGCTTATCCGTGGACCTGCATTTAGGATCCACTGGTCTCTAGACCGGTATTTCTCAAACTTTCTTTCCAAATAGCCTCAGAGGCAGAGGAAGGTGATGCGTACTCTAGGGAACAGAAGCAGTCGGGAGCAATTGCGGATCTTTTTCCAAATCTTCAGTTCTATCTTACAAATTCATAAGTCTTTGTATTTGATTCCATATGGTTGTTTTAGTATTAAAATGTTTTAAATTACTACCAGCAAGGAAAAGTTTCTTTTATTTTATGACTTCTGGGTCTGGTACCACAATCCTTCTACTCCCCCTCAAATACATACACACACATTCACAGCGCGTGCACACACACACACACACACACACACACATACACATTCACATTCACACACACTCCCTAATGTCTGGACACAGACATTAAGTCTATTATAGCAATCTAGAAGAAGCTGAGAGAGGTCCTCATTGTGCTCATTTTGCCTTCAGGGAAGGACCAGTTCCTAGAAGCTGAGTGGGAACAGCCTCACTATCCTTTGACGATAGCTTAGAAGCTTATCAAAATTTTCTTTCCAACTGCAGAGAAAATTTTCCTGGAGAAGATATGGGGTGCAGTAGAAGCTCTTAACCAATCCAAAGTTTCCATCTCCTCTGCCCCTTCCTTCTGTAGAGGAAGGCACACCCAACCCATTGTGTCCTCGCAGATACCAACAACTATCTGAACCTTCATGGCTAGCCGGTCACTTGTTAACAGACTTGCATTCATCAGGGAAGGCCAACTGCTATACCTCAAGGCTGAGCACAATGAAAGTTGATTTCTCACAGTCTTTGAAAAGGGCTGGTTCTTTTCAAACTCAGGGTCCCAGCCTCTTCCACCTGTGGCCCTGTTTACCTGTGCCCTGCACCATTCAAATATAAACTCCTCAAATCCTCATAATAACACTATAGGAAGTACCAACATTGTCAATCCCATTCTACAGATGAGGACACTGAGTCCGCAGAGCTCAGTTCTGTGCCAAAAGTCATGGCCCGCTAGGGGGCAGTAGAGGCTGCATTCAGACCCAGGTTGACTCGCTCCAGAATCCCCTGGGGAACCACCAGGCCCTGCTGCCTTCCTGCCACTTCAGACACCGCCTCCCATTTCTACTAAGCCTTGACCACTCTGCCACGTTTCTGTGCCCCTAAGGCGGATGCCCAGAACACTGCCTGGTCCCCCCACCCGCTATGCTGCCCCTGCATGTCCTTCGATCAGGGAAACAGGACTGTCAGCGCTGATTCCCATACTTTGACGTGCATCAACTTCACTTGGGGAGAGCATAGTTCAGACTTCCAGGCCCCCCAGGGGTTTGACTTGGTGGGCTCTAGGTGGAGCCTCGGGATGCCTCACTTGGGAACACCCTGATTTAGGGGAGCCCCAAACATCCAGGTAGGGTGGATGTAGACACCACCTCCTTCACGGTAGGCCGCCCACAGGTGTGGGCTCCTGTCTCAGAGTCCGCTCAGCTCCCCCCGCAGTGCTGATTTGTCTGGTGGGCCTCCATCTCCTAGGAAGCTGCCAGACCAGGTCCTCTACTTCTTGTCTGCTTCAAGAATTGTGAAGTCATCCTAGGGCAAATCCACAGTTATGTCCGGGGGTGGGAGAGAGGTGACATAGTTCAAGCTGCACAGTGGAAATCCACCTTGAGGAGAAGGCTTGGCTTCTGGTCCAGGCAGTGTGGCATTTCCATGGCGACCTTGCCCCATCCGTACCAGCTTCTGTTATCCCTTCTAACACCTCCTCTCCTCTTTGTTCCAAGTCTGTGCCCCCAACCCTTTCTCAAATCCACCTCCCTTGGAATTCACGTTCTCCTAGTCTCCTTTCTCCTTGTGGTTATTTTGAAACCTAAAAAAGCCAGTTTGCAGTTGGCCCAGGGCACTCACTGCCCCCAGCTGGTATTTCATGTGACAAAGTTGGAGATTTCTTGGCGGGTAAGCCCTGCTGGCAGCTGAGTAAGGTGACCCTCCCAACCTGGCCAGGATGAGACACAGCGGGAATACCAGCCAGCCCTAACCCAAGCCTTTTATCTGCTGTCTGTCATCATTCCATCATTCATTCCACATTGATTAACCCTCCTGATAATGGTCAGCTGCCCAAACAACACTATCTGATCACGGTCCTCAAGTTGTGGACATTTCCAGTGGGGTAGACAGCGAGAAGCCAGTACACCCAAAAAGCTATTTATTTCCTTTAGGAATAAGTGCTGTCAAGATCAGAACAGATGGTAATGAGGTTGGTAGGGAGGGGAAGTTGTTTCTACTAAGAATTTGAGAGCCATGGAAAGGTCCCTGAATTAAAATTTGAAGAAAAAAATGACCCATTATATGTAGCTTTACCATGTGTCAGATACTAAGTCTAAGCATTTTACCCATTCGGTTTCACTGAAACTTCATAGCCTCATGAGGAGATATTATTGTCGTCCCCACTTAGAGGAAGAAACTGAGGCACGGAAGGGTTAAGCCTGAAGTCACACGGTTAATAAGGACTGTGGAGCCTGCAGCCTTTCCAGCTTGGCCCTATCCTTCCCTTCCTGGGAAGACACAATGGTCTGTTACCATTCCAAGGTCTTGGGTAGGTATAAGGAGAAGCCAGCTGGGGCTGGAGGAAGCATATCTCATCTCTACCCTCCTAGCCTAGCCATTCACTCATTCATTCCATCAATCATCATTCAATATTGAGAGCCTTTTATGGGACAAAAGGCATGGCCAACACTGATTGCCACCCCCACGCACAGTCTGTATGTGTGAGTAGGTAGGGGGATTATTAGAGTAATAAGCATGTTGGGGAATAGTTTAAAAAAACTGGCAGAGTCTGTAAGAGCAAACCAAGCTTTGCCTAGGGAAGGGGAAGGGGAAGGTGGTGGGAGCAGGAAGGGGAGAAGGGAGAGGTTCATAGAGACGCTGACTTTGGGTTGGGCGCACCTGAAGTCTGACAGGTAGAGACACTGGAGAGGGGCATTCTGCCAAGACAGTAGAAGGAAAGTTTGTACTGTGTCCAGAGTACAGTTAGTCCACAGGTGCAGTGCAACCAAAACCCAGTGAGAGGAGGAGGGTGAATGTTGCTGGAATCCCAGCATTTCTGGAGGAAGCTGAATTTAAAAACAGAATTTAAAAAAAAAAAAAAAAACTTCGTGGGACTGGAAACTGCAAAATGGCAAGATCCTACTTAGAGATTTCCTTCTTGTAAGTGGCCCCTGCATTATGTCAGCAGTCACATCATAAAGCTCTTTAGGCCACAGTCTCTGTAAATTTCCTACGTAACAGATGCTCTGCTATGCACAACACAAACTTTATTGTATTTAATCTTCATGAAACCCTATAGGTAAGCGCCTAATATTTTCTTCATTCTATAGACCCTAATATTAACAAATAAAAAATAACCTAATTATTTTCACTACAGAGGAGGAAACTGAGGCTCAGGGAGATTGAAACAAGGTCACACAGCTAATATATGACAGCCTTGGGCTTTGAACGCATGTCCACCTCAAAGTCAGTCCTACTAACCTGTATATTGTGTGGTTTCTTGGGGCCGTGTCTCTGGATACCAACCACACAGTTAAAAATGGAAATGTTTAAATCATTGCTTTTGCTTTTCTGCCAGGTGCCACTTCGTTAGACTGGCAGCCCCACCCACCCCCTCTTTCCCCTCCAGTGGTCTGGTGGTTTTCATGAACTGCCTGGATGTTTGGACATCAGCTTTGGTATTGTCCTCAGTTCTGAATCTGGGTTTGATGTTCTTTGTGCAGGAAATGTGTTACATTTGTGCCCTGAACAAAGGCAATGTCAAGACTATGTTGTAACCTCATCAACACGCATCGTAAACTGCTGTATTTTAAAAGGTCAGTAATCTGGGCTTGAACACAGCGTTTTCACTCCGGCCACCCTGACCTTATTTTCCCATCTCTAGTGGCCACAACGAGGCTGTCAGCAATGCGTTTCACCTCAGAGCACTGTCTCTGTGACTCCAAAAATTTGACTTTGATTTCCAAAATTTCCACTTCTGCCCCCGACCCTGTCCCACTGTACTGATTTACTAGGGACTCAAAGTCTTCCTGTTAAACTGAGTTCATGCATAGAAGAAGGATCTCAGCTCTGCATCATTGAAAGCGTCTGTCGGATAGGAACACAATTGTTTAAGATTGGTTCATTTAAATCCTTTAGACCTTTTCTTCTCAGTTTCTCATTTGGGGTGTCCATAGTTTTACCGTTCTTTTCTCAAGAAAGTCATTTTTGTATTAAAGGCTGAAAAGTTTGTTTATATGTCAGTTACCTTGGCATTGACATTAGAATATTCCTTCAGACCAGCTATAGGATTACTCGATGCTGTGGTGCTCAGACAACTGATGAAACCGTTATCTAGGGCAGCTGCTATAACGCTGTTATTGTGCTAATATATTACAAAATAAAGCACAAAAATTTGATTTTGTATCCATTTAAAAATTGATTAACATATATTCAAAGTTATCCTTATAATAAGACCTCTTTCACACTTTTGCATTCTGATAGACTTTTCTTAGTGGAGGAGAAAGGACACAAATCTACAGAGCCATCACACCCATGTGAATATCACCCATTAAAGGTGATGCAGTATAGAAAAAAAAAGTGCAGAGAACCATTAATCTAAGACATCCATCCACTTTTATTCAGGCACATCAATCTCTAACCCAGAAGTTTAAAAACCAGCTGAGTTGTAAAATATAATTTCAAAACCAAGACAAGAGGCTTTTTTAACTAGATTCTCCCTATATTTTGGTTTTAAGTCAAGCCACTCCACATCATATTGCTGTCAAACAGAAATCAGAACATACTTGTTGCCTGCCAATTATCTGTTTGCCCACCCTACATACCATGGGAGATACATGAGTAAGTCCCTGCCCCCAGAGAGTTTACCATCGCATGGTGGAGATGAGATATTCAATAAAGGGGGAATACGAGGTGCTTACACTACAATTCTCCTACCCTACGTTCATGGCACATTCGGCTGATTGATCAAAGCATTATTTCCTGCTGAGCTCAGGGTGTTCGTTGAGCTTAAGGCTCCAGGAAGCTACTATCCATTAATAGGGATTGATGTGGAAAATGAAAGACATTTGCTATTCCTGATTTAAACTTATGAAAAGATAGATAAAAATCTCACACCTGTAATCCCAGCACTTTGGGAGGCCGAGACGGGCAGATCATGAGGTCAGGAAATCGAGAGCATCCAGCTAACACAGTGAAACCCCGTCTCTACTAAATACACACACACACACACACACACACACACACACAAATTAGCCAGGCGTGGTGGCACACACCAGCTACTCAGGAGGCTGTGGCAGGAGAATTGCTTGAAACCGAGAGGCGGAGGTTGCAGTGAGCTGAGATTGCGCCACTGCACTCCATCCTGGGTGACAGAGAGAGACTCCATCTCAAACAAAAAAAGATAGATAAAAATAGAAGGCAATCTTAAAAAGCCAAATACCTAGACTGTAGGCTACAGAAGACCTAATGGGGAAATCTTCATTTTTGGTGATCAGAGAAGGCTTCCTGGAGGAGGTGCTTCAATGCAGCATTCAAGGATGATTAATGATCAGGGAGAGGGAGAGAGGCTTCTCAGATGGAGAGGACAGCAGCGCGTGCATCCAGAAGGGAGCACACTTAGGACATGGTGAGTCAGCTGGAGAGGAAGGCTGGGGTTGGAGAAATTGAGTTGGAAAGCAATGGTGAGGCCAGGTCATTAAAGGCCTATGCCAAACAAAAGATCTTGAATTCTATCTTATAAACAATTGAGAAACTTTGAGAGTTTGTGAGTGGGAGAATTACATGAGCAAAACTGTTTTCAGTAAATACATACAGGAGGGACAGGCAGACGTGGAGGAAACCAGGTGAGAAAACCACCCTGGAGACGCAGAGACACAGTGAAGGTAACCCACGTCAGGGGAACCGTGTGCTGAGGAGAGGGAGGAATCCAAGAGTGAGAGCTGCCTCAAGAAAAATATACTTCAACTCTAACTTCTCAGGCCCCCTTTCCAAAAATGACACATGCACATGTATGTTTATTGTGGCACTGTTCACAATAGCAAAGACTTGGAACCAACCCAAATGCTCATCAATGATAGACTGGATAAAGAAAATGTAGCACAAATACACCGTGGAATACTATGCAACCATTAAAAAGGATGAGTTCATGTCCTTTGAAGGGATATGGATGAATCTGTAAACCATCATTCTCAGAAAACTAACACAGGAACAGAACACAAAACACTGCATGTTCTCACTCGTAAGTGAGAGTTTAACGATAAGAACACATGGACACAGGGAGGGGAACATCACACACCAGGGCCTGTCGGGGTGTAGGGGCCTAGGGGAAGGATAGCAGGGGGTAGGGGGCTAGGGGAGGGATAGCCGGGGGTGGGAGGATAGGGGAGGGATGTTAGGAGAAATATGTAATGTAGATGACAGGTTGATGGATACAGCAAACCACCATGAAACATGTATACCTATGTAGCAAACCTGCACATTCTGCACATGTATCCCAGAACTTAAAGTATAAAAAGAAAGGGAAGGAAGGAAGGAAGGAAGGAAGGAAGGAAGGAAGGAAGGAAGGAAGGAAGGAAGGAGAGAAAGAAGAAAAAGAAAGAAAGAGAGAGAGAAAGAGAGAGAGAGAAAGAAAGAAGAAAGAAAGAAAGAAAGAAAGAAAGAAAGAAAGAAAGAAAGAAAGAAAGAAAGAAAGAAAGAAGAAAGAAAGAGAAAGAAAGAAAGAAGGAAGGAAGGAAGGAAGGAAGGAAGGAAGGAAAGAAAGAAAGAGAAAGAAAGGAAGGAAGAAAGAAAGTAGAACCCTTGTGTGTCAGAAACCCCTGTTTGTTACTGAATGTCTGCAATCTCTGCCATGTTTGGGCAACAAGTTGATTCTTCGGTGTGAAGTTCATGACTAGTCAGGAAGCAGATTTCAAGAGATGGCCATTGAGGTGCTTCTTCTAACATTCCCCTAGCAGCTGACATTTTGGCAGACTCAAAGCCAGTGAGTGTGATCCATAGATCTAGCTGTTCCTTCTTTTAAATGAGATGCAAACGTAATAGATTTCCTTCTGCGTTACATTGGCTGACAATTAAACGGTCTACAAAATGTCCCCAAACGTGATATGAGCATGGAACATCAGTAATATCAGAGTACCTGGCTCCAAACTGCTATAAATGAGAACCATTTTTCCTCAGCTCACTCCAAGATTTTCAAAATGAGAACAACAGCCCCAAAGCATCCTACCCGCAGGTGTATCTGTTTGGCAAGCACACATTAAAGGTTTGAAGATGCACAAAGCATCAGGGTAGATGCTGAATCAAAAGGGAAGATGAAAGCGGCTTCTAAACAGTAGAAGCTCGTGCAAATAGAGGGTGTTATCACTGTTGGTCCTGAGTTTCGCCAATTTCACTGGCACACTTCCTCTCACAGACTCTTCCTTTATTATTATGAATTATTAGGGTGGGTAATAATAGCTAACATGGATTGAGTATGCTATCAATAAGGGTTTTTACACATTCTAACTGGGTAACTCAGGAGAATTTCACAAAGCAGATATATACTAATGAACGGAGGGTTAAGAAAGCCAACAAGGAATGGTGAGCATGCAGGGGCTGGGCACTGCTAACATCCCTAGGCCTAAAGGGGCACAAAGCAGGAGAGGTCACCGGAAACAGGTCAGGGTGATGAATGGAGACAGCGACCTGGCAGGATGTGAGCCTTTCAGCTGAGGATGTGCCCACCCCCCAGGCACCTAGCAGGGAGGGAGCAGGGGGATGGAAGCCCCTCACACACCCTCTGTCCTCGGGTCTCCTTTGGGCCAACTCCACCTGATGCCAAAGGCCGGGGAGTTCGGCAATGCAGCCAATAGGTGGGGGCCTTCTGGGCCGGCGTGTGGAGGGGGAGAAAATGGGGATAGACTTGGAGCGGGTGGTTGGGAAGGAGCAGGTTTGGGGTTGAGAGGGGAGTCTTCAGGGGTTCTAGAGGCACAAGGGGATGATTTCCAGCCTAGCACTTACTATGTTCTCGGCAAAATCATTAGCGTATTATTTGATTTAATCCCCAACAACAATTCAGCCATGATGACACTGTTAACAGGTGGCCAGATTGAGCCAAAGGAAGGTTGTCATAGAGGGTGGTCGCAGGTCATCAAGGAAGGGGCGGATTAGCACTGGAACCCCAGTCGCAAGTGCCTCCCCCCTGCACATCTAACACATAAAGTCACATCATTTTACAGTAGTTGATTAATGAGGACTTTGTTATTAATGCCACGTATTAATCCAATTACCATTTCATTCACCGTTGCAATTAGTGCAGCCCCCAAAAGTCGCCGGGGGGACTCACAGGGTAGCAGCTGCAGCAGCAGAGCACCCCTCCTCTGTTCCTAGGAGACCCTGGGCCTGCTGTGCCTCTGCCTGGACCAGTCTGTAGAGCTGCGGATGTCACCTGCATCCCAGGCAGCGGGATCAACCCCCTTTTCCAGACTCTAAGCCACCAGTACAGCCAGGCTCCAGCACACGGCCGCAACCACCCCGCCTGATCCCATGGGCTTCAGAACTTGCAGATTCAAGGTGCTTCTCCATGAGAGGAAGTCTCGTATTTTCCTAAAATAAAGAACAATTCCAGAAGCACCACATGGCACATTGACTGCTGGCTTCCTGGTTCTGACTCATTTGCCTGTTGATAGCTTGTTCTTCTCCATAATAACTTTAAGCACGTCAATTATTCACCCTAACTCTGCCCCCTCACCCCAACCCCTACCTGCCTGGTGAGGGAAATAAAGGATGGTTCTGGCACCTCTGACCCATGGGGCATCTTACTCTCAGGGCCCCCACGAAGTGTCGCACCCTTGGCCTCAGCCTCCCTTCATTCCAGCCATCTGGCTGGACCCCTCCACAACTGTCCTTCCTCAGCTAAGACCAGGGAGCCACCTACTCAGTCCTCTGTTTACTTCAGTGTCCAACTTCTCTAATTTGATTCCACAGTTTATCGTTTTAACGACACTGTCTAAAGTCTTAAAACTGTTCCTGGCTCCCCGTCCTCTCCCTGATGCCATCTGGCAAAACTCCAATTGATGCTGGATAGGCCCAGCTGTACTGTGATGAGTGTGACCTGCTGGAGTCATTTGACAGGGCAGATGGCTCCACGACAGTCATGTCACCAACCTCAATAGGCTCTCCGACCTGCCTGGAGATCCTTTTCCCAAGATCCTCCTTCAAGCCTGCATTTGAGAATTTCTCCACTCTCCCCCGACTTTCTTCACGAGAAAAAAGAAAAGAAGCTAAGAGAATGGAGGCCCCTTAGCATCCTGCTCCCAGACACATGAACCTGCCAACCTTGGTCTGCACAAAGCTGCACTGAGGCCCTCCTGGTACCTGGCGGCAGGTGCATCCCTCCCTCCATGACGAGACCTTCCACCCGAGTCTTGCACCCCATTCCACCGGCACTTACAGGAGCCTCACATTACCTGTTTTCAGTCTCTCCCTCCTCCTCTCTTGAATATACATCTTTCTTTTCCCACTGGTTTCTTCTCATCAGATTTTAAATGTACTCAGCATTCCTTTGACTTCTCATTCCCTGCTCAGCTACTGCCCTAACCCCGTTGCAGCCAAACGTCTCAAAAGAATTGTCTGTCCTTGTTGTCTTCATTTCCTCATTTACCCGAGTCACCACCCATCTCTAAGAGACCCCATCAGCCTGCTGAAGGGCACTGCTGGTTTCCAAGACCAGCAACGACTTTCATGGTCTAATTCCTACAGATATTTTTAGATTTTAATATATTTGACTTTTCAGCAGTGGCTTTCCCAGTTGATGAGCCCCTTCCCCTTAGATAGGCTTCTTCTCTTATTATTATTATTATTATTGACATGACATTTCCCGGTTTTCCTCCTTCCTCTCTTGCCACTCCTCCTTGCCTACCTGTAGACCCGCCCTGCTTGGTCATTAAGTGTCAGTGTCCATCAGCTCCTGTTTTGGGCCCTTCCTCCCTTTCACTCTGCTCTCTTCCTCCCATGGTCCTAGCCACACTCAGGGCTGTGCTTGTGATCTCCTGTACATGGTTCCCCTACACACATCTCCAGCCAGACCTACACTGCAAGGACCGGACCTACAGATCCGCAGGCACAACTGGCCTCTTCGTGGAGACGCCTCCAAGACTCCTTCCACTCTACCTGCATTAAAGTGGACACAGGACTTACAGTCATGACCTCATCTTTTCCGAGTGTTCCTTATTTCACTAAATGCCGCCATCCAGTTGGATAAGTGGAAAACTCAGGTGTCATCTCTAACTCCTCTCTCTTCCTGAGCTCATACCCAGCCCATTGACAAAGCCAGTCTGTTTTCCAATCACGTCTCCAAACCGCTGCTGCCACCTGGCCCAAGCCATCATTGTCTCTCTCCAAAACCTCCCCCTTGTATCCCCACTTCCGCTGCTCTCCCATCCAATCTGTTCACACAGCAGCCAGAATGATCTTTTCACAACCCAAATCCAACCATGTCATATCTGGACTGAGACCTTTCAGTAGCTTCCATTGCTCTTAGACTAAAACCCAAATACTTGCAGTGACCCAGAAGGCCCTGTGTGGCCCTCCGTGGCCTCACCTACCCCTCACTTCTCCTCACTCCTTGCTGAGCTCTCTATGCTCTGCCCACTTTGACCTTCTTTCAGTCCTTCTTAAGTGATAGTTCTTTTTTTTTTTCACAGGGCCTTTGCACATGCCTGTCCCTAGAATATTTCAAACCCTCATCCCCAATGCCTTTACCTAGTAAATGCCACTACCTGTATGCCACAGAGGTGTGCAAGATAGTCCATTTGGGGTATGGGGAAAGAAAACATGATTTCATTTTATAATTTATTTTTATCTTATTGTTTTTAAAGGTCTTTGTGCATGCTTTATTATGTGCATGAGGTATTCGCACAGCAATATACATTCTATATAAACATTTCTACGCTTTACAAATAATTAAATATACATGTATGAAAGGGGTCTCCAGAGATGTTGAGGATCAGAGCATTAATCATTTGTCACTATCCTGGGAGATCCTCTGAGCTCCCTCATTACACCACCATTGTAAATATATATTTATGTATATGACTGTGCGATGAACATCTCTCCCTCTAGAATATTAACTGCATGAGGTCAGGGATGGGTTCTGCCTTGTCACTGCACTGCCCTGAGGGCTAACTCAGTGCCTTGCACATAGCAGGTATGCAAGACATACTTATTGAAGGAATAATCATCCTAGAAGTGGAATGTTCATGCTCCCCTTTTCATTCTAGCAGACACATTTTATTTATCACATCTGGAATACCTTAATGAATTTTTTCTTTCCCACAGGGGGACTAGACAAGTCATCGCTTTGGTAAAGGATAAATAATAAAACAATTCACAGATTCTTTTTTTTTTTTTTTTTTTTTTTGAGACAGAGTTTCACTGTCACCAGGCTGAAGTGCAATGGAGAGATCTCAGCTCACTGCAACCTCTGACTCCCTGGTTCGAGTGATTCTCCTGCCTCAGCCTCCAAGTAGCTGGGATTACAGGCACACACCACCATGCCAGCTAATTTTTATATTTTTAGCAGAGACAGGGTTTCACCAGGTTGCTCAGGATGGTCTCGATCTCTTGACCTCGTGATCCACCCACCTTAGCGTCCTAAAGTGTTGGGATTACAGGTGTGAGCTGCTGCTCCCAGCAATTCACAGATTCTTAAAAATGTCCTTTGAGCAATGGCAGGTGCTGAATCTATTGGGTGCTTTCATAAGTGTCATCTCATTCATTCTTCCATATGACCTTAGAGAATCTTGTAGAATCTCTGTTTCATAAATGAGAAAACGGGGATTCAGAATGGCCGTGGTGATCTGGCTAGGAAATGGTGGAGTCTGAATTCAAATTCATGTTTTTTTGTTTTGTTTTGTTTTGTTTTTTTGAGACAGAGTTTCGCTCTTGTTACCCAGGCTGGAGTGCAATGGCGCGATCTCGGCTCACCGCAACCTCCGCCTCCTGGGTTCAGGCAATTCTCCTGCCTCAGCCTCCTGAGTAGCTGGGACTACAGGCAAGCGTTTAAGTCTCACTTGATACCCATTTTAGCTCAGCATCTTGATTATAAAAATGAACATTTTCATTCTGAGTTAATTTTTTCTTTTGAGTGGTCTCAAAGATTCTTACCTAAAATTAATTCCAGTGGGTACCAAAATCAAATGCAAGGCTACAGCATGGTGAGATTAGGAGGCACCCAATCTCATGTTCATTCCTTTCTGCTCTTTCTGTCTAGGTGTCTTCTATGGAGGCTGTTGTACGAAGGGTGATAGTCATGTTACCACTTAAAGGATCTGTTCCATTTGCTAGTAAGAGACGAGATCATTAGATGACGCACTTGCAAAGAATGTGCAGCAAAGCCCTCCAAATCATGTGGATATTTTCTCTTCATGCCACATCACTGCCTTCACTGTATTTCTCTCTGATAGCTTCCCCTTCCTTCTATGGGAAGTGACTGCGCTGGAAATGAAAGTGTATTTTAAGATGCTCGGCAATATGCTCTGAGAAGTGGGGTGCAGGGGGATTCAAAAATGCAGAATAAGCTTGAAGCTAACAGAAGATATTCTAGACTTGCAGCTGCTTCAATCAACTCTTCTAGTTGCCCTACCAAACTGCTTCTCCCAACCTTATCTTCATCTTCAAACACGATCTTTTCCAAAACATCCTTCTTAATTCTATTTGAAAAGCAGAGTCTTTGCCATCCTGCCTCAATAAACCTACAGCCTTTTCATCGTGCCGTTCTTACCAGCGCATCCAACCTGTGTGGTTCATAATGCTCTTCCACATAAAAGGTCTCCTTGAGTATTACCTCATTGGCCTTGCAACTGAAGATTTTTAAAACTCTTTCTGACATTAGCCAGATGAACAGAGAAGTGAAGGGAGAGAAATCTGTAAAAAGTGAAGTTGCCACATACTCCCTGCTTGTCTTGATTTCTTGATACGCCACTGAAGGCAAGCACAGAGATGCTTCAGTGAACTTAGCACCCTCCCCTGCCTCTCTGAGCCTGCAGATTTTGTTTTGGCTACAAGCAGAGGTGGCAGCCCCACAGATCCCTGCCTCCTCATTTGTCTACCCATCCATTCATCAATGTATTCAGTCATTCGATATGTCTTCTCACTTCCCCTTGCTATGTGCTAAGTCCTGCTTGATTTTCTATGAGGGAAAAGTATGTCTTAGACTTAATGAGTGGAGGTGGGGGCAGGGAGAAGAGTCAATGAAATATGTCAAAATACTCTAGGGTCTATGCCAGATGGACTGACTCAATTTCATAGAATTCTCAGAGGACCCCTCTCCCCTTTACTCTTATTTTCATTCATATTCATATATGCAACTCCCCCTCATTATTTGACTCTGATCTGTTCCTAGAAACATGCTGATTAGCAAATTTCAGAAAGCAGGCACTGGTACTCCATTATTTTAATAGGAGAAATTATAATGCATTCCAAGTCCACCCCAAAACCCCAATCAACTTCCCCAAATATCACTGTAACATTCTTAAGCACTGGGTAAAAAAGCTCCCAGGACTTTTCTATAACATAAGGCAATGAAGCACCCTTTATCTAATGAATCGGGACTTACTGAAGTCCTCCTGAAGGTTCATGGTGTGGGCAGCAACTGGCTCTGGAGAGGGGCAAGGCTTCTCCAGCTATCGCACTGGCCTGAGAGTATTCATATATAAGGAAATATTGAAAGATGCCAAATACTGCCTCGATTAGATGGGGTTTGCAGGGCCCAGGTATCGGGGTGAATCAGAGTGGGACTCATGAGGGGCTAAAGCTTGGGGGAACAGAATGGGAAAGATCACAATAATAACATATTTGATGGACAGAGCAGCAGGTGCAAACTTGCTGGAAGAAGAGGGCAGCCAGGATGGCTGCATGCACACTCCATTTTTTGTCACGAGACTTACGAACAACGAAATGTCTTTACGGGTTGCCCATCTGGACTCATTTTAATGGGCATTCAATACAGACAGCAAACGTTTGTTAAAAACTTGCCAGCCATTGTGATTTTGGGTATATACCCAAAGGATTACAAAATCATTCTACTATAAAAACAGACACACGCACACGCGTGTTTATTGCAGCGCTATTCAAAATTGCAAAGACTTGGAACCAACCTCTGGTTTGTCTTTCAGGTGTTTCCTTTGTCATGATCCAACAACCTCTCTATCCCTCTTCCTGTGCCCCAGGTACCTCCTCATAACTTGGCCAGTATCTAAAAATCTGAAAAGGATGCAGCACCGTCTTCTGCTGGAGTCAATTCATGAAGTGAATCGTCAGTTCCATGAACAGAAGAGCCACATATCTGAATTATCTACAAACTGTGCCAAAAGAAGGAACTAGGAAAGGAAGGGAGATGGGACAGGTCAGACCTGCCACTGGAAAAAGACTGAGGGACACAGGCTGAGGGGCCCACATGTGAGTGCTTTGAAGAACCTAGTATTTCCAGGGGGTATGTGCTCATCTCCTCGAAATATGCAAATTTCTTGATGAAAAATTCATACTGTCTTCCATGTTGCTAAGCAACCAGCCCAAACATGTTTACTGTGTAAAATCTCTCTGGAGGGCCCTGGGCTGCACCCAATGCCTGAAGTGTGATGGCGGCAGCAAAGCAATCCAAAGCATTGGGAAAGGTTTCTGAAGTTGACCCGCAAAGATGCATATTTATAGACACTTTCATGCCATATCTGGGGAAACACAATGGCTCAGATAAAATTTTGACTACTTTTTTTCTGCTAATCTCCAGCCTAGCAGTCAAAAGTGTGGGCTCTGAAGCCAAATTTTGTAAATTTTATTCCCAGCTCTCCCACTGAATATGTTACTTAAGCTTTCTGTGTTTCACATTTCTTCCGTAAAATGAAAAATAATAACTATGCACATTTCATAGAGTTATTGCGATAATTAAAATTAATATGGTTATGGCTAGGCACAGTGGATCACACCTGTAATTCTAGCACTTTGGGAGGCTAAGCCAGGAGGATGACTTGAGCCCAGGAGTGCAAGACCAGCCTGGGCAACACAGAATAATGTGGACAATGAGCCTGTGTGGAGCCCCCAACATCCTTCCCTCTCTAAACAAAAATAAAGCTAAAAGAAATTAGCCAGGCATGGTGGCACATGACTGTATTCCCAGCTACTTGGGAGGCTGAGGTGGGAGGATTACTTGAGCCCAGAAGATCGAGGCAGCAGTGAACCATGACCATGCCATGGCACTCTAGCCTGGATGGTAAAGCGAGATTCTGTCTCAAAAAACATTTTAGTATGGTTAAAATGCTAAGAACAGTGACTGGCACATTTAAAGAACTTGATAAATGTTAGCTAGTCTATCACTGTTATTTATTACTCTATGGAAATACTTTGTTGTTGTGGTGGTGGTTTATATGAATGGGTGATTTCACCAGTCAGGAGATCAGCTAATGGTAAGCTAGAAAATTAGTCCTTTAAAAGCCTGAGAATCCATGGAAGTCAGACCTTATAGTCTTCCAGAGTTGAATCAGTTCCAGGAGTGGGGTTACCAATTTGTGGGCATCCTGTGCTCATTAAGGTACAGGGGAGACCTCAGGAGAATAGCCAGCCCACACTGGATAAAGTTCTACTTTAGGCTGAAGGCAGAAATAATACCTCCCACCCAGGATTTCCAGGTTTCCCTGTGCTTCCCCATCATGGCAATTGCTTGTTTTATTGTCTGTCTTCCCATTTATCAAGAAGAGCATATGTCTGTCTTTCCATTGCCATATCCCAAGGCCTAGCATGTGCTCATTAATCTTTGATGAATGAACTAATGAAATGCAGCATATGTCCATCCTCACTCTCACAAGTATGAATTAACACCAATCAGAGAAGGTGTTGCTTTAGAGGACTAAGGAAGAGGAGAAGAGGTGGAAGGACTAATAGGGTCACAGTGATGGTCTTAAAGTCCCAATCCCAAGGGGGAATCCTTTATGTAGCACAAAAGAGGTGGCCACGGGAGAAACAGCAGAAAGCAAACAGGGCTGAGGAAGCAGTTTAAAAAAAAAAGAAAAAGAAAAGAAAGAAAAAGGAGGCTCACATCTCTTGAATATAGCCCTGAAGTCCTCCTCTTAATAAAAATACTGGCCTGGCACTCAATTAGTGTTCACAAATATGTCACAATATGACACTTTTTAATAAAAACCTTACTGACTTGCATTTCTCTGATGACCAGTGATGATGAGCATTTTTCCATATGTTTGTTGGCCTCATGTATGCTTTCTTTTGTAAAGTGTCTGTTCATATCCTTTGCCCACTCTTGAATGGGCTTGTTAGTTTTTTTCTTGTAAATCTGTTTTAGTTCTTTGTAAATTCTGGATATCAGCCCTTTGTCAGATGGGTAAACTGCAAAATTTTTTTCCCATTCTGTTGGTTGCCGATTCACTCTACGACAGAAGAGCAGAAGATCAAACACCGCATGTTCTCACTCATAGGCAGGTGTTGAACAATGAGAACACATGGACACAGGGAGGGGAGCACTACACACTGGGGTCCGTTGGGGGGAAATAGGGAAGGGACGGTGTGGGGTGGGGAGCTGGGGAGAAATAAAAAAAAAAAAACCTTACTGACGTATAACTGCATACAGAAAAGTACATAAATCATAAATGAAGAGCTGGATGCCTCTTCACAAAGTAAACACACCTCTGTAACCAGCACCCACGTCAGGAGGCAGAGCACGAACAAAAGCCCAGAAGCTCTCCCACCCGCTGCAGTCATTTCCCGTCCCCCAGGGTGACACCATAAATAAACTGTGCTGGTTTCAAAGCCTGTGTCAGGGGAGCCCAGGCAGTATGTACTCCTTTGTGTCTTCCCTCTTTTATTCAGTGTTAGGTTGCAAGGTAATGATTTGATTCAAAACATTGCCATGTGTTCAGCATCATACCAGACATTGTCAAGAATACAAGGAAAATGAAGGAAAAATTCTCCGATCTTGAGAAGACTCCACTATACATATATTGTTTGACAGAAATTCAGGCCAGGTGTGGTGGCTCACGCCTGTAATCTCAGCACTTTGGGAGGCCGAGGCGGGTGGATTACCTGAGGTCAGGAGTTCAAGGCTAGCCTGGCCAACATGGAGAAACCCCATCTCTACTAAAAACACAAAAAATTAGCCAGGCATGGTGGTGGGCACCTGTAATCCCAGCTACTTGGGAGGCTGAGGCAAACGAATTGCTTGAACACAGGAGGGAGAGGTTGCAGTGAGCTGAGGTCCCGCCACTGTGCTCCATTCTGAATGACAGAGCAAGACTCTGTCAAAAAAAGAAGGAAGGAAGGGAGGGAGGGAGGGAGGGAAGAGAAATTCAGCACTTATTTATATTATTTTGTAAAACTCTAGAGCTAATCTACTAAGGTTCCACTGAAAGCCACTTTAGTGATCCTGACTCTGCTGGAAAGAGGATGGGATTGTAGAGTTTGGTCACACGTGACAGTGGGAAGCTGAGGGTGTGGATGGAACAGGCCTGGGGACCAGAAGCAGTGGCTCACACTTATAACCCCAGCACTTTGGGAGGCCAAGATGGGCAGATCACATAAGCTCAGGAATTTTAGACCAGCCTAGCCAACATGGCAAAACCCCACCTCTACTAAAAATACAAAAAATTAGGCAGGCATCATGGCACATGCCTATAATCCCAGCTACTCAGGATGCTGAAGCAGCAGAATCACCTTAGCCTAGGAGGCGGAGGTTGCAATGAGCTGAGATCATGCCACTGCCCTCCAGCCTGGGCAACAGAGCGAGACTCTGTCTTAAAAAAATGTGTGGCAACTCCTGCTGAGGGCCAAGTAATTTCAATAAAGCCTTTGGCCACGTGTTAGCTTCAAAGAAATAGCACTGGGGTCACCCAGGGGACCTCTCTGGCATTTGAAAAGATTCACTTAAGTGCACAGCAAGGTAAGTGCCATGTGGGGAGAAAACTAGGCCACGCAAAGGAAGGTTTTCTGAAAACAGGGCACGGGTGGCTGCCAAGTGGTAGGGGTATAGGACTGAGGCGTGGGGTGAGGGAAAAGAGCGGTTCTCCCAGCTCGCTCCCAAGTTCTTTAGGTTGGGCAAAGGAGGACTTCCTACGAAAGGACCCAGAAGTGGGCTGAGTGGCAGCCTGTGTGGACAAGCGTGATGAGGAAATTCAGGGGCAGGAACCCACGGGTCTGGCCATTGCTCACTAGTAGATTCAGAAGTAACGGTGAAGGAGAAACCATCATGCTCGCTTTGCCCCCCTGCTCTGTCTCCTTGCTCAAGCTGCTAGGTCACTGCCTCATGATCAAGCTTCTAGAGCCAGGCTGATGACAGAGAGGTCCCAGGTGACCGGCCAGGCCAGGAGTGGGCGGCATAGTAAGACTGAATTCCTTGCGTGCCTGGAAGGACTGCACAAGAGTGAGAGCGAGGCACCGTCTAAGAAGGCAGGATAAAGGGTCCAGAGTGTGGATTTCAGTAAAGCAAAGAACTGTAACTTGAAGCCAGCTGGAGGCGTGAGAGGTAATAAATGGCCGAGGGCTGCCTAGGGACACTTCCTCTGAATTGCTGG
The DNA here is from genome assembly GCF_001604975.1 of Cebus imitator. NCBI lineage: Eukaryota > Metazoa > Chordata > Mammalia > Primates > Cebidae > Cebus > Cebus imitator. Next base: position 2,513,641 of record NW_016107373.1, on the reverse strand, counting down.
AAAAAGCAGAAAATAAAAGACTCAGGGCTACAAAGGACTATCTAATAAAACCAAATTGTGAAGTAGCTATATGTTTGCTTCTTTATTAATTCATTAAATAACAGAGTCTAGCAGGAGATTTAATAAGTACCATAATTTAGAATGAGAGATGAGCGTAAATCTAATGTGAACCATCTGCAAGAGCTGTAATGTGCTACCAAGCTATCTGTGACTTCCCTTGGGGACAAAGTCACAGGTATAGATAATACATTGTGGTTTCTGTTGCTACTCCTACTTACAGAAAATACTATTTCAGTTAGAGGTAAGTGAAAATAATGATGTAAGGTTTTTTTTTTTTTTTTTTTTGAGACGGAGTTTCACTATGTTACCCAGGCTGGAGTGCAATGGCGTGATCTCAGCTCACCGCAACCTCCGACTCCTGGGTTCAGGCAATTCTCCTGCCTCAGCCTCCTGAGTAGCTGGGATTACAGGCACGCGCCACCATGCCCAGCTAATTTTTTGTATTTTTTGTAGAGACGGGGTTTCACCATGTTGACCAGGATGGTCTCGATCTCTTGACCTCGTGATCCACCCGTCTCGGCCTCCCAAAGTGCTGGGATTACAGGCTTGAGCCACCGCCCCCGGCCGTAAGTTTTTTCCTACCTAAGACCACAACCTTTAAATGCTATCTACAGACCCCTTGGTGGCAGGTTTGTGTAACCAGATTAAGAACACCTGGGGGCCGAGCTCAGTAGTTCATGCCTATAACCCTAACAGTTTGAGAGGCCAAGGCAGGCAACTTGTTTGAGCCCAGGAGTTCAAGACCAGTCTAGGCAACAATGAGGCCCCCCCCCCCCAGAACTTACAAAAAAATTAGCCAGGCATGGTGGCATGTGCCTGTATTCCCAGTTACTTGGGTGGCTGAGGTGGGAGGATCACCTGAGCCCAGGAAGTCAAGGCTTCAGTGAGCCATGATCACACCATTGCACTCCAGCCTGGGTAATGGAGTCGGACCCTGTCTCAAAAAAAATAAACAAACAAAACCCCTGGGAAAACTCCGAGTTCTTTTCAAAATCACTAGAAACTTCAACTTCATCCAGCCATTCAGGGTGAGAAATCATATTTCTAGTAATGGCCTCCAAACCCAAAGAATTTTTCCAGCAGCCACAAATAGTGAGTTACAGAGACTCTGGCTATTAAGCCTTGGAAACCTCTGTTGGGATTACAGTCATCCAGACCCCTGTTCTCCAGCCCCATACCTTTTTTCCTTAAGGAACATCCTCAGAGAGCTTCCCTGCTCTTGCTCTCCTTGTCAGCAGGTACCACATACATCATCGTCCTGTCTGTCTGCCACCCCTAACACCACCTTCTTTACTTTCGTTGAAATGTCAATTGGTTGTCTTTTCTCTGTTTACTTCAACTGGGCCATTGGCTGAACAAATCTGAGAACAGTGGCAATCAAGTCATGGTGAGATCTCAGCTTCAACAGATTCATGCCTATGGATTCAGCCCCAACTTGCCCAAATCCTTGTCACTGAGGGAACCAGGTAAGGGAATGTGGATGGGCAGGTACCACACATCAACAAATATTTATTGTGCCCCTACTGAGCTGGCACTTGGTTACAAAGACATAGTACATGCACCCACATTTGAAGACAATAATCCCCCCATCCCCCGATGGTCCCTGAGATGACTTTATTCATCCACAATTTCTTATTGGACACCTACTAGTTTTCAGGCACTGAGTAGGTGCTGGGAATAAATATTAGACCAGTAAGTGAATATGAAAGATTGCTTCCTAGTATAAAGAGTGCCATAAAAAGATTTGACAGGAACAATATGGGATAGGATAACAGGAAGGGGGTGTTTTGTTTCATGTGTCAGTAGGCAAAATCCTCCCTGAGACTTCAAACAGAAAAAGACCTGAAGGATGAGAAGGAGCTACGTGTATGAAAGGCCAGAGAAAAATGAAAGGGCGGGAAAGAGCTCGGTGTCCTTAAAGAATGATCGTAAATCCAGAGAGGCCAAGACTGCTGATGAAGGAAGAAACTGACATGAGCTTGGCTGGAGAGGCAGACACCTGCCATGTCAAAGAAGGTGAGAGATGGAGAGGAGTGGCTAACAGCGTGGCCTCCAGAATCAGACTTGCTCAGCCAGAGTCTGGCTCTACAACTTCTCTAGCTGCGCAGCTGCAGGCAAGTTGCTTACCTTCTCTGAGCCTCAGTTTCCTCATCTTTAAGTTAGGATCATTCTATGGCTCCCTCACTGGGTCATGAAATGCACCAATTAGTGTAAAGCACTCTGAACCGTGTGCCTGGCACACAGTGTGTGCTACGTCATGGTTTGCTGTGACCTCTTCCAAGCTCAGTGAGAAGTTGTGGAGGATTTGAAGCAGGGAAGAGACATAATCTGGTTTGTCTTTAACAGATGATCAGCCATTCTGTGGACTACTGGTCATCAATAAGACAAAGAGTTGGAAGAGACCCTAGAGGTCATTTACATCAACTACTTTCCCAGTGGTTCTCTCTGGGAAGGGGAGGGGACGATGCCTGGAGGGACATCACTGAAAGGCAGGAGAGTGGCTGTTCCTCAAGTATGTTGGACAGCAGAGAAGGTTGAGAGGCCGGCCCCAACTTCTGGAGAAGGGCCTCCAACCTCTGGCCAGTGGAGAGTCCACTATTCCCATTTCCAGATCGTCCCAGTCCCACATCCTGCTGTGCAGCCTGTTCCTGTTTAGCCAGTGTCAATGTCACTGTTCCTGGACCATAAGTGCCTCCCTCAAGGACAGCAGCCATTTCCTCTCACTCTCCCTGTACAGTGACTGACATGGGCCACACACAACTGCGTCCTCTGAGCTTTTGAATTATTGATTGGAAAAAGGAAGATGGAGCCACAGCATTTTAGTGTCACTCCTGGAACGACGTGGTCCGTAAGGGATCTAGAGGGCCTTTAGGAGAGCCTTTAAGTCATGCCCCAGCCCCAGGGCCAGCCTTCCTCAAATCACTCTTGCAAGACTCTGCCTCTTGGTTCTCTAGAGAACATTCTGCACGCTGCAGAAATGCATCCTGGAGGTCACAGCCTATGCAGGGAAATCCTTCCAAACCGCTTCCCCAGACCCCTCCTGCTGCTCTTTACAACGGGAACACGCCTGTTTCCTGCACAAAGGGGCTCTGGCCGTCAGCAAATGCACGGGATAAAAGCTCTCCTGTCTCCAGGGATATCTGCAGAGACATCTTGGGGGAGGCCATAGCAACCCCCTCTGACCGGCTGGAGCTCAGAGCTGCTGGGGGGTGGGGGAGAACCCTTCAGGCTCCTCTGGGATTCCCCTCTCCAGACCCCCAGCTCTCCAGCTCCTGCAGGACAGTAGCCACCTCCCCTCTGGCTTTCCAGGCATTCTCTCTTCTCAGCTCTGGCAGAGCTTGCCCGACCCTGGCTCCACAATCACCACCCTCCTCCCTCTCACAGTCCCCAGTCCTCTTCCCAATTCTGCAAGCTCCTCATTCTCTAGTTCCTCTCAGCGTCTTCTATAACCCTGGTGATTGCCCTCCCAACCTCCCTCCCCTCTTACCGCTCCCAGCCCTAATTCTTATCCAAGTCCCCTTTCCTATCCCCTCCCTTTAGCTCTCTGTTGGCCCCCATTCTTCTCTCAGTCCCCACAAGAACACCCCTCCCTAATTCTCCTCCACGTCTCCCCCATCCCCCAGCTTCTCCCATCGCCCTACCTTTTTGACTCCTTGGCCTGTCCTCCAGCGCCTCTGCTGTCCCCCCTCCCCTCTAAGCTTTGTCGTGCAAAGATCCACGCCCGCCTCCCACCCCATTTCCCCCTCTGCAGCTGCCTGGCGACCCCGCCTCGCCCCTCGCCCCGGGAGGGCCCGCGCGCCGCCCCACGCTCACCTGTTGTGCGGACCGGAGCACGCCGGGCTTCGCCTTCTCCGGGTCTGGGTCCTGGTCCCGCGGCAGCAGCCCCTTCTTGGGGTGCATGTGCCGACACAGGCAGGTGACCCCGCACAGCGCGAGGATGCTGGTGGCCGTGCCCAGCGTGGCGCCCAGCGCGATCACTGGCACCGACAGCACCATGGTGCCCGCTCCCAGCGCGGGGCTGGGTCCCGCCGCCGCGCACCTTCCCGGGGCCGGGCCCGCCTCCAGGCAGCTCCCAGGATCAGGGCGAGCCAGCAGCTCTCCCGCCGCCAGAGGGGCGGGGACGGAGGGAGGGAGGACGGCTGCGAGGACGTCAGAGGAGGCTGCACCCGGAGCCGCGTCAACCAGCACCCCTCTCCCCGCCAACACGTGACCGGACCCCCACCCCACCGGGAGCTGGAGGCTTCCAGGTGGAAGGAGCCTTGGGGTTGTTTCAGGCCGGCCTTAATGCTTTGTGTACAAAGGGAACAATTCGGCCCAGGAAGTGCTACAGCTTGCGGATGTCACGCTGTGTTAGAGGACAAACCTGGGCTCCAACCTGGTCTTCGACTCTAGGAGTCACTTTCCCAGACCACTAGCCTCTTGCTCACCCTCCTTTTCCCCCAGTGGCTGGCCAAGGTGGCTGTCAAATGGAGTCCTTTGAGAGCTTTTCAAACACAAAGCTGGAGATTTCCCAGCTCCCCAACCTGGGAGATGTTTCTTACAGGGAGGAGGCACAGGCCACGGGTAGAGGGAACCCATGGGGTGTTTGGGTTGAAGCTGCACCTGTGTCCTGCTGAAGGTGAACAGCACAGCCGCATCCCCGCTGAAGGTGAACAGCACAACCGCATCCCTGCTGAAGGTGAACAGCACAGCCGCATCCCCTGCTGACAGTGAACAGCACAGCCTCATCCCCTGAGGGTTACCCAAGAGTTCACCTTTGTTACCTAATTAATCAGCAGGTATTCTTATCTTTATATATAGATGAGGGAGCTGAGGCTCAGAAGAGAGGTGCACAGGTAGAAAAATCATCCCTCTGAACCCAAGCTCATGTTTGCAGATTCCAAGTCCACACTCAAAAGGATTTGTCTCAGGAGGATAAAGAAGATCAAACACAGCAGCTAGAAGTACACATTTGATTCAGAGAGGGTGAGCATAAAACTATGCTTAGACACATGGACACAGGGAGGGGAGCACTACACACTGGGGTCAGTTGGGGGGAAATAGGGGAGGGACGGTGGGGGGTGGGGAGCTGGGGAGAGATAGCAAGGGGAGAGATGCCAGATGTAGGTGATGGGGAGGAAGGCAGCAAATCACACTGCCACGTGTGTACCTATGCAACAATCTTGCATGTTCTTCACATGTACCCCCAAACCTAAAATGCAATAAAATAAATAAATGGGAAAGAAAAAGAAAAAAAGTATGCTTAGAGCAAGGGGAAATCAGAATTCCTGGCATGAGGAGGACTGTCTTAGCTCAAGAAAACAGTGACTTTTTAGTATTTTTCATTATGTGGAGTGTTGAATTTAATTCAGCAAACATTTGCTGTGGGTCAGCTGTGCTCTAGGTGCGCTGGGCATGTGTGAAAAGGGGTGTAGGTGATTTCATCCACGATAGAGACTTCACATTTCTATGAAGCCGAAGTCTCCTAAACCTACGGCCTCTCCAGCCAGACCTTTTCTTCTGAGCTACAGCTCAAACCACCACCTGGGATCCGACCTGCCCTCCGGTTTTCAGCTATCTACACTTGCATTAAAAACCCGCCCATGATTTACTGGCTTAGATCAGTTATTTTGTCACTTGTCAAGATTTTGTGGGTTGGCTGGGCTCAGTTGGGTGGTTTTCCTGCTCAACATGTTGTCTTCTGGGACTGCAGTCATCTGGGGGTTCAGCTGGCCTGGAAAGTCCAAGATGGCACAATGAGGCACTCGTGTGCGAGCAGTAGGTGCTGGCTGCCAATGGGATCACAATGGGGCTGTCAACTCGTGCATTTCTGTTCTCCTCTATGTCACCTCTCCATGATGCTGGAACTGCTCACAGCACAGTGGCTAGATTCTAGGAGGAAGGAAGCAGAAGCTGTCAGTTATCTTAAGGCCTGGATTCAGAAATTCTAGAACACTAATTATTTGGTCAAAACAATAGTCTCTCACTAGCTCTTTCCTTCAGAGGCACCAAAAGGGAGTGTCGAAAATACAAAGCTGATCATGTCATTCACATGAGTAACAGCTCTCAAAGGATCTCCAAGGATAAACACAAAAGACTCAACCTTTATCCAAATCCCTTTGTGATACGGTCCCTGTGAAGCCCTCCAGACTCCTCTCTACATACTTCCCAATGTGCCCCTGAGCCTTGGCCACCGCATGGACTTGGGATTCCTTCAGCAAGCTAACATCTTCAGAGCCTCCATGTCATCACCCAGGGGTGCATATAACAGGCACTCATAACTGTGGAATAATTCACATGATCATCTCATGTAGAATTTCCAATGATCTGAAGGAATCCCATTTGTGATATGAGCTCCATTTTAGTAAGCTGACTTTTCCACAAGTATGTATTGTGTGCCTGCTGTATGAAGGCACATTTTCCTGCTGAGCCCCATTTGTTGCAAACTGGAGCTGAATCGCTGTAGTCCCTGGTGACAGCCTTAGCAATCTCTCACACAAGAGCTGCCCTGGGAGGTTTTCTTGGCTCTGGGGCCTGGCAATGCAAAATGTTTTGGGGAAATAGAGGTTTACTTAATGGTGGCAGCTCCAAGTCTCCCATGCTCAAACAGCTGCCCTGGGAGACCCTCAGTGCCACTACTCATAACGGGATTTGAGGTGGGGTTAAAGGGGAAGGATGAAGAACACTTAATATCAGAAGATGTCTGATGGGGATCAGACACCTGTCACGTGGTCCATTGTTACTATGGTTACTGAGCTGACAGCAGCTGCAGTGGCCTTCATTTATAACAGGAAGAGGGACCCCAGCCCAAGAAGGAAAGCTTGCCTTTGCCTCTTTCACACACAATAAACCTATGGCAGAGCGAGGAATAGACCCCAGGGGATCTGAAGCCCAGCTGAGCCGTCAGGACTCTGAGCTACCTTTGCTACCCAACCAGTCACCCTCAGACATCTCATCAAAGATGCGACGTTTGCTTCTTGGTTACTGAGATGCAGATAGTGGCCTTTAATGACAACCCACTGAAAAAAGGCATCGCTAGCTTCCTTTGAAAAATGAGAGTATGCCTATTGGGAAAGGCAGTTGACAGAGTCAGCTGAGCAGATCAGTTAAGACAGTTAGAGGCTGAGACCTGCAAATAATTGAAAGTGCTGAGGCCACATTTCTAAGGGCAGACAGAGCAAGATGGTTAGGAAGCATCTACGAGGCTGAGGGATGGATCTTTGAAGGTTCCCCAGCCTCTTGATGAAATGTCCCCCTTGTTATTTTGATCAATATTGTGCATGTTAGATGTTTAAATATTCTGAGTAATCACTCTGAACTTCTAAGGTACTAAAATGCTTTCATCTGGAGAAAAGGATTTCAGAAATAGGAGGTTCTCTTATTTAGCAAGCATCTGTGGTGTCTGCACATGGTGCTATGCAGGGAAATATATCAGAAGAATAACTGTATTTTAACATTGCAAGGATTTCAGTTATCACCTGGGGAATCCTTTTATTTTATCAATAAGGAAACCGAGGTTCAGAGACATTGTGACCCGCCCAAAGGGTAGGAGTTAATGACAACCAGGATGGTGTTTTAGGTCAGGGTAAACCTGATTCTGCTGCAATAACAAATTAACTCAAAACCTCAGAGATGAACTCAATAAAAGTATAAGCCTCCCTCCTTTCTCAATTCAAGGAGAGTCAGATGACTCATTTGGGCAGCTCTTCTCCAACTGGTGACTCGGGAATCTGGTTTGCTTCTGTCTTGTGACTCCTTCACTTCCAGCCATGCAGGGAAGAGAAGGACACTTGTGGCATTCTAGAGGACACAGCTGGAAATGGGGGACACAGAGCATCGCCATTCCACTGGTCAGAATTTGGTAACAAGACAAACATAACAGCAAGAGAGGCTGGAAAATGCAGAGGAGAATGTGGAGACGCAGGATCAAAAGTAGTCCTGCCACAGAAGCCAGAACCTTGTCTAGTGCATATTTTTCTAATTCATTCACTCACTCAGCAGATGTTGAGTTTCCATTATCAGGTGTTGTGCCAGGTGATAGAGCAAATAGAGTGAGTGAAACCCGGCATGATTCTCTTGCCATGGAGAGTTTACATTCCCATGGGGAAGACGGATGCTCATCATTCCTCACACATGTAAAATTACAAATGTCATACAGGCTAAGAAGAAAAGGACTTATTCAGATATATCACAGAAGTTTCCTGGAAGAAGTAAGAATTGAGCTGAGGTGTCAAAGAATAGAGTTAACTCAGCAAAGAAAGAGGAGAGAGTGTGTCAGCAGCCCTGTGAGGGAACAGCACAGTGGGGATGGAGCGGCGGTGGCCTGACCAACAGGCTCTCCAGAAAAAAAAAATAGGATTTTTAGCATTTGTTGATTTTTCTAGTATAAAATATCCCCACTGTGATCAATTTCCAGCTACCAACAAATTCCTGAATTTCCCATTGGCTCTTGTGAGCTTGGAGGAGCCAGTTTCAGCACACAACCAGGAGAGTGAATGAGCCTAAAGAAAGAAGCAGGGGCCAGACAACAGGGCTTGGAGGCCATCGTAAAGCCATTGCATGTTTTTAGGCAGAGGAGCAGGATGTAATCAGAATTGCATTTTTTAAAGATTCCTGGCCAGGTACAGTGGTTCATGTCCATAATCCCAGCACTCTGGGAGGCTGAGGAGGGCAGATTGCTTGAGTCCAGGAGTTCAAGACTACACTGGGTAACATGAGGAAACCATGTCTCAAAAAAAAAAAAAAAAAATTGCTGAGAGGGATTGGGGAGGAACAAAGTGGTTACTGGACTAAAGAGGAAAAGAGGAAGCCATAGCAGGCACCAAGGGAGAGACACCATGCTTCCCTCCAGGAATGGGGAGTCCATGGCAGGCTGAAATTGTTGATGGCACAAGGAGAGGGCAGGTATGGTGTAGGGAAGTAGTCACTTTTCCTCTCTGGCCCCCAGTTTTCAGCCCTGTGCTGCTAGCTCTCTCATTTGATGACTTTACAGGTTCTCCAAGCTAGACCATGGCTGACTGGGTGTTCCCCAAGCCCACGTTCCTCGCCAAAGGTGAGATGTGCAAGGGGAAGTTGCCTGGGATAAGGAGTGGAGATTCTGGGCCCCACCACAGGCTCTTGCAGAGCCCAGGAGAGCTGAGATACTGACAGTGAGGAGAGTAAGCAGTGCAGCTCAGTCCAGGCCCAGGGGTGAGGCCCACTCCCAGGACTCCTGTTGCTGACCCTGAGCAACACAGGGTCACAATTGCTGACCCTGAGCAATTGTGGCTGAGTCTTAAGGCACAAAGAAGAAAGGGGAGAAAGGGATTGGGTCTGGGGGGCCCTGATCCAGAAATTCAAGTCTTTGAATGGTAGGAAACTCTTCTGGTGTTGGAGCAAATTGCAGTGTTACTGTATTAACCATTAGGTCATCAGCTGCCCTGGCAGGGCCTTTTCAACAATGCAGGATTCCTTCAAATCCTGATTCCATCTCAGCACAAGATGAAGTCACACGTTCTAGTGCTCATGAGCATGGCTCCTTGATTCCCTTCCGTTTATTCTGAAGCTAATCTAAAGGTTCCAGTTGGTTCTAGGCTCCTGGAATGTACAACAATTACAAGACTTCGTCTGGAGAATTTCACCTGCCATATTGGAAGGAAGGTTAGCATTTTTTTCAGAATTGAGTTGCTTAACCTTGTGGGGTTCATGTGAATATAATAAAAGCAATTTCCTTTTCCAGAAAAATGTCTGAATGTAACATATATGTAATTCCATATGAAACTCTAAATTGTTCAAAAATCATATGATGCCTTGAACCCCAGATTAAGAGTCGCTAGTGTGGTTGAAAGAAGAGTGGAAAAGTGCATTTGGCTGGGCACAGTGGCTCATGCCTGTAATCCCAGCACTTTGGGAGGCTGAGGGAGGTGAATCACAAGGTCAGGAGTTCAAGACCAGCCTGGCCAACATAGTGAAACCCCGTCTGTACTAAAAATGCAAAAACATTAGTTGGGCATGGTGGTGGGCGCCTGTAATCCCAGCTACTTGGGAGGCTGAGGCAGGAGAATAGCTTAAACCTGGGAGGCGGAGATTGCAGTGGGCTGAGATCGCATCACAGCATTCCAGCCTGGGTGACTCAACAACAAAGAAAAAAAAAAAAAAGAAGAAGAGTGGCCTTGAAATAAGAAGAAATGGGTAGAAATGGGTTCAAATCCTTTGTCTGTGTGTGCACTAAGCTGTGTGATCCATTGGCAAGTAACCTTGATATTTTGGAGCCTTCGTTTTCTTATTGGCAAAATAGGGGCAATCATCTCTACTTTATAGGAATGTTGTGAGGATGACCTGAAGCATAGTGCTGTGTGAATCACAGAGGATTCTCAAATAATTTTAATTTTAAAATTCAAATGATCTCATTTGTTTCCGGCCCTCTAATTTCTTAATAATGCAGCTTGGCTTAGTGAAAATAGTAGGCATTGAAGTCCCACAGGTATGTGTTATTCTAGCTCTATTGCTTATTAGCTGCAAGTCCCTAGATGGACGAATTAGCTTAAACTGCTTGAACTTTCATTTCTGTATTTGCAGAAAGTGAGTGACATGTGATTTGGAAATGTGGTTGCGATTATTCCCTTTCCTGTGTCCATACCCTTTTGCAATGTGACTTTGCAAATAGGTTGAGTCTATTGATCTACTTCTTAATCTGAGCTGGACTTGTGATTTGTTTTGGCTAATTGACTGTAGCGGAAGTTACATTGTGCCAAATTCTAAGCCTAGGTCTCGAGAGATCCTGGAAGTTTCCATTCTGCAACATAGAATCCTGCCCAACTACCATGTGGAGAAGCCCAACCTATCTTGTAGGAGGACAAGACATTAAGTGAGCTAGTTATTCCCATGACTCCAACACACAACAAGCCAATTCCCAGAAGCGGAGCTCATGACTGAACCCAGATAAAACTAGAAAAACCACCCTGCTGAGCCCAGCCAAAGAGCCAACCCACAGAATAATGGGCTAAATTAAAATTACAAGTCATTTTAAGCCACTAAATTTTAGAGTGTTATGTGTTAAGAACTGATACAAACAGGGAGATGACAGTCTCCTTACAGGACTGCTGTGAAAATATATAATGCTAATTCTTGTAAGGTACCTAGCATAGGGCCTGGCACATGGAAGCTGCACAACAGGTGGCTTGGATGATCAATCCTGGTTCCCAAAGGCCATGCTATCAAGCACTTCCAGCAATGCCTGATAGATACACCAGCTCATTAACAATTGTACAAGAATCAATCCTATAGACTCCAACTCTTAAGAAGGGTACAGTATTAGTTCTCTGAACCAAACTCCATTCAACCAGCTTTCCAGATTGGCCCAAGCTATCCACTCCTTCTGGAGAAGCTGCTGCCTGACGCTCACGGCCTGTCCTCTCATTGCTCTTTTCCCTCCTCCAGCAGAGTTGTATACTCACTTGAGTTAGTTGTGCTTGTCTCAGAATCTTTTTATGCCAGTTGATCTCATTATTGATTTATATACTTTAATTAACTGATATGTCAACTAATGACATAGAAGCATAAAGGAAAGTTAGTTCTATAAGAACTAAGGTGGGTGCTTTGCAAAGACCCATTAGGGTAAGTTGCTTTTAGAACTGCTGTTAAAATAGGTATGAGCAAGTTATCTGTAAAAGGCTGGGACAACTCACAAAATTCTAGAAGGATTCTGCCATCAGATTGCCAGGAAAGTGTCTCCAAGTTCTTCCTCTACTGCAGAGAATGCAGGACTGGAAATTGTAAATGAAACATCATGAGTATGCACACGAGGTAACAGTGCTAACATTTATTATGTGCTTCCTACACATCAGGCTCTGAGCATTTTGTCTGTACTAATGTATTTAGAAATTTAAAAAATTTTGACACAGAGTCTAATCATCAAAATGTGAGAAAACTAGTGCAAACTATAATTTAGATTAAAATACAACGTTTAAAGTGTGTGTCATTTTGAACTTATAGAAGTATAACCTACAGATGAAAAGTGCAAAGGTCATAAGCATAGCATGGTGGATTTTTACAATGTGAACTCATGTTTTTATCCATGCCTAAGTCAAAAAATATAACAATACTCACATTCCTCAAATTCTGTATATTTTGTTTCTAGGATTCCCCCATTTTAAACGCATTTTAAGATGGACTGAGCAGGAACACTCCTCTATGGTGGGGAAGAGGAAGCACCGGCACTGACCCACGAATTGGAAGATGCTGCCACCTAGAGGATGTGAAGGAAAATGAACCTTCTCCCAGAGTTTCACTCCTGGACGGTTTTTTTTGTTGTTTTTGTTTTTTTGAGATGGAATCTCGCTGTATTGCCCAGGTTGGAGTGAGTGCAGTGGCGTAATCTCGGCTCACTGCAACCTCTGCCTTCCTGGTTCAAGCAAACCTGCCTCAGCCTCTCAAGTAGCTGGGATAAAAGAGGCCCGCCACCACTCCCTGCTAATTTTGTATTTTTAGTAGGCAGGGTTTCAACATATTGGCCAGGTTGATCTTGAACTTCTGACCTCAAGTGATTCACAAGCCTTGGCCTCCCAAATTGCTGGGGTTACAGGTGTGAGCCACCATGCCCAGCCGACCCCCAGACCTTTACCTCTCCCTATGAGGCCTTCTCTGTCCTTTATCTAAAATTACCAGCTCTCTACCCATTGTCCCATCACTTCCTGTTCCCTGTCACCTTACTTTTTCAAGCCCCTGGCACTTGTCATGATTTAATATTCCATCCAATTCCCCTTACCTGTCTAATTTCTCTTGCTGATGGTCTGAGTTCCTCTTCTGGAATAGAGGCCCTAGGAAGGCAGGTGTAGGGCCTGAGTTGTCCAGCGATGTATCTCCAGCCCTAGAGCTGTACCTGGCACATCACAGCACTTCAATACATATGTCAAGTGGACAGACAGGAGCCCTATCCCCGACCCACAGCCCTGCCCTGTGGGCCTTAACCCAAGCCCTGAGGCTTCACAGCACCTTCACGCACAGCCCCTTTGCAGGCTCACTCCACCTCTTCCCTTCTCCCCACACCTTGTGGGGAGGGCCAAAGGGAGAGTCTAGAACCCCCAAGCACTGTGTGAACTGCTCCAGAGCTGAAATGGGAAGAGCCGTGGCCAGAACTCCTGGCCACTCTGGCCTATGTCATAGCCTGTGCTAGTGGCAGGCAGGCTGGAAGGTCTCACTGTGTCATGGTTAAGCCGGACCAGTCTACCCAGCAGCGAATTCGAGTTCCACAAGGGAACCAGCTGTGTGGCCTCTAACAACGCACTTTATCTTTGTGAGGCTCAGTTTTGCCATCCATTAAATGGAGAGAATGAAGTGATACAGTGGGCATGACGTGCTTCACCCAGTGCCTGGCATGTGGTTGGCACGGGACTGCTGGAAACGATTACCACTATTTTGAAGGGTTAGGACTGAAAGGAAACCTCGAGGTCGTATGGTCCAGGAGAAGCACTTTTCATTGTTATTTGAAATTTGAGGTCCTGTGGTTCAGGAGAAGCACTTTTCATTGTTATCTGAAAATTCTGCCATAGTTTTATGTGGGAATTCAGAATAAAAGACAAGCTGCTGTGGTGGAAAGAAGGTGGGGAGAAGAATCCCCTGGGATCACTGCATCCCCAAGCCCTCCTCCCCACTCTACACACCATCCATCCCTAGGGATAGTCAGAGCCACCCCCAAAGTGCTGTGAGACCACCAGTGGTGATCCGCAGCCTCGTTTTACAGATAGGAACACCAAGGTCAAGAGAGGAGATTGCTGGGCTGGCTCCCAGACCTCCTGACTCTCTGTCGGGTTCGCTTCAGGTCCTCTGCTGCTTCCCAAGCCATTCATGGGCTTATTTCTTAGTTGGTTAGTGAAGGGCTCAAGGGGAAAGTGAGCTCCTTTCACCCCACTCAAATCAGGGTGGGCTTCCAGATGAAGCAGGAGGAATTTGGGAGACTTTTGAAAGAGACTTAATAGCATATTGGAGAAGAAATCTCAGCGTCAAAATCAAATTGGTGAATTGGAGGAAATCTATAGGCAAAGCCAGGGCCAATGTGATGTCATGGAACAAAGATGCCAGAGGGAGTTGGGAAATTATTGTGAAAACAGAATCAAATCAGTGAAAAGTACTTTGAAAAGTACTTAAGTGCTAGATAAACAACAAGATGTTTATTGTCATCCATATCATCTTTACACTTTATGTCAATCAACAGGACTGGAAGTAGTTCTAATTAGGAGGAGATTCAACACCACAAATACAAATTACCTGATATATGCAAAATGCTGATTTCTGGGCCCCACCTCAAGAGGTTGATTTGGGGATCACTCACGAGCCTAGTGTTGAAGGTTAATAAAATCTGAGCCTTCATCCTTTGCTCCAGTTCTGTCGTAAAACTGAGTTATTTACTTATTGCTTATGACACTAACTACATGTCAAATCTTAGCCTCAAACTTTCAAGTGCTCATAATTAACATAAGTGTCTCAGGAATGAACAAAGGCAGAATTCCCTCTCTTTGGCAGCTATAGTGAGAGTATGGTCTTTTCAATTTTATTTTTGCAAACAGTCTGATTAGATGCAGCATAAAACTGAGATCATTTGTGAGAACATCCATCTTAGTTTCTGAGCAAGGCAGACACATGTGGGTTGTGGCTGACTGTTTTCAGGGACCACCATCAATAAATTCTTTCACTCCCCTTACATTGAGAGGTAGAGTCCAATTTCCCTCAATGTGAGCTGGCCTTGGTGATTTGCTTGGCCAACAGGGTGTGGTAGAAGTGACGTTTTGAAACTTTCTAAACTAGTTCGTAGGAGGCCTCTCAGCTTCTGCCTGCCTGGCCCCTTTGGCAGCTTCACTCTGGGTGTTCACTCTCAGGACTCATTTCTTTCTTTGTTTTTTTTTTTCTCTCGGCTCACTACAACCTCCACCTCCTGGATTCAAGCAATTCTCCTGCCTCAGTCTCCCTAGAAGCTGGGATTACAGGCGCATGCCACCGCACCCGGCTAATTTTTTGGTAATTTTTAGTAGAGATGGGGTTTCACCATCTTGGCCAAGCTGTCTTAAACTGCTGACCTCGTGATCTACCCACCTTGGCTTCCCAAAGTGCTGGGATTAGAGGTGTGAGCCACTGCGCCGGGCCTCAGCTTCTTTCTTTAAATACTTATTTTTATTTTTTGTGGGTACATGTTAGGTGTATATATTTATGGAGTAAATAAGATGTTTTGATATAATACAAGCATGCAATGTGAAATAAGCACATCATGGAGAATGGGGCATCCATTCCCTCAAGCATTTATCCTTTGCGTTACAAGCAATCCAATTGTGTTCTGCAAATTATTTAAAATGTACAATTATTATTCACTATAGTCACCCTATTGTGCTATCAAATAGTAGGTCTTATTCATTCTTCCTACTTTTTATGTACCATTTACCATCCCCATCTCCTCCTCAGACCTCCACTACCCTTCCCAGCCTCTGGTAACCCTCCTTCTATCTTCTATCTCCATGAGTTCAATTGTTTTCATTTTTAGATTCCACAAATAAGTGAAAACATGCCATGTTTGTCTTTCTGTGCCTGGCTTATTTCACTTAACCGCAACGATCTCCAGTTTCAACCATGTTGCTGTCAATGACAAGATCTCATTCTTTTTTATGGCTGAATAGTATTCCAGTATGTATATGTACCACATTTTCTTTACCCATTCATCTATTGATGTATCCTTAGGTTGCTTCCCAATCTTAGTACTATAAAGAGTGCTGCAACAAATATAGGAATGCAGATATCTCTTCCATACGCTCATTCCCTTTCTTTTGGGTATATACCCAGCAGTAGAATTGCTGGATCATATGGTAGCTCCATTTTTAGTTTTTTGAAAAAACTCCAAACTGTTCCCCATAGTGATTGTACGAATTTACATTCCTAGCAACAATGCACAAGTGTTCCCTTTTCTCCACATCCTTGCCAGCATTTGTTATTGCCTGTCTTTTGGATATAAGCCATTGTAACTGAGGTGAGATGATATCCCATTGTAGTTTTGATTTGCATTTCTCTGATGATCAGTGATGTTGAGTGCCTTTTCATATGCCTGCATGCCATTTGTATGCCTTCTTTTGAAAAAATGTCTAAAATGTCTATTCAAATCTTTTGCCCATTACTTGATCAGATTACTCCTCCCCCTACCCCCTACAGAGTTGTTTGAGTTCTCCATATATTCTGGTTATTAACCCCTTGTCAGATGGGTAGTTTGCAAATAACTTCTCCCATTCTGTGGGTTGTCTCTTCACTTTGTTGACTGTAGGAACTCAGCTTCTGCATTCTGAGAAGGGCAAGTATGTGGTGGGGTCATGTATAGAAGCTTCAGTTGACAGCCTCAGCTGAACTTCTAGCCAACAACTCACACTAACTGACTTATGAATGAGCCATCTGGTACATACAGCCCACTCTAGCCTTCGGATGACACCAACCCCAGCCACTATCTGAATACAACTGTCTGAGAGACTCCAAATGAAAATTGCCTGCATGAGCCCAGTCAATCCTCAAAATCATGAGATAATTATACATTATTGTTGTAAACCACTAAGTTTTGAGACAATGAATAGAGCAATCAGTTACCAAAATGTGTCAATATTTATGTACCTCTTCCAGTTTATTCTGTTTCCTGTTGATATAAATCTATCTGCAGAAAAATAATTTGAATAAAAGGATCTTGTAAAATTTCTAAGACTTTAGAGATTATTGCTATGTCCTGTGAAAATAAACGTCAAAGAGAAACCTGCAATTCTGACAGGCATTTCTCCGGCAATAATGCTATAAAAGATATTTCAGTATTCTTAAAAAGTATAAATATTGGCCAGGCATAGTGGTTCACGCCATAATCCCAGCGCTTTGGGAGGCCGAGACAGGTGGATCACCTGAGGTCAGGAGTTTGAGACAGCCTGACCAACATGGTGAAACCCTGTTTCTGCTAAAAATACAAAAATCAGCAGGGCATGGTGGTGAGAGCCTGTATTCCCAGCTACTAAGGAGGCTGAGGTAGGAGAATAGCTTGAACCTGGGAGGCGGAGGTTGTAGTGAGCTGAGATCGCACCATTGCATTCCAGCCTGGGTGACAAGAGTGAAACTCCATCAAAAAAAAAAAAAAAGCATGAATGTTGTAAGATGCTCTGCCAAATCAGGGCAGGACTATTGGACTTTCTTCTTCTTCCACACACATGATTGGGGAGAAAAGCCTTTGGATCTGTTAGACTTCTTATTTTAACAAATAAATAAAAGGCTTTTTTTTTTTTTTTTTTGGTCTTTAAATTATGATGGGAAATAGACATTTTTCAATAAGCTCCCCACGTGCTGCTGGTGTAGATGGGCCATGGACCACAGTTTAAGAAGCATCAGTAATTTGGCTGTGCCTCAGGAGGAGGGCAGGGCCTTGAGTTATTTATTTATTTATTTTTTTGTTATCTCCTCAGCCTCGGAACCAGGAACTCCTCCTACTGAGCTCCGAGGCTCTGTGGCATGCAGGAGAGCCTGAACCTGCCCTGGCTCTGCAGATCAGCCTCTCCTGGGACCTCAGTAAAGTTACTTCCCCTCTAGGGGCCCCTAATTGCCTTAATTAACCCTACAGGGCTTTGTAAGGATTAAGTGAGTTAACACAAAGTGCTTAGAACAGCAACCATCGCATGTGAAAGGGCCTATGAATACTGTTGTTATTGTTAATCAGTTTTTCCGCCTTTCCCACCACACCTAGTAAGGGCCTGAGGGCATGAAGTGACAGTGGTGAACTTGCCCTTTCTTGCAAGTCTTGATAGTTTTACCGTTAAAAAAAAAAAATGAATCTGATTTTGTATCCTCCTCCACCATAGATTTTTATCGGCCCTGAAATAAAGTGTTTTAAGTCACTCAAGGAGGAAAAACAAGAATTGGCTTATTGGTTTGTTTCTAAGCCTCCTGTTGCAGGCTCAGCACCCCTGTTTGAGATGCTCAGCTTTAAGTTGCATCTCTCTCTAGATAGTTCCCTGTGCTTCCCGATCAAGCATCTCATTGCAGCTTCTTGATTGGCATTCTGGAAGCACAGGTGAGGCAAACACAGCTACAGAGTTATAGAGCGCATTGTGGCTAATAGTGCTGAATCTGGCTTCAGACTGCCTGGGTTCCAGTGCCAGGCAGTCCACGTAATAGGGGTGGCAAGTTGCTAAATTTCTTTTAAGTCTCAGCTTCCTCATCTGTACTATGGAAGAGGGGCAGAAGGGAATAGCTGTGTTATAATAAATAAGTTAGGTCATCTAACTTGCTTGGCAACAAAATAATATGAGCCCTAGTCAGCTGGAGTCTTCATGGCAAACACTGGAGCCCGGAGCTTGTGCAAGGCACTCCCTTCGGTGGAGTTGTATGCATGCATGCAGGCATGTGTCTCCCAGTTCAGAGGTTCTCACCTAAGGATGATGTTGGTCTCCAGGGAAGACTTGGCAACATCTGGAAGCAATTTTGATTGCCACAACTAAAACAGAGGGAATTATCATTGGCCTCTAGTTGACAAAGGACAGAGATGCTGCTAAACATCCTACAGTGCACAGGAAAGCACCTTCTCACCGCAAAGAATCATCCAGGCCCAAGTGTCAATAGTGCCAAGGTTAAGAAATTCCAGGCTGGTGTGGTGGCTCACATCTGTAATCCCAGCATTTTGGGAGGCTGAGGCGGGCGGATCATGAGATCAAGAGGTCGAGACCATCCTGGCCAACATGGTGAAACCCCATCTCTACTAAAAATACAAAAATTAATTGGGCATGGTGGCACATACCTGTAGTCTCAGCTACTCGGGAGGCTGAGGCAGGAGAATTGCTTGAACTCAGGAGGCAGAGATTGCAGTGAGCCAAGATCGTGCCACGGCACTCTAGCCTGTGTGGCAGAGTGAGAGTCCATCTCAAAAAAAGGAAAGCAAGCAAGCAAGCAAGAAAGAAATTACTTCTACCCTGGTGAGAAGACAAGCTTCATGAGGGCAGTGTCCACTATTTGTCTGTTCACAGCTGTATCCCCAGACCATAGCAGAGTACTTGGTCCTCAATAAATACTTGCTGAATGAATGAGTGATTGACATGAATGAGTGATAATCAAGGTTCTCTGAAGGTAGACATCTGTGGAGCTGGGTGAGGACAGGGTTTGGCTGCAGATCTGTTTTCTGTCCTCCCTGAGGAATCACTGAAACTTGGAGAGAGAGTCCCAAGGCTGGGTGAGATCCAGGATGCAGGGCCTCTCTGGGGGCTGTATGGTGGATTGCCGGCTCATGTAGTACGCACCAGGCATACCATTCCAGGAAAGCAATCAGGAAACTCAGCCAGCAGCTGTTAAGGGTGGGTACTTCCCTCAATGTCTCTTGGAGGCAGAGACCATGGGAGCCCTCTGGACCACAGTTACCTGGGAGTCCTCAGCCAGGATAGTTTGTCATCAGCAATTTTGAGTCATTTTGGTGGGGGCTGCAAAGCACTTAGAATAAATCCATTGGGGGTCTGTTGACAACGAAATAATTGTTATTTCAGGGCCAATAATGCAATTCCCTTGCATCTTCTTTTAAGTGATCATTCCCTGCCCTGGAAAATGCTATGTCCCAGTCCCAGCATTTCTGCAATTTTGTGAAGGGGAAGGTCCACATCAGTAAATTCCAGCAACTCCCTGACTCTGGCCCCACATTCATTGGCTTCCCTGGTTCTGAGGCCTTTGGACTTGGACAGAACCACCCTACTGCCTTCCCGGGTTCTCCAGCTTGCTAGTGGCCTGTCGTGGGTCTTCCTGGTCTCCATAATCATATCATCCAATTCCCCTAATAAAACCCTTCCCATATATCTATAAAATTTAATCAATAGCTATTATAATGATCCATTCTTTTATTTAACCCCTTTTAGTGGGGCATGTCTTCCCTTGTCTTTTCTCCTGAGCAAAAGAATCACTAAATCCTCATTTCTTTGGAAACCAAAAACTAACAAAACCAAAACGAACCTAACTTAGGCCTTGCCACTCCTGCCATTAGGAAGGGAATTAGGTCAGAGCGTGTGGTGGAGGCACTTCTCTGGGAGGCAGGAGAAACGGATGACTTTCTTACTAATATTTGTTTAGTGCTTGCTTTGGGCCTGTGGAGGGCAGTGGAGTCTCTAAATGAGCTTAATTGTTATTGATGTTTAGTGAGCCATAAAACCCCAATTTCCTGCCTGCACCCCCAGCCATAAAATAACCGTTTGCAACAGCCTATAAACACCCCCTGGTCACCAGGCTCCATTCACAACACCTGTGGAGCTAGTTAATGAGCATGAAGCCAAAACCTCCTGGACACCTCTTTCCTCCCCTCCTTTCTGCCTCACTAGCTCCTCTGACCTGCTCCCCACCTGGGGCCTCCAAAGGCCTGGCTTTGCCACTGAGCAGTGGCTAAAGCAGCAGCCCTGTGCCCCAGGTAAGGCCAAGGGTCTGGGCTGGGAGCCAGTGGTCTCAAAGGCCTAATGTGCCGGCCCTGAAAGTAGAGCATCAGTCCTCTCCCATGGGTACACGGAGTTCAGGGGGCCTATCTCAGGGCAAGGGGAGAGCAGGACCCCCAACCCCAGTAAACATCTCTTCCCAATGGACTAGGCCTTGCCGAGGCTGTAGCTGATGGCCTCAGTCTAGGAAGACCATAGACTGCGGTGAAAGGGCTCAGAAGCTGGGCCTTCACTTTCAGGCCCCTGCCTTTTGTGGCAGGCTCTGCATGGGGTTACCTCTTTCTCTCTGCACATACCACCCCCTACCCTGAAGCCTCCATGGCCTCCTCTGAGTGAGTCCCATTTTGTACCTTCCCAACGGGTGGAAGGCTGGACATCCGACTTAACCCAGTGTTACCAGTGGAGGGTGTCCAGGTTCTTGGCATTTTGAGCAAAGAATTGGATAAAATGCACAAACAAAGCAAGAAAAGAGTAAAGCAACAAAAGCAGAGATTTATTGAAAACCAAAGAACACTCCACAGGGTGGGAGCGGGCTGAACATCGGGGTTCCAGAGCCCCATTACAGAACTTTCTGGGGTTTAAATACTCTCTACAGGTTTCCCATTGGCCACTTGTTGTAAGGGAAGTAGTGGCCCACCATCAGTCTGATTAGTTGCCTTGCAACCAGAGGCCGAAGTGAAGTTACAAAGGTTACACTCTATGCCAGCGTCTGATTGGTTGTGGAAAGCAACCAATCAAAAGCTAAAATGAAGTTAAAACATTGCACTTCTATGCAAACAAAGACTTGGCCCAAAATCAGTTTGATTGGCTGAGGAAAGCAACCAATTAGAGGTCCGTTCAATTTTCCATCTGCTGCACAGAAAAGGTTGAGGCGTGGTTTACAAAGGGAGAAGCCTCTGGTCCTTTTGTTACTTAGGTGTGGAAAGTTGGGGTTTTCCTTTTGATTTAGTTCTAGGAAAGTGTGAATCGGCCTTAGGTTCCCCACCTCCAGACCCTATTCTTCTGCCTCTCCAGGGGCCTGACTTAGGTGCCTGTGGTTTACCTGTCTCCTGCTGCTGGATTGAGGGCACCATACAGTGAGCATGTCACGTTCATCCCTGCACCTCTGTGTACCTCACGCAGGGCCAGGACTGGACCAGAGGCTCCGTGCCTTTCTGAGGAAGAAACAGATGGAGAAAGGACAAAAGACAAAGGAGGAATAGAAGCAGGAAAGAGTCTGAGCTGGACTAGAACCCACCAGGTTTCTGAAATACTGTTTATTCCTGGATTTTTTTTTTCCAGGGATACAACAAAAAGAAAGTGGGTGTAGAGTGGAGGGCACTCTGGGCAGGGAGTCAGGAGTCTCAGGCAGGCCATTCTCTCTTTAGAAACTCAGTTTCCCTGCCCGTTGACAGAGTTGGAGAGTTTGTTTCTAGAGTCTTCTATGTCTCAGATTCCGAGAATTAATGGAGGGTGGGCAATGGGGCTAGTCTTTATTTGCTAACACATTGAGCTGATAATAGTTTATGAAGCATCTTTAATTCCAGCAGCTCAGATCTGGTGAGTGCCATCATCTGGCTAGGGTGGACATTCAGTGTGTATTTGCAATTCACTCCCTTTCACAGATGGGAGAACCCAGGGCCCTGGGAGAGGATGGAGGTGGCCCGCATCCTATCACTGCCCACAGTCTAGTGGAGCAATTTGGAGCACTTTGGCTTTGGAGTCAGGCAGACCTGTATCCATTTCAGCTCCACCCTTTACCAGCTATGGGACCCTGCCAAAAGGCTTCTCTTTAAGCTTCAGTTTCCTCATCTGTAGAATGGAATAATATTTATTTCACAAAATTGTTGTCAGGATTAAGGGAGGAAATGTTTGAAAAATTCTTTGCACATGACCTATCCTGTGGTTAGCACTCAAAAAGTAGTAACCAGTAATACTAGCGGTAGAGATAACTGGACAGTGTCAGGGAATGAAGCAGTAGATGTGTGATACATCTGTAGAGCCTCCTACCTGGGGCAGCCAGGATGAGCAAAATCATCTTTGAATTTTTGCAGGCCCTCAGAGACCTGCCACCAATGTCTTTTTGCACACATAGCACCAGCCAGTGCCCTGAAAGTAATGAGAAGGCAGGTGATGGAAGCCAGAGGACATGAGGAACATTGAGAATTAGACTTGCAGAGTGGGAGGAAGAGGACGCTGGAGGCCTAGTGGTCCAGGCAGTTGGGGCCACGTGGACCTTCAGGGTCCCTGCATCCACCAGGACGCTCCTGCAGCTGTCTGTGTCAGCCTTTCCCAAGGATGAGAGATAGATAAAATTTTCTCCATTTGCCTCCAGAGAGGTTGGGAGGAAGTGATGAGGGAGGCCGATTCTGCCTCATTCAGCCCGAGGAAATTTCCCACAAGCTGAGCAGCCATCCAACAGGACACTGTCTACCTGCAGGCAGTGAGTTCCCTGTCGTTTTAAGAGACAAAGGACAAAAACCCAACTTAACCTAGTTTAAGCAATCCAGGAAAACTGTTAACATGCCCACCCAAACCAAGGAAAGGTGGAGGCAGGATGATCCCAAGGCCCGCTGGAGGCAGGGACCCTAGCTTGGTCAAGTTCCTTTCTCTCTGTCTCTCTATATTTCGTCTTGACCTCCTGTTCCTTCAATATCCTCCAGTGGCTCCTGGGGACTATCCTGAAGTTTATGATTTAACTAGAAAGAAAGCTCTTCTCTTTTCCAACATTCATAACTACAAAATTCTGTTGAGGTCTTTGACTGGCCCAGCTTGAGTGGCACATCTGATCACAGGGGCCTGAGGAAGGCAGAGATGTGATTGGCCTCCTCATGAAAGACCTGCGGGCTAGTGGCAGAACCAAACTCAGTTTTTGCTTTCACTAGACAGAAGGGACAAGGGATGGTGAGCAGACAGGAACAGCAGACATGACCATAGGCACCTGTGAGGAAGCTGTGCCAGGGTTTCTTCCAGAAGGGAAGTTGGCCTTGACAGGCTTAAGCCCCCTTTCATCACTTGCAGAGTCTAGAACCGCTTGAAGACTCAGGATTCCCAACTTCACCTGTGGGACTCTGGTGCTGGGCACACCTGCTCTGCAACTGCCCTGTCACCCCAGGACTAAGCGCAGCCCGGGGTTCTGTGGATAAATGGATGGCCAGATGGCTGTGTTTGTGTCATAGCCAGAGGGGAGGCAGGCAGCCCAGGGACGGGTGAGGCAGCCCCACTTGAAACCCTACGGGTTGTCACAGCAGTGAGACATGAAGTCCACAAAGGCCAATGTCTGCCTGTCCCAGGTCATACGCCGAGTCCAGAGTGGCCAGGAGCTCTGCTGAAGCAGAGGTACCCGCAGGTGCAGGGCCCCAGCATTGCTCCAAGGGCACCACCCACATCTTGGGGTATGAAAGGTGCCCTGGAGCTGTGCCTGAAGTTCAGAGCCTGCCCCTACCACACGCAACAGCCCTGCACTACAGAACCCCAGCTTTTGGTTTCATTTCCAAAGCCAGTCGAGGTGACTCCTGGGGCCCCAGGGGCCTCTCTTATGCTCTAGAGCCAACAATGGCAAAATCAGTGGACTCATTCTCTTTCATTCTCTTTCTTGGACCCTCATGCTGGCCAGTGGATGGGCTTTTCACAAGGCTGATGGTCAACGGATAATTTGTATCTACAGGCAAGCAGGTGGCCACGCCAGGACACATTCTCCCATCCTTGTCATGCACCCAGCCTCTCAAGTGGCATTTGTGAGTCTCATGAACTAGTATGCGACTACTCCTGCTACCTGGATGTAATGAGTGTTGAATGTATCTCATGACATCTCACCACGGTGTCTTGAAAGCCTTTCCCCAACTAGAGAGTGATTGCTCTGGGCAGGCTTTCTCTACACACACATTCTCTCACCAAGCATAGGTCCCAAGGTGGTTCTGGGAAGACCCTACATCTCTGCCTCTTGGATTGAACCAGTAGCCCCTGCGGGGCTGAGAAACGGCAATGAGAAAGGCGGGATTGTCTTTGGGTATCCGCTTGAGATCTACAGCCTCAGCTCCTGGTAACCTCCCCGGCTTCCAGCACCTTCTTTATCTAGACACCTGGGACTCTTCCTTAGTTGTTCTGAAGTTCAGCTCTGCATTCCTCAGGGATGGGAAGAGGATGTCTTTATCTAGCAATTTAGGTGTTTGATGTGGGAGCAGAGTTTCACATGGGAATTCAGGCCACCATATTGACTAGAGACACTTCTCCATGAGCAGCCAAAGTGATTCTGAAAATTTGTTTCTTTTTTTAAATTGAGGCATGATTTATATACAGTAAAATTCACCCTTTGGGGTATGGAGTTCTGTAAGTTTCGATAAATGCATACTACTACGTAGCTCCTACCACAGTCAAGATAGAGAACAACTCCAAAATTTCCCCACTGCCCCTCTGCAGTCAGCTCTTCCCCACAGCCCCAGGCCCTGGCAACCACCAGTGTGTCTTCTGTCCCTACAGTTTTGTCTTTTCCACAATGTCACACAAATGGAATCATACAGAAGGAAGCCCTTCGCATCCTGTTTCTTTCATTTAGCAAAATGTGTGAGACTTATCTATGTTGTTGCCTCTAGCAGGAGATTCCTCTTTTTATTGTATTTTATTTGCTCTGTGTGTATATATCCAGATTGTTTATCTATTCACCCATCCAAGGACATCTGGATTGCTTCCAATGCTTAGTGATTATGAACAAAACAATCACATCCAGGGTTCTGTGTAAACATAAGCCTTCACTCCCGCTGGGTCGTATGCACGTTTAACTTTATGAGAAACTGTCGAGCTGCCTTCCAGAGTGGCTGTACCATTTTGCATTCCCACCATCATTGGAGGAGTTCTGGTTGCTCTGCAGCTTGGTCAGTGCTTGGTGCTGCTAACAAAGTGAATGTCTAAAGACGCAATCTGCTTATGTCAGAATAATTTGATGCCCTTTTATTGCTCTTGGGCTGGGGCTCTTTGGATGTGCCAGGAGGCTCAGCACAGTCTTGCTGTGCCCCTTTGTGACTAGGCCCCAGGCCCATCACCCCAACCCTGGGACCCCCAGGATCCTG
The DNA here is from genome assembly GCF_001604975.1 of Cebus imitator. NCBI lineage: Eukaryota > Metazoa > Chordata > Mammalia > Primates > Cebidae > Cebus > Cebus imitator. Next base: position 2,488,125 of record NW_016107373.1, on the reverse strand, counting down.
GGGGAAAGTGTGAGCTTTCTCCTCCTCTCCGACTCTGCTTTTTGCTGGGCAGCCCGCTTCTCAACCTACAAACATCAATGCTTCTCCCTTCACCAACTTTCCTGACCCCAATCTCCAGCTGGGTGACTTGCATGTTCCCTCAGCACCCCGTGGTTTTCCTTCACGGCACTTATCACAACCTGGAGACATGTACTTCTCTCTGTGATCATGAGATTAAGGCCCATCTCCCCCTCCAAACTGTCATCTTGATGATGGCAGGAACCAAGTCCGTTTCCTTTGCTGTTGTTTGTCTAGTTTCTTTAGCACGTAGTGAGTAGTCAATAAATGTTTGTCATAATCTTGAATAAATGACTGGTGGAGATTCTCTGTAGCTGGGATGGTTCAGAAAAGACTTCAGGCTTTCTGTGATTTCTGGCAGGTGTCTGAACTATGGTGTAAGACGAGTTTCCCGCATTCCCCAACACTCTTTCCAGACATGGTCACACTCATTAAATACCCACATCAGATAAAGGGTGTGTGCTCAACTCCCCTTCCTGGAGCCCCCAAGCTGCTTGAGGTGGGGCCAGCCATCCAGGGCACCTTCTCCCTTCCCTTCCTGGCGGGCCCAGTCTCTGGCATTTACAAGTAGCTTTGCTTGTTTTCGATCATGCTTTATATTTTATTTTATATTCTTCCTTGTTAAATTATGAAATATTTTGACATAGCAGAAAAGAGTAGAGAGGATAATATTTAATTTACAATGGGCATCTGGGCTCCTACCACCCAGAATAAGAGAGAAATATAGCTCATAGCCCCTCCTCTCTGCCATCTTTTTCTTCTCTCTAGAGATACATTGGAAAGCCTGGAATTTGCCAGTTATTAAACACTTATGTGTGTTTTTATATACTTTGCTTTTTATATTTTAAAATTCTATATAAATATTATATTGCATGCATTCTTTATTAATGCAGTCTTTCCGATTTTATGTTGGTGAGATTTATCCATGTCTTATCTGTAGCTCTAATTCATTTACTTCCAGTGGTGTATAGTATGTTATTAATATTATTCAGATATACCATAAGTAGGTATTTGTTCTCCTGCTGATGGGTAATAAAGTTGTTTTCAATTTTTACTATCACTAACAATGTTGAATTGAGTATTCTTATATGTCCTCTTTCTGCAACAGAGTTTGCTCTAGAATGTACTCAAGAGCAGATGGCAAGGTTGTAAGAGACACAAGCCTTAAGTTATTATAAAATGACTGTCCAACCGAGCTGCACCCTCTAGCATTGAAGGAGTTTTCCCTGTTCCTCATCTTTATCATCACTTGGTGTTATCTGACTTTTAACTTTAGCCAATAATGGGGGTGAAATAAAAACTCATAGTGAGATTAATTTGTACTTCCCTAATCATCTTTTCATAGATACCTTTCATACTGCTGCTGCTGAGAAATGTCATTTCATGGTTTTTGCTTAGTTTTACTGTTGTTTGTCTTTTTCTTATTGCTTCACAGAAATCCTTTATATAACACTGATCCTAGTTCTTTGTCATCCCTGTGGAAGATTTCCTCTCCCAATTAGTGACTTGTCTTTCCCCATTGTTTATGGTGACTTCTGCTACACAAACACTTTTAGTGTGAAGACAAATGTACCATTTTTTCTTTCATAGCCATGCTTTTTGGGTTTTAAACAATTCTTCCCTAATTTGAAATAATAAAAATATTCTACAGTTTATTCTGAAAGTTTTAAACTTTTGTTTTTCACATTAAGTCATTAATCTGTGTGGGAATGTCTTGGTTTGGTTGGAGGTAGGGAGCTAATTTTACTTTTTCCGTAAGATCATCAGTCATCTGTACATGGTTGATTGACCAGTCCATCCTTTTCACGTTGATTTCCAATGCCATCTTTGGCAAGTATAAAGTTTCCTTATTCATGTGGGAATACAACGTTTTCATTTGTGTTTCTGGAGTCTCTATTCCGTTCTGTTAATCCATATGTCCCTCCTTGTTCCAGAGCACACTATCTCTATCACACTGGGTTTCTATTAAAATCCTAATACCTGCCAAGATAAGCTGCACTAACTGCAAAATTGTCTCGGCTATTCTTGCCCTTTCACATCCATACATATTTAGGATCCGTTTGTCAAGTTCAGTAAAAAGCCTTTTGGGGATGTGGATTGGAATTGAATTTAGAAATTGATTTGGGAAAATTGACATATTTATGTGGTTGAATCTTCCCAACTATGCACATAGCTTATCTCTTCATTACTGTGGCCTTCTTGAATGTCTTTCAATTAAATTTTATTGTTTGCTATATAAAGATCTTGTATATCTTTTGTTAGATGTAGTCTTAATTTATTTTGTTGTTATATTTAAATGAAATCTTTCAAAAATTACCTTTACTAGCTCTATGAGGCTAGAATGTAAAAAGGTAATTTTATTTTTGTTGTCTCTTTTTTTTTTTTTTTGAATCTCACTCTGTGGCCCAGGCTGGAGTGCAGTGGCACAACCTCCACTTCCCAGGTTCAAGTGATTCTCCCTGCCTCAGCCTCCCAAGTCGTTGGGATTACAGATACCTGCCACCACACCAGGCTAATTTTTGTATTTTTAGTAGAGATGGGGTTTCACCATGTTGACTAGGCTGGTCTCAAACTCCTGACTTCAAGTGATTCACCTGTGTCAGCCTCCCAAAGTGCTGGGATTACAAGCATGAGCCACTGCGTCCTGCCTTATCTTTGCTTGTTTATCTTATATGCAGCACCCTTGCCAAACTCTCTTAGTTATAATTTGTCTGTACTCTTGGGTCTTCCATGTGGATAATTTTTTCTGTTCCATCCTTGTTCATTTCTTTTTCTTTTATTACTGTTTGACTCAGAGCTCCAAATCAATATTGAACAAAAGCAGAGATAGCAAATATTCTCCACTGAGTCAATGTTTTTTAAAGGAGAAATCTATCTGTATTTTCTATTTCTTTTTCTCTTCTTTACATTTTATTTTACAAATTTTCTATAATTGGTGTGCGTTACATTTATTTTTCCTTTTATTTTCTTTAGAAAAAATTCAAGCTCCTAGAAAAGTAGAAAGTATACCTCCTCACCTATATTCACCAACCTTTAATATTTTGCCACATTGGTTCCATCTCTCTTTAAATACACACACACTTTCCTTTCACCAAGTCATTCAAAATAATCTACAATTATCATGATATTCACCTCTAAACACTTCAGTGTGCGTCTCCTAAGAATGGAGACATTTCCACATTCAAACTCATTATCATTACCATAGCTAGGTCAATAACTCAACTACTTTATCCAACATATGGCCCATGTACAAATTTCCTCAGTTCTTTTCTGAGCATATGTTCTTATGTATCTTTGATCTCCTCCAATCCAGAACAGTTTTCCCCATCTTCCTTTGTGTTTGATTTGGCTTCATTCAAATGACCATTATATTGAGAATTTTGTCCATATCATTGCATGTAACAAGAGTTTATTTATTCTCATTGCCATATAATATTTTATGGTGTGTGAACCATCACAATTTATTTACTTATTCTACTGTTGGTGAGGAGTTGGGTAATTGCTAGTATTTTGTTCTTAATAGTGCTGATAATAACATTCTTGTATACATCTCTTGTTGAACACATGTATCTACCCAAGTGGGGCATCATTGCTGGGTTATTGAATGGACACATGTTCTGCTTTAGTAGAGACAGAGATTTTCAAAGCAGTTTTACCAAGGTATTCTCCCACTAGCAATGTATAAATGTTCTGGTTGCTCCAATGAGTATTGAATCTTTTAAATTCTGTTCATTCTGGTAGGTTAGTTATGGTTTCTTATTGGGCTTTTATTTTGCATTCCCTAATAATGAATAAAAGTCAAATATCTGGCCCAGCACAGTCACTCACGCCTATAATCCCAGCACTTTGGGAGGCCAAGGTGGGTGGATTGCTTGAGCCCAGGAGTTCAAGACCAGCCTGAGCAACATAGCAAAATCCTGACTCTACAAAAAGTACCAAAAAGTAGCTGGGCATGGTGACACACACCTGTAGTTCCAGCTATTTGGGAGGCCGAGGTGGAAGAATCGCTTGAGCCAACGAGGTAGATGTTGCAATGAGCCAAGATCACGCACCACTGCACTCCAGCCAGGATTATGGAGCAAGAACCTGTCTCAAAAAAAAAAAAAAAAAAAAAAAAAAAGTTGAACACCTTTTCACATGTCTATGGATCAAGTTGGGAAAAATTTGCATCTTTGCAATTTTTAGATCTTCTTAATCTGTTCCAGTAATATTTTATACTTTTCAGTGATGAGGTCTTGCCCAATTTTCGTTAAGTTCATCCCTAGATGTTTGATGGTCCGGGGTACAGTAAAAGGTTTCATTTAAAAATTTTTATTTTCTATGTATTGTTGCTGGAACATAAAAATAAAATTAAATTTTTATTTTAGCTTTGAATTTAGTGGCCTTGCTAAACTTGCTTAGAAATTCCAATAGTTTCACTGTAGATTCTTTGGAATTGTTTACCTACACAATCACATCGTTTACAAATAATGGCAGTTTTGTTTCTTTCCTAATACTTACACTATTTATTTCATTTACTTGCCTTATACCATTGCCTAGAACCTTTGATATGATGCTACTAGGTGTCATTACAGTAGCCATCCTTGTCTTATTCCCAGTCTCAGAGGGAAAGGCTTTTAACAATTCAGCATTAAGTATAATGTTTGCTGTAGGGTTTTTTGTAGCTATTCTTTACCAAATTTAGGCAGTTCTCCTCCATTCCTAGCTTGCTAAGCTGTTTTCTTTTTATTACAAATGGATATTTATTTTTATCAAATGCATTTTCATGTGTCAATTTAATCATATATTTTTTCTCCTTTGATCTATCAATGTGATGATCTACATTGATTAACTTTTTGTGTTGTGATGTGATATTTGTTTATATATTGCTATACTTGATCTAGTACTTGAAGATTTTTGTATGTATTTACAAAAATAATTATTTATAATTTTCTCCCTGTAATGTCCTTTTCAAGTTTTGATATCCAAGCTATACTGGTCTCATCAAATGAGTTGGGAAGTGTCCTCTCTTTTTCCACTCTATGGAAGAATTTATGCAGAATTGGTATTATTTCTTCCTTAAACATATGAAAGAATTCTCCAGTGAAGCCATTTGAACCCAAAGTTTTCTTTGTAGGCATATTTTTATAAACAGATTCAATTTACTTAACGGGTATAAGAAAATTTAAATTTTCTGTATTTTCCTTCATCATTTGCCAAGTCTCTTTCTTTTTTAAGCAAAGTTTTCACTGAGTGCAGTAGTTCACACCTGTAATCCCAGCACTTTGGAAGGTTGAGGCAGGCAGATCACCTGAGGTCGGGAGCTCAAGACCAGCCTAACCTGGGTTTTTTTTAGGAGAAATCCCATCTCTACTAAAAATACAAAATTAGCCTGGCATGGTGGTGCACGCCTGTGATCCCAGGTACTCAGGAGGCTGAGGCAGGAGAATCACTTGAACCCAGGAGGCAGAGGTTGCAGTGAGCCGAGATTGTACCACTGCACTCCAGCCTGGGCAACAAGAGTGAAACTCCATCTCAAAAAAAGAAAGAGAAAGAGAGAAAAAAAGAAAGAAAGAGAGAGAGAGAAAGAAAGAAAGAAAGAAAGAAAGAAAGAAAGAAAGAAAGAAAGAAAGAAAGAAAGAAAGAAAGAAAGAAAGNGTAGTGACGTCCTCCTTACATGAATAATTTGAGTTTTCTCTTTGTTCTTGGTCAGTTTTGGTAGAGGTTTATAAATTTTTCTAATCTTTTCAAAGAACAAACTTTAGGCTTAATTGATTTGTCTCTATTGCATGCTTTGTATTGCACTGATTTCTGATTTTATCTTTATTATTTTCGTCTTTCTACTTTCATTGGATTCAATTAGCTGAGGATTTTTTGGTGTTATTGAGATAAGAGTTTAAACCATTGACGCCATTCTTTCTGACTTTAGTATATATATCAAAGACCATAAGTTTTTCTCCAAGTACTACTTTGCCTTTATCCCACATATTTAATATATCTTATTTTTATTGTCATTCATTTCAAATTATTTTCTAATTTCTGCTGTAATTTCTTTTCTTGACATATGAATTCTTAAACATACATAGTTTAACTTTTAGGCAGTTGGTAATCTTCTAGTTGTCTTTTCAATGTTAATTGCTAGCTTAATTCTAGTTATCAGAGGGTATACTCTAAATGCTTGTAATCTGCTGAATTCTTTTTTGAGGCTTTTAAAAATAGACTGGCATGTGGTAAATTTGGTAAACATGCCATGTGCACTTGAAAAATGTGTGGATTTTGTCACTGTGATACTGTGATTTACAATAAGAAATAACTATTTCAGTCTTTGTCCCTGGTTCTTGGCACAGATCTCCTAAAACCTTGTAATTTCCTGAGCAGTAGGGGTGCCAGGAGCCTCTTTTGCTCTACTATTTGGTCTTTTACGCTGGTTCCTGACACATAGCTTTTAATTCCCTGGAATCTGGGGAGTGATAGGAGCATCTTTTTCTCTAACGAGGTGTCTCTTGCTGGTTCCTGAATGGGAGCTGGTCACCAGAGATAGAAGCCATGATTAGAACCGTGGAGCTTCTAGCCTCACCTCGCATCCTCTGGGAAGGGGAGAGGGGCTGGAGATTGAGTTAATAACCCATCATGCCCAAGTGATGAAGCCTCCATCACAATCTCTGCACTTGAGGGTCCTAAATAAGCACATCCATGTGGCAAGAGGGTAGTGCACGCCAGCTCCCTGAGGACAGAGGCTCCTGCACTTGGTATCCTTCCAGACCTCATCTTTCATATCTCTTCAACTGTCTGTTCATCAGAAATCTTTTCATATTCTTTAATAATGTAATAAACTGGCAAATGTATTTCTCTGACTTCTGTGAGTTGGTCTTGAAAATTAATTGAACCTGAGAAGGGGGTCTGGTGAACCTCCAATTTGTAGCCAAGTTGGACAGAGTTTGTGGGTAACCTACCACTTGGAAGTGATATCTGAAGTGGCGGGCAGTCTTGTGAAACTGAGCCCTTCACGTGTGGGATCTGACTGTAACTCCAGGTAGATAGTGTCAGAACCTAGTTACACTGTAGGACACCCTGTTGGTGTCCACTGGACAACTGCTTACTGTCTGCAAAATGTGCTTGGGAAAACCCCAAGCACATTTTGGTGACCAGAAGTGCTCTGTGCTGTGTTGAAAGTAGAAAAAATAGTTTAGTTTTTTTCTATCTTATACACAGTTCTCAGAGTGGTTTTTTTTTGTTGTTGTTGTTTGTTTTGTTTTGTTGTCGAGACAAGATTTCACTCTAGTGCTGAGACTGGAGTGCAGTGGTATGATCTCAACTCACTGCAACTTCCGCCTCCCAGGCTTGAGCAATCCTCCTTCCTCAGCCTCCCGAGTAGCTGGGACTACAGGCAAGTGCCACCATGCTTGGCTAATTTTTTTTTTTTTTTAGAGGTGGGGTCTCACTATGTTGCCCAGGCTGGTCTCCAACTCCTGAGCTCAAGTGACCCTCCCACCTCCGCCTCCTAAAGTGCTGGGATTACAGGTGTGGGAATTGGCAGTGGGGTGTGTGTATGTGTGTGTGTGTGTCTGTGTGTGTGTATTAATTGGGTCAAGTTTAAGTTCTTTTTTCATATCTATATTCTTCTTTGTTTTTGTCTGACTATTCTATCAGAAATTAAACAAGTCACATTAAAGTCCCCTGCTATGATTGAGGATTTCCATCTTTATTTTTTAAGTCTTACCAATTGGTGCTTTATATATTTTCACATGATGATACTGGGGGCATGCAGATTTAGAATGTGATAACTTTCTTGTGCATTTACACCCTTGCATCCTTATTTATTTCCCCTCTCTCTAGTAATGCTTCTTTCTGCAAAGTACACTTCGTCTGACATATAGTCTTAGATGTATAGTGACCTCAGAGTTTACTTGGTTTGTATTTGCATAATGTATCAATTGCAATTCATTTAAAGTTTCTTCTTATGTTGAAAGAGTATCCTAGATCACATATTCCCTTTTGAAACCCTGGCTTCACGTGGGCATCTCTGCAGTGACCTCCCTACTGCCTTGGTCCCAGGCTCGGTGTCCTGTCCTTGACACCTCCTGCACTGTTTAAACTTGACTGGCCACCAGGGATGAAAAGATGTCTTTAGAGCAAACATCAAATCCAGCAATTTCTTGCTCTTCTAGTCAGCATCTCTTGTCATTTCTGCCCTATGATTTTTTTCCTGACTTGCGGGCCATCTCAATTGGGCTTTTGAAAAACATTTTACTTCTACACCCTCAAGTGTTTCTAGATCTTTCTGTATAAAGAAGAGTTTTTTGGAAAATTCATTCCAAAATATATTTGTGAATGGAAGTTTATCAGCAACTGGGCTATTTGTCATTTTCTTGTCAATTTCTATTGATAAGATTTCTTTCTATTAGGGATATTACCCGTTTACTCATCATGTTTTGTACTATGTCCTCCACGAATAGACTGTCTTTTGGCTTTGTTTGTGGTGTCATCTTTAAAGAGAAAATGTTAATACTTATGAAATTAAATCTGTCCATTTTTTCTTTATGTCTTGTGTGTGTCATATCTTACCTAATAAGGTATTTCCCATCACTATATTTTATTTTATCTTTTTAAAGTTTTAGTTGTTAAGTCTTAATCCATTTAGAAATTGTTAATGTACACACTGTATAGAAAAGATCTGACTTTATTCAATCCAGATGCAGAGACAATTTAGTAAATAAACTACTCAACCCACTGAGCTGAAACGTCACCTTTCATATGATTACATTCTCACATATTTTAGGTCTATTTTTGGACCCCCTTTTCAGGGCCAAAGATATATTTGTGTATTTCAGTGCCAAAGTCAGACTTATTTTTATTCTATACCTGTAGACTAAAGTTTTCATTATTTTCTGGGGCAAATTTCTCCTCACTACTACTTTTCAAAAGTTTTCTTGGCAATTCTTGAATATTTATTCTTTCATCTGAATTTTAAAATTATTTTCCATTCCAAGGGGAATTATACATATCATTATATTTTTGTGTTATACTTTATGTTAATTTAGGAAGCATTTTTTTTGTCTCCTCTTTTAGACATATTTTTTCTTCTTTTCTGAGATGGAGTCTCTCGTCACCCAGGCTGGAGTGCAGCGGCACGATCTCGGCTAACTGCAACCTCCACCTTCTGGGTTCAAGCAGTTCTCCTGCCTCAGCCTCCTGGGATTACAGACACCTGCCACCATGCCCAGCTAAATTTTTTTTTTGTATTTTTAGTAGAGATGGGGTTTCACCATGTTAGCCAGGCTGTTCTCGAACTCCTGGCCTCAGGTGATCCGCCTGCCTTGGCCTCCCAAAGTGCTGGGATTACAGGCATGAGTCACCGCACCCAGCCTAAAAATATTTTTTCGATGCACATGTAGTCGAAATTGCAGAATGAATATGCTTCTGTACAAGCAATATGCGAAGTCGTCTTCCATACATGATTTTATTTAATTTTCACAACAAGCTCTAGGAAGGGATTATTGATATCTCCATTATAAGTTAAGAAACAGAAGGACAGCAAAAGGAGATAACATGCTGAGATCATAAGTTAAGAGCAGCCAGCCATTTTAGCCCTGGGCTTCCATGTGCCATGCCCATAAGGCCGTGTGGGCATCGGAGAACCCATTTCCTTTTATTTCCAATCCCTTCTCAGCCTCGTTTTTTTTTTTTTTTTTTTTTTTTTTTTTTAATCTTTTATGAATTTTTTTTTTTTTTTTGAGTCTTTGAGAATACTGTTAAATAAGTAATAGACAAATCTTCACTCTGTATATAATAAAAGATTCACTTTGGCACCTCTTGGAACATGGATTTCATCTCAAAGCCCGGCCCACCACCCTGCTGGGGCCTGGTCATGTCATTCATTCTTTCACTCAGCCAGCAGGTATGTGTGGGGTGCCCAGTGTTGGTCTTCATATGTCATTGTGGAGCCACTGTCAGAGATCAAAGAAGAATCAGGCTTTGCCCCAATGAGCTTACAACATATTTGAGGGGCTACAAATGCACAGAGAGAGGGAACGACTAAAGCACAGACTAAAACATCCAAATCTAGACTAGTCTCTCTGGTTCCTGTTCAGACCTCAGGCCCAGTGCCTGGCAGGTGTAGCATCTGCTTGTAGAAGGAAGAAATAAATAAAATCAATAACACAGGAAGCTACGGGACAAATGGGATTGACAGAAGTTATATTACACATCCATGTAGAACAGCTGTCTCCATTGGAAAAAGAAATGCAATTAAGTACACACCCCACTGAGGTCCTTTCTGTAAAATCACCTTTGAAATAAAGGAAGGGTCAGCTGGGCGCAGTGGTGACCTATAATCCCAGCACTTTGGGAGGTCAAGGCGAGCAGATCATGAGGTCAAGAGATCAAGACCAGCCTGGCCAAGATGATGAAACCCCATCTCTATGAAAAACACAAAAATTAGTTGGGTGTGGTGACAGGCGCCTGTAATCCCAGCTACTCAGGAAGCTGAGCCAGGAGAATTGCTTGAACCCTGGAGGTGAAGATTGCAGTGCACTGAGCCGAGATGGCACCACTGCACTCCAACCTGGTGACAGAGCGAGACTCTGTCTCAAAAAGAAAAAAGAAAAAAAGGAGAGGTCTTTGATAACAATATTCTTGTGATGATGAAAGGAGGTGACATCATCTCTCGTTCTCATTTGCCTGGTCCAGATCCTGCTTGACATGAGGACGCTGTTCTGTGGGAGGGTCCCAGGAAAGGAGTTGGGAATGGCATGTGGGCTTGTTCCTGCTCTGCCTTGGCTAGGCTGGCTCCTTTTGCCACCTGTGAGACTGCTCTAGTCTGGGGTTTTCACCGATGTTTATTCTGGTTTATCAACTGACTCATTTCTCTTTTAGGGAGTTAATTTTTAACTGAGATCGTATCTCCTAATCTAAGGCTCCTGTTTCTTTTCAAAATGTGAGATGTTTAAGCAGGAAGGGAATTTAGCAATCAGCTCATTCATCATTTTACAGGTTAATCCATTGAAGATTATATGCCTCAAGATCTTAACCGATTTTTCACCAAAAAAGGAAGGCAAACCTCTGTGGTTTAGACAGTTTGGGAATGCCGGATTAAAGAAAATCGAAGAGGCTTCTTGACCACAGGGCTTCCCAGGTCTCCGAATACCTTGATTTTATTTGGCATGTGTCTTTAAAGTGCAAACAGAGGGCTGCAATCAGAATCTCTGGGACTTTTGGTTTCACCATGTTCTGTGTGCCATAGGACTCAATTTGTAAAACTCCAGCCCAACCCTGTCACTTCACAGATGAAAGATCTGAGCCCCAGAGCAGGGAATGACTTGATCTAGGTTCCCCAGTCACTGGTGGCCAGAGCTGGAATCCTGACTCTGAATCCAGGCTCTTTTCAATTAAAGAGACCATTCTTTCTGAGCTGGACAGGTTGAGAGGTGAGCACAGTTAATATGGGGGTTATATGTGACATAAATAGAACATTATGATGGCTTTGCCAAATATGGCAACCCAGAGACGAATGGAGGGTTGTAGTAAGCCCAGGAAGGGTAGTAGGATCTGCTGGGCTGGATGGTGGTGGGAGCTATGGGCTCACCTCCTGTCTGTGTCCTCTCTGCCACTCCCAGCCCCCATGAGAACCATTTGTAGCTGGGCTGCAGCTCTGCAATGCTGGCTATATCTCTAGTCTCCAGAGTACTTGCTCGGGGCCCAGCTGCATGAGGGAGGAGTGGACTTCAAGTGATGGGAGGAGTCTCTCTCTTTTTCTAAAGAGGCCTAGAGTCCCACGCTGAGGTCAAGCCTAACTTCCCGGAGCACCAATTCTATCTTCTGCTTTTTGTGGAGTGGATTCCTCCTTCTGTTTCTCTACTTCCTACAGAGGAATCCATTTTGATCACTATTAAAGAAAATTGGAGACATAGAATAGGTAAAGAAAGCCTAGGCCCACTCCCAGCAAAGAATAAATCTTGTTTTTGTAATCACCCAGTGGGTTCTTCTTCCCCACTGCACAGGTACAGCTGATTTGCTGAGACAACAGTACTGCAGTAAAGAAAGGGTTTAATTAATGCAAAGCTAGCTACATGAAAGACAGGAGTTTATTTCTCAAATCAGCCTCCCTCAAATATTCAGAGACTGGGGTTAATGATAATTTGGTGTGCAGGGGACTAGGGAATGGGTGCTGCTGATTGACTGGGGCTGAAACCATGGGGCATGGGAAGCAGTCCGTGTGCACTGAGTCAGTCTCAGGGTGGGGGCCACAGGACCAGATGAATCACAAGTCATAGGTCCGGGTGGGAGTCAGAAAGTCTGTAAAACATCTCAAAAGATCAGTATTAGGTTCTACAATAGTGATGTTATTTGTAGAAGTAATTGGGGAAGTTACAAATTTTGTGACCTCTGGAACAAAAGCTGGTTTAATATGCCTACATCCTAGCAGAATTCAGGCCCCTCTCATGATCCCAATCTCACAGCCTTTCATTAGTTTTTACAAAGGCAGTTTTCATCCCTGAACGAGGAAGGGGTAGTTTTGGGAAGGGCCATTATCATCCTTACCTTACCTTACCTAAAGGGTAAACTGTAAATGAAATTTCTACCAAAGCTAGCTTGGCCTACACCCAGGAATGAACAGGGACAGCTTAGAGGTTAGAAGCAAGATGGAGCCAGCTATGTTAGATTTCCCTTAGTTGACAGTAATTTCGCAGAGTTGTGTCATTCTTCTTCCTACTTTTCTAAATTATTTGGTGCAGAGAAACACCTGGGATTGGAACTCTCAGGAAAGAGTAGAACAATATTTTAAGGAACAGGCTGGCAGGGCAGGGCAGGGTTTGGAGTAGGGACTAGAGCTTCTATCGAGGCTCACAGACTACATCTGAGGATGGCAGAAAGCCCCAGCGTAAGATGCCAAAATACATGATTCAGTGATCATAGATTGGATCATTATTAATATTATTAGTCAGAGTCTTGCTCTGTCACCCTGGCTGGAGCACAGTGGAACAATCTTGGCTCACCATAGCCTTTGCTTCCCAGGCTCAAATGATTCTCCTGCCTCAGCCTCCCAAGTAGCTGGGATCACAGGCAAGCACCATCACCCCTGACTAATTTTGTATTTTTGGTAGAGATGGGTTTTTGCCATGTTGGCCAGGCTGCTCTCTAACTCCTGACCTCAAGTGATCTGCCCCCCTCAGCCTCCCAAAGTGCTGGGATTACAGGCATGAGCCATCGCCCCCATACCACAGATTGGGTTATTAAGAGAGTTTAGGACAACTGCAGGGGACAGAGTTCCACCACCCTCGCTCATAATCACCTTTGCATTCCAGGTGTGTCTGTGTGGAGCCTTTCTTTTGCATTAGAGCTGATCTGGAGACAATGCTGGGCCTTAGGAAGCTTCTCATCAGATGCTCTAGCGACACTGCGAAGGGGAGGTTCCCACAAAGAGACTCTGGACTCTGCTCTCTCTATCCAGAGGGCTGAGAGAACCACAGAGCTGGCAGTGGGCCCTGCCACTGGGTTGCGCTGTGAGACGTGGAGGAAGGACTAGTGGTTGGTTTTGGAAGACACATTTCAACTTCCCCTTTGAGGTGGCACCTGGTCTGCATCCCCCACCAGGCTCTCAGGGATAGGGGAACGCTGTAAATGACACTGTGGTGTACACAGAAGAGCCTTACCATTTTTGTCACTGACCATCATACTCCATGTACTAATTCCTGGCGTTCTCAGGGCCTGATCTTGAAGGCTGTCCCCTGAAAGGAACATTATTCTCCGCCTCCTATCCACACCTAACCTAGGCTCCACCTTGAAGAGCTGGCCTGGAGGAGCTAAGGCAGCATGGCACCTACTTTCTCTTGGGAAAAGGTGGTGTATTTCTCCTCCTTCTTTCCTGGTCCCTCTTCCTAGCATGACCTATGCAAGTCCAGGGACCCAAGACGGGGCGATGTGGGAGGTGAAACCCACAGGAAAGGTGCTGTGAAAGAAAATCTTGGGGTGAGGGATAAAAGGGTTGCTGAAGAGCCAGGGATGTGGGATGTGGCCTTGCCCATCCCCCCCGAGCCCGGGATCCATGCTGATCCTGGCCCCAACTTAGTAGTATGAGGCTTGTCTCCTGTAGGCATAAGGCCAGCTCCTTTGGGAGGACAGCTTCTTGCAACAGTCGCAGCCAGCTCCCTGCTGCAGGTTATGGTGTGTGACTGCCTGCTGTTGGGGGAGCCTGGGATGACGCTGCTCCTGCTGGGTCCTCGGTGACTTCCGATGCTCCTTGGCCTGAGCCTGCATACGCGCTGGCCTCGTCTCCTCTGGGCTCCACCCCTCCCCGGGCCCAGTCAGCCTCCACTCTGTTTTGTTCTCTCCTGCCCTTGATGCCTGTCTTCCACCAGAGCCCTTCTAGCTCAGGACCCCACATTCTTCACCCCCATGACTTTACTTTCCCGCTCCCCTCTCAGTGCACACTCAGATCCTCGAGTCTATTCCCTGTCCAGTCTATTCCCTTTGCCTCTAGCCTCCACCTTCTCACTGGTCCCCTGGGCAGATACCACTCACTCCTGTGGCATTAACTGGATTTTCTCACTTTCTGTATTCCTGATGCTCTAGCCTCACTGGTCAGGGCTAGCCAGTTCTTAGAGTTAGCACAGTTCTGGTTAGCAATTGCCTGTGAGTGACCTTTTCAAATAGAAACCAACCAATCCACAGCTCATACTGGCCCCTCTGCCTCCTTCATCAAGCTCTCATGGGTTGAGGCAATATTCCCCTGTTCTCATCAACCAGGGTCAGATACCAAACAACTCAGGACAGCTCCTATACCCTGAAGTCCACTGAAATGATTCCAACTAGTCAATTCTGAACCCGCTGAGCCTGATGGCCCTGCCCTGCTCATGCCTGTTCACAAAACCCCAGCAAGGGCTCTGGTGCATGCTCGCCTCTTTCCTTCTGTCTCCTGACTGCTCCTAGTGCTTCCCCACGTGGCTCTGTGTGGTGTACCATGCCTCCTGTTCTACGGATCTCTGAATATAAAAACATCTGCCTTCATGACAGTCATTTCTAGGTCAATGTGTTTCACCATACCTGATTAAAACAAATCCCAGGCACGTTTGAAAGCACCTGCTCTTGTTGGCCTTCTTCTCAGGGTAGACATCTGCTAAGGGCACATCCCTGTCCACCCCACAATGCGCTTCCTTCCTTGTCCACAAAAGGCCTCTCTCGGACACTCTGCAGCCAGGCACATGAAGGCTGGTGGCATCTTCTTCCTCAGTCCTGATATCCAGGAGCTCCTGGAGATATGAGTCAGAGAGAGAGTGGATTTCCAGATTTGGGGGAAGACAGAAAAGAGAGCAGGATCATTTCCCCTCAAAAAACTGAGGCCAGATTGCAAACTGGGACAACCTTGGAGTCCTTTGCTGACCCACAGGGCCCCAGAGTCCCTCAGTGCTTCTGGAGCACCAAAGGCAAACCAGAGAAGTGGACTGTCCTCGGCAGCCCCCACACTTCACAATCTCATGGGACCGTTTGCAGTGGAAGTAGAACCAGCTCCCTTGGACATTATTGGGAACCTATATGCTTTTGTTTCAAAGCCAAATCATTCTTCTAAAAAGCATGAACCAGTTATGTCAACATAGATGCATATATTAAAAAAATTAAGTACTCAATTCAGTTATTGGAAATTTTTGGTGATAAAAGAATCTTTTGGGGTCTTCTCTCTCTAAAATGCAAATCCTGGTGGCTATTGTCCTAGTTTCTGGTAGGAGTTCCCCAATAGAGATAAAAATAGTATAAAATAGTTTTAAAAAAAGATAAGTTACTATAAAAACACTAACAGGTTTGTCAAAGGGTCCCCACCCTTCCTTCCTGCAGGTCCTTCCTGCGGGATGGGGACCCTGGGATACAGGTGGGCACGCAACCCTCAGCCTCCTCCTAGAGAACCTGAGCCTCAGGTAGGGGCTTGGTGTATGGGAGGGAAGTCAGCAAGAGGAAGAACCCGAGGTCTGGGCAGAGCCTGCAGATGGGCATTCCTGCAACCACAGGGCTCCCTGCTACCTTGAGCAAGGATCAAGATGAGCACCTCATCCTCTAGCCGCCTGGCAGGCTCAGAGGGCCTGAGTCATCCCAGCAGGGATGTGTGGATCAGGTCCTGACCAGAACAGACATGCCAGGAAATTTGAGAGATGCAAAGAACAGCAACTGTGTCTGGATCCCTCGTTTCAAGCCCACCAGGAGCCTGTGTCCCCAGCCTGCACCCAATAGCGTGGGCCAAGGATGCCAAGAACCTCTGGCCACTCCATCTACTGCCACAGGCTCTGTCTTTCCAGAGGCATGTTTTCTACTCAGCCAGCATGTCCACCTCTATCCTCTTCTAGAAAGAAAGTTTCAAAGGAAAAGTGTCAATCCACTTAGAGAAGGTCTGCTGGTCTCATGCTATCACGCATCCTCTGAAGAGGGTGGCCTCTATTCCTCAGAATGAAAGACAGAGATTCTTCCCCATACAGCTGTTTATTTCTCACGGGAGGGTGGTGTCTTCTATCTGTGCTGTGTTTGGGACATAGGTTTAGAGTATCCGAGAGGCTTCAGCTTAGAGCGATTCAAAGCCAGCTTCAGCTCTTGTTGAGTCCCTGCTTTGGCTTCTACAAAAAATGGCTAAGGTCATGGAGGGAGGTTTCACACTCAACCACTGTTGTGAGTTCCTTCATTTGTACCTACTCATACGCCCTATTTTAAAAATACTTGACCAGATACGGTGGCTCATGCCTGTAATCCCAGAACTTTGGGAGGCCAAGACAGGTGGATCACTTGAGGTTAGGAGCTCGAAATCAGCCTGGCCAAAATGGCAAAACCCCATCTCTACTAAAAATACAAAAATTAGCTGGGCATGGTGGCACATGCCTGTAATCCCAGCTCCTCGGGAGGCTGAGGCACAAAAACCACTTGAACTCGGTAGGCGGAGGTTGCAGTGAGCCAAGGTCGCGCCACTGCACTCCAGCCTGGGCAACAGAGCAATGCTCGGTCTCAAGAAAATAAACAAGAACAACAAAAAAACCTTAAATTTTTCATAAGAATCATTGAAAAAAAAACACAAAAGAGGAAATTAGTATAAAAACACTAACAGGTTTGTCAAAGTTAGAAAATCCAGTACATGACACCCCAAGATGTGGCTTACACAGAGCTTTCTCATCTAAAACAGCTGTAGGGGTAGCTAGGGTTGCACAAGAAAAAAAAACGTGAAGAATACGTTGTTGACATTGATAAATTTAGAGTATGCAATATTTCTTAGAATTCAATGTTAATATTATTGAGTTGTCACAAAAGTTAATGAATTAACTTGGATATCGTTTGAAGCCTATATGTTTTTGTTTCAAAGCCAAATCATTCTTCTAAAAACCATGATCCAGTTATGTCAATGTAGACCCATATATTAATGAAAAAAATTAAGTGCTCAATTCAGTTATTGGAAATTTTTGGTGTTAAAAATATAACAAAATATACCATTTTTAAAAGTGTACAATTCAGTGGCATTAAAAACATTCGCAGTGTTGTGCAACCATCACAACCACCTGGTTCCAGAACTTTACCTTCACCTGTCAAGGAAACTCTGCCCATCAAGCAGTTACTTCCCACTCCCCACTCCCTCTAGCCCCAGCAACCACGAAACTGCTTTCCATCTCTATGGATTTTCCTATTCTGGACATTTCATATAAATGGGATTATACAACATGTGGCCTTTGGCCTGGCTTCTTTCACTTAATATAATGTCTCCAAGGTTCCTCCGTGTCAAGGCATGGATTAGTGCTTTTCTTTTTATGACTAAATAACTTTATAATAATTTTATAATGAATAATGTCCCCTTGTATAGCTATCCCACTATGTAAACAAATTCATTCATCCATTGATGGATATTTGAGTTGTTTTCACATTTTGGCTATTGTGAATAGTGCTGCTATAAATATTCATGTACAGGTGTTTGTTTGAACGTCCATTATCGATGTTTTGGTCACATATCCAGGAGTGGGTCATATGGTATTCTATTTCTAACTTATTGAGGCACCACTAACCCATTTTCCACAGCAAAAGCACCATTTTACATTCCTACCAATAACATATGAATGTTCCAATTTCTCGACATCCTCACCAGCACTTGTTATTTTCTGTTTTGTTTTTATTGTAGCCATCCTAGTGGGCATAAAATGGCATCTCATTGTGATTTTGATTTTGATTTCCCTATTTGAATGTCTTTTCATAAGCTTATTGGCCATTTGTATATCTTCTTCGGACATATGTCTATTAAGTCCTTTGCCCATTTTCTAATTTATTTTGTTATGTTGTAAGAGTTCCATACATATTCTGGATACTATATGATTTGTAAATATTTTTCCCATTCTAGAGGCCATCTTTTCACTCTCTTTTGAAAGTATCCCTTGATGCATGCAAGTTTTTAATTCTGATAAAGTCCAACTTATTTATGCTTTTGTTGCTTGGGCATTTGGTGTCATATCCAAGAAACCACTGCCAAATCCAAGGTCATGGAGGTTTACTCCTATGATTTCTGTTAGGAGATTTATAGTTTTAACTTGTATATTTAGGTCACCAATCCATTTTGAGTTAATTTTGTATATGGTGTGAGGTAAGAGTTCAGCTTCACTCTTTTGCATGCAGATATCCAGTTGTCTCAGCACCACTTGTTGAAGAAATGCTTTTTTCCTCCATGAATGGTTCTTACTACCCTTGTGGAAAATCAACTTACCATAGATATATTAGTTTATTTCGATACTCTCAATTTGATTACGTTGATCTATACGTCTATGCCTATGCCAATATCACACCATTTTGACTTTTTGACTACTGTAATTTTGTAATAACTTTGGGAACTGAGAAATGTGAGTCCTCCAATCTTGTTCTTTTAAAATTTTTCTGCCTATATGAGAACTTTTGCAATTTCACATGAGTTTTAGAATAAAGTTTCCCATTTCTGCAAAAAAAAAAAACCAAAAACCAAAAAGCAACTGAAATTTTGATAGCAATTGCATAGAATCTGTAGGCCAATTTGGAGATTATTGCCATCTTTACAATATTAAGTTTTCCAATCTATGAACACAGATATCCTTCCATTCATTTAATTCTCCTTTAATATTCTTCAGCAATCTAAGTCCAATTCCAAAAATTAGAAGAGGAGTGAACATTTAACTTTTCCATAAGGCTAATATTAACCCAAACTATAGCCAGGCACAGACATCACAAGAAAAGAAACTACAGAGCAATATTCCTTATAAATATAGATGAAAAAATTCTTAAAAAAAAAAAAAAAAANTTAAAAAAAAAAAAAAAAACAAGCCAAATTTAGTAGCATATTAAAAGCAATACACACTGTGATCCGGGGGGATTTATTTCTGGAATGCAAGGTTGGTTAACACATGAAAACTGATCAAGGTAATACATTAATATAATAAAAAAGAAAGCCACCTATTCTTTCTATTTGTGCCAAAAAATTTGGCAAAATCCAATACATTTCATGATTTTAAAAACTCAGCAACTAGGAATATAAGAGAATTCCTGAAACCGATAAGGAGCATTTATGTAAAACTCAGCTAACATGATATTTAAGGAAACATTGAAAGCTTGCCCCCTGAGACCAAGAACAAGACAAGGGTTCCTGTTTTTGCCACTGCCATTCAACATTGCTCTGGAATTTCTAGCTGGAGAAATTAGTCTGTCTAGAAAAAAATTGAAGGCATCCAAATAAGAAAAGAAGAGGTAAAACTATCTCTATGCTTGTGCTGGGGGTCTGTTGGTAATGAGTGTTCTCTTTTGTTTTATGTGTGTGTGCTTGACAGTTTCACTGGTTGTAGAATTCTAGATGGATAGTTATGTTCTCTTAGCACTTTTAAGACACAACGCTACTGTCTTTGGACTTCCATTAAGGTTTGAGAAAAGTTAAGTGCCAGTCAAATTGTCATTCCTTTAAAATGATCTTCTATTCTCCCTGGTTGCATAAGACATTCTGTTTATGTTTTGCATTCTGCAGGTTCACTGTGATTGAACTAATAGGTTGCTGTGAGACTGATCTGTGCCTCTCAACTTTAAAAATATGATAATTACACTGGGGCAAGTGGGAAGTTTTCCAGAAAAGGGAACTACTAAAGTCATTCTGAACTAATGGAACAAGAAGAGCTGTTAAAATTTTACTTGCTTCTTAACTCAAGCATTCTTTCTTCATCCCGGTGAGCAAACAGCTTTATTGAAAAATAAAGCCCAGACCAGCCAAGGTTGGCCTCAAGGCGGGGAGAGTCTCAGAAGCTGGCGTGGTAATGGCCTCCAGCCTGGGGAAGGTGGTGTGGCCTTTCCTCTCTGTTGGGTCAGTTTTGTGCAGAGCTGAGGAATACTGGGGAAAAGTATTCCCCAGGGACTCTATCCCAGGGTGACTGCCCAGCTCCACCAGTCCAAGGACAATGACACCATACTGATGTTGCTTCTGGCAAGGACCTGACCACTAGTTATTTCTGGGATTCTCTGGGGGTAAAAACAGGGTCACAAAACAGTTATAAAATATTACTCTTCTGATCATACTGCCAGACCTCAAACTGTGTGACAGAACACGCTTTGTGGGGTTCGAGAACCAACTCTCCATCAGCACCAAGGCCTCCCCTCTCTGTCTTCTGCACACCATGAGTTTGCCCCTCTGGCTTCATTTCCAGCCCAGACATAGACAGGTCAAGGTCGGAGCTCAGGTTCTTCTGCTGCCTAGATCTGAACCAGTCACCCCTAAAGGGCCTTGATTACCCTTTTGTTTCTTTTGGGGCTGGTGGGAGTATCAAAGGCATCACTTAGCACTGCCTGTGTACTTGCAATGTGCTGAGCCCTGAAGGCACAAGTCCCACTGTGATCCCATTTCACAGTTGAGAAAACTGAGGCTCTGAGCAGTCCTGTGGTCCCTTCTCTTCCACAAAGCTGCTGTGAAGTCTGGAGAAAAGTCTGGGCCCCCTTGATCTCTCTCCACCTTTTCAGCCTCCTTGCCCATCTCCTTGATGCAAGCCATTCATTTTCCTATCCTTCCACCAACCAGACATCCCCCTGACACCTGTACACAGCCCACCCAGCTCAGCCACAGAATGGACTCTCACTCAGGGTGAAGGCAGTCTCCTTTCTTTTCAGAAAAAAACCTCCTTGACCCTTAAATCTGATGCTTGGCATTCCCTGATGCAGCCAAAGTGACTTCAAGCCTGAGATCCAACACAAGGCTGAGCCATCAGGACCACCTTGGCTAGATATTTCTCCCCCTCCTGCCAGGTAACCTGTTCTCTGCAACCTCTGACTGGCTGTCACCTCCAGCCTGCTTTTAATGGAGCAAACTGCAAACTTTGCAATAATAAGTGGCTTCAACAAAATCCTGTTTAGAACAGAAAGTGAGGACTCTCAAAACTGAAATCAGTCTGGTTAAGTTGGAAAATGCAGTGCCACAAGTCGGGCCACCAGCCCCAGAGACCCGCAGGGACAGAACGACCCAATCTTTCTGCACTTGGGTTTTGTTCCGTGTGGGTCAAATTTCTAGAGCTAAACTTCAGGCACTATTTCTTGATGTGCAACAGTAGTAGCTCTTATCAACGGAGCACTTGCAGTGTGCCTGGCTCTGTGCTGACCCTATAACATGGATTCATTCTATGGCTTCTACAGTGGGTCGAATGGTGGCCCCCAAAAGATACATCCATGTCCTAATGCCCAGAACCTGTGAATATGATCATATTTGGAAAATTGGTCTTTGCTGATGTAATTAAGAATCCTGAGTCAAGGTCATCCTGTGTTATCTAGGAGGGCTCTCTATCCAGTGACAAGTGTCTTTATCAGAGATCCATGAAGAAGAAATACAGGCACAAGGATTGGAGTTCTGCAGCCACAACCCAAGGAATACCTGGAGACTCCAGAAGTTGGAAGAGGCAAGAATAGATTTTCTTTCTTTCTTTCTCTCTCTGTTTTTTTGAGATGGAGTCTCACTCTATAGCCTCAGGCTGGAGTGCAGTGGTGTGATCTCAGCTCACTACAACCTCCACCTCCCAGGTTCAAGCCATTCTCCTGCCTCAGCCTCCCAGGTAGCTGGGACTACAGGCCCTACTTGGGAGGCTGAGACACTCCTGTCTCAGCAAACAAAATTACCTGGAGAACCCAGGTAATTTTTTGTATTTTTAGTAGGGATGGAGTTTCCCCATATTGGTCAGGCTGGTCTCAAGCCCCTGACCTCAGGTGATCCACCACCCACCTCGGCTTCTCAAAGTGCTGGGATCACAGATATGAGCCACTGTGCCCGGCCTAGATTTTCCTCTAGAGCTTTTGGAGGGAGTGTGGCCCTGCCAACACCCTGGTTTCATATTTCTACCCTCTAGAACTGTGAGTGTGTAATTTTCTGTTGTTGTAAACCACCTAGTTTATAGTAATTTGTTAAACCAGCCCAAGGAAACTAATAGAGGAGTCTCCCATCGACTCTGGAAAATAGGCACTGTCATCTTCCATTTTATAGGTTAGTAAACTGAGGCATAGGGCTTGGATAACTTTTCCAGGGTTGCAAAGGCAGGAAAAAGCGACGCCAAGATGAAAAACCAGATAGAATGACCCCAGAGACCATCCTCCCGGCTGCTGCCTGTGCTGCCTCCTGCTCTGCTGGACTGCTAGAATGTGCCTGAAATAAGTAGGCATTTGCCCCATTTTGCAGATGAGAAAAACAAGGCAACTGTGGAGGGACTGTTGGGGAAAATAAAACTGGGATGGCATGTTGAAATTCAAAAGTAGTTCCTTGTACGCCTGTTTTCTTCATGCTCACAACCAGCCAGAGAGGTGGTTGTTACAATGTCCATCTTCCAGAGGGGAACATTAAAACAGTAGCTCTCTGAAGGAGGGACTGTTCAGCACTGCTACCCTAAACTAGCCCTGAGCCTGGCTGAGGCAGCTCAGGGAGGTATGGCCATGTGTCCAAGGTCATGCAGCCTGCCAGCATGAAGCCAGAGACTAGGGCCTGGGATTTCTAATGCCAAAGCCTGTGTTTTTCCTCCGCTGAACAAATGCTGAGCTCTGTTGTCACCAGACTATATGAGAAAATGGTTGGAGGACAGAGAGACACTGTGAGGCCTGAAGAGAATGTTGGTGCCAGCTTTGAGACTGGGATGGTGTATAGTTGTGCCTTGATGGCTGGAAGGGTTTGGACAGGTGGAGGAAACAGGACAGAAGGGGTAAACTGAGACCTAGCATGGGGCTGCCAGGGCGTAGAGGCAGAAGGGAGGCCGGGAACCAGGGCCAAGGAGAAAAACCCAGATCTGCTCTCCATCCTCTCTCCTCCTGAAGCTCTCCATGTACCCCAAGACCCAGCCCGTGATGATAAACCACAGGCCTGTGCCCGCAATGGCAAGCCATGCATCCAAAGTCAGAAGATAGCGGGCGGCCGCGCTACTGCACGCAATTGGATACATTTCCCAGGAGCTCTAGAAACTGGCTGCGCTTTAGAGTCACCATCTGACTTCTCTAAGCTTCAAGGCAGTGTTCAGGCATGGGAGGTGTCCTTCCTCTCCTTCTCATGAGTCTGTGTTGGTGGTCAGAGAGCTGTATGTTCTCGTAAGCACCGTTTTCGAAAGGAGACAGTCCTTGACTTGAGTTTTAGGAATTCTCTTCCTGGTCTTTAGTCATTGATTTCTAGGAAAAACTTTTTTCTCTTTATTATTTAACTTCTCCCTTCATCCCTGCCACCCAGGCTCAAGAGCTGACAGCGAAGGATGCTTTCCTCAAAGGCAAGAGGAGGAGAGGGTTAGGAGAGAGTCCTGGCCAGGAGATGGGATCTCAGGGGTTTAGTATTAGCTCTACCTTTAATTGGAATTGTGAGGATGAACGTGGGTGCTGGAGTCAGACAGAGGCAGGTTCAAGTCCCAGCTACTCCACTTCCAGGCTGCATGGCGTTGGCCAAGAAGCTTAACTCCTATGAGGCTATAAAATGTGAGTGATTGTGTATGCAAACCAGAGCTGTGTGGGAGGATACAGTGAGCGAATACACTGACTCTGTAGAGCTCTGTACACAGTGAAGCTTCAGTGCTGATGATGATCATGTCATTAGGTCTCTCACACCCCCTTCCTTCGCTGACTCAGCCTAGCCACACTGCTAGTCCTGGTCTGCCGGGCTCTAGCACAAGCCAAGAAGTCTCCCTCTCGCAGTTCCTAATTCCTGGAATTCTTGGCCTTCAGCTCCTTGAAAGCCTGGCTGCTCTTCACCTTCAGGCTCGTGGGAAATGCCACCTCCACACAGATCTTGTCCCCATCTCTCCTTTTCTTAACCCTCCTCCCCACGGTTGCAGGTAACTGTGTTGATCTGATCACTTCTCACTGTCCCTGTGCGCCACTTGCCTGCAGGCTTGGTGTGGGAAGGGGCCACGTCTTTCCTGCCGCTCTTGTGCCTCCAGCACCCACGAGTGATTGTGCAGTGATGTGGGCTGACTCAATGAACGTTCAATTAATATTTGTTGATTTCATAAGTCATGATGTCTCGCTCTGGGGAAACAATATGACCCCTGTGGGATTTCGTTTTTCCCATCAGAAAAATGAGAAGGTTGGAATAAAAGGCTGAAACATGTTCTTTCCCCGAAGTTTCCCATGAACCTGTGAAAGAATCCAATGGAACCGGGGAGTTAAGGAGCAGAACTGCTACAGAAACATGGCCTCTTGCTGCCCTCTAGTGGACAATATTGTGAATGACACTTTATCATCCCCCCCCACCCATCTGTTTCCGACAGGTTAACTCTGCCAAGAACCACTTCAGAAAAAAATACTCGGTGGCCAGCGAAAAGGGGCCATGTCTTCTTCATTAGGGTACACCCAGAGCCGAGCAGTGAAGGGTGGACGACAGCTAGATGAAGCAGGAAGGGCACTGGTGGGACTGTGGCCACCACCTACTTACTCCCTGGGTGAAGTTGGGCATGATTCTGTCCCATCGGAGCCTCTATTTCCCCCTCTCTGCAGTGGACATAATAACATCTACCTCACAACTGTTGATTAAATAATGTAAAGTGCCTGGCATGTGGTAGGTCCTTAATCAAGATGAGTGGCCTCTTGGCTCTCGACACATTTCATATGAATGAAACGCAGTCACAGACATAAAGGAAAATGTTACAACCCAGAAGAAAAGCAAGAAGTGTCTGTAAATGAGCAGGAAACGGGTCTCTATCCGGGGGAAACATCCTGGACTCGATGTCAGGAGCTTTGGGATTTAGATTTATGAGCTCTGACACTAACAAGCTATGTGACCCTGGGAACGTTCTGTCGCCTCTCTGGACCTCAGCGTTGTCATCTGGGAAACAGAAGGTTAAATGAGTTCCCAGAAGGAACTCAGCTTCAGGAAACGAAAGCACAACTGACAGTGAGTAGGTCCAGGGTCTGCAAACGACAGCCCACTGGCCGAATCTGTTTTTGTGCTGCCTGTGGGCTAAGAATGATTTTTACAATTTAAATCATTGAAAAAAATCAAAAGAAAACATAATATTTTGTGAACACATGAACATTACATGAAAGTCAAATTTCAGTGTCTATAAATAAGTTCTATTGGAATCCAGCCATACTCATTTGTTTATGTACCATCAGAGCTGTTTTCCCGTGATAATGTCAGAGTTGAGTGGTTGCGGCTTGGAAAGCTGAAAATATTTACTATGTGGCCATTTATAGAACAAGTCTGCTGACCTCCAACTTCACTAATAACGATTTTTAGTTGTCTCACATAACCACAACATCCCCGCTGTTCTCTTGATCTTCTCTCCTGATCACAAGACGGCGGCCTCAATTCCATGTGTCATATCTACACGCAACCTACATTTAAGACAAGAAGTAAGGAGCAGGGAGAGAGAAAAGACTTTCTCCTGCCATGGCTCCTGTGCCCAGAGAAAATACTTCCCCGAGGCCCTGCTGGAGGCTCCTCCTATCTCATTGGCTGGAATGAGGTCACATGGTAGGCCCTGGACCAATCACTGGGATGGGGCGGCCATCACTGCCTTTGCCCAGTGTGTCTGCGAAGGACCCACCCACCCTTCCTGAGGTGGATGGATCTGGCCTTTCACAGAAACAAGACCAGGGCTTTGTTAGCATGAAGGAAAGGGGGAAGGGGGCACGTGCCAGCCAAAATCATTAAGACTCCTTGCATAATAGCATCTCCAGGTTCCAGTTGCATGAGCCATTTCAGAACTTAAATTTGAAAGCTTTTTGTTGACATATTTTCTCTGCTTCAACCGTCTCTCTGGAACTCAGGATGCATTTCTGAGCGATTTTCTTAATTTAGATTTTTTGTTTAATT
The DNA here is from genome assembly GCF_001604975.1 of Cebus imitator. Classification (NCBI taxonomy): domain Eukaryota; kingdom Metazoa; phylum Chordata; class Mammalia; order Primates; family Cebidae; genus Cebus; species Cebus imitator. Next base: position 2,461,820 of record NW_016107373.1, on the reverse strand, counting down.
TTCCCTTCCTTCTTTATTTATATTTGTTTATTTCTTCTTCTTCTTCTTCTTTTTTTTCTTTTGAGATGGAGTCTCGCTCTGTTGCTTAGGCTGGAGTGCAGTGGTGAGATCTCAGCTCACTGCAACCTCCAACCCCCCACCCCCTGGATTCAAGTGATTCTCCTGTCTCAGCCTCTCAAGTAGCTACCACGCCAGGCTAATTTTTGTACTTTTAGTAGAGAAAGGGTTTCACCATGTTGGCCAGGCTGATCTTGAACTCCTGACCTCTGGTGATTCACCCACTTCAGCCCCCCAAAGTGCTGGGATTACAGGTGTGAGCCACTGCACCTGGCCCCTTCCTTCTCTAAGTTGTTTAATTTGACATGTTGCTGTTCATGATGTTTCTTGATGCCAATCCTTAATTTTGGTCTCACCTCTACTTCCATGTATCAGAAGGTTGAGTAGGAGGCAGGAGATGTTAGAACTTTCCAGGGCTTCATCAAAGCTGGGCCTGCTCCTGGCAGCAGCAAAACAGGTGAGGCGTTCACCAGGATGGTTAGACTGAAGTCCTTCTTGGCCACTGAGAACTGAGGGGCAACCTCGTGGACTGTTGTTCAGTTAGGCACCACTGCCAAAGACATAGAGGAAATGTGGAAATGCATCCAGCAATGCAGCTACTGTGTGCTTGCGTTAGTAGAAGAGGGAGCAGAGCTTCAAGTAACAAATGGAAATAATTTTGTAGGTGACTTGAAAAGAGATTGAATAAGGACTTAAATCTGAACTCATAGCCTCCTTGTTGTTAGAAAGAGAGGGATTTGCAGTTACAGACACAAAAGAAAACAGCACAAAAATGGAAGGAAAGCCAAAAGGACCTATGCAGAAAATTTAACAGAGGATCAGAGATCCCAAGAGAAAAGTGAAATCCTAATACACATCCTCTATCCAGGAAGCAGATGGCAGCTTAGAAGGAAAATGCAGAAAGAGATGGCAGGGCATAATATTTCTGGAAAGGAGGACTGTCCTTGAATTATGACCTCTTCTGAATTTTGAGGTGGATTTCCTGATGGAGGACGTTCTGTACCTGAGGTCTTTTTTATGCTACGGAAAAATAGGGAAATAAATTTGAGTTTTCCCAAGTGGGGTGGCTCATTCATACCAATCAAGATTCAAAGAGAATGAGAAGATGCAAGCCCTCTGCATCTTAGTTTCTGCGTCTGTAAAATAGAACTTAGTGCCTGGGTGGTTCAGTTGGGCACCCATTCCAATTCCCTTCTAGACTGCCTTCCTGTACCCTAGAAACTGCAAAACTGAAAACAAAACTTCAGCCTCCTTTGCAGCTAGAGTGCAGGCATGCGGCCTGGTTTCCATCAATCAGTTACACTCATTCAGGACTTGGATGTAGAAGTGAGCAGTGTAAGAAGGGTGGGAACCTGGACCTGCTGGAAGGCTCAGGGGCAGGGGTGCTGTGTGTTCTGGGAAATTGGGAGGAGTTTCGACTTCAGTCCCAAACATCATAGGTGTCTGTTAGCAGGTGGAGGCAGCAGAAGGCTCTCTGTGAACAGCCTTGCAGAGAGGGGGGCATTTTAAGGGCTTGGTTGACTCTGTTGTCCAGGTCTGTCCTAGTCTGAGTATCACTTAAGCTTGATTCTTTGGTCCCCCAAGAAAGTCCATTAAGTATTTAATAAATGCATTTTAATAGATCTCTGTCAGCATGAACTTGCTAATGTGGACTCTGTTGCCTGCAACCAAGGAGCTTGGCCTTAACCACACGTAAAGCGTTAGATCAGTTCCTGGCACGTGGTAAATCCTCACTATCCATTAGCTACCATTCTGTATTATTTGAATGCTCTACAAAGAGATGGTACATCTGCTCTTGTTTAGCAAGCAGAGGTGTTAGAGTTCCTCAGTTTCTTTCTAATGGAAGTAAACACTCACGTCACTTTCCCCTGGGAGTGCAAAACTCAATCCTGCCAACTCACTCTCACTTTCAGATGCTCTTAAGCTCAGTCAATTAAGGCTCCTTCTTCTCCGTCCTCTCCAGGCACCAGTGGTGTGAAGGGCACTGACTTCCCTCATACAGTTCCCTGCTTTGAGGCGTCCGAGGCTGATGTAATTGGCCTGGCCCGTGTGTTGTCGTCAAACATCATCTGCATTCACTGCTGTCACAGCCACTGCCACTCTGTCTTCCTCCATCAGCTCCCCAAACGTCTGCACCCCCTGCCCCCAATTGCTAGACCTCTGCAGGTTCCCCCACCACCTCTCTGCTATTTCTGTCCCTCCTTGAGGGTTTGGGGATATGAGTGTTTGAGGCCTTCTCAGTAGCAGGTCCATCACAGGGGTCCTCACCTGGCATGATGCCCACCACAGCTTTGCCTAGGCAGAGAGGCATAGGCCTCCTCTGCTCCAGTGTCTTCTACCCACCCTCGTCCCAGACTGTGTCACAGGTCCCTGGCACCTGTGGGTTCTAGTTGCAACCCTTCGATCCTCCTCCTTCTACCTCCCAAAACTGAACTTTCGTCTCCTTTTGAGCAGGAACTTTATACATTTACTACTGAGTATTCTTCCCTACTCTATGGTGTGGTATAAAATCTGTGCTCTCAGTCCTCCAGACTAGCTTTTGGAACCTTAAAAAATGTTTTATTCTCAAGAATAAAGGCCTGGCTTTTTCAAAATGTATTCAAGAATTTCTTCACCAAATATTGTTGGAACACTCGCAGCGGGTAGGCACTTTCTGGGCTGTATGAACAGACAGTTGCCTTCTAGTTGGAGAGATAAGTGATAATTACATGCAAAAGTCAATTACCTAATTATTTTCTTTTTTCTTTTTCTTTCTTTTTTTTTTTTTTTTTTGAGACAGGGTTTCACTCTTTCACCCAGGCTGGTATTCAGTGGCACCATCATATAGTTCACTTGCAACCTCCAACTCCTGGGCTTAAGCCACCCTCCTGCCTCAGCCTCCCAATCAGCTAGGACTACAGGTACGTGCCGTCACACTTGGATAACTTTCATTGTATTTTTTGTAGAGACGGGGTCTTGCTCTATTGCCCAGGGTGGTCTCAAATTCCTAGCCTCAAGTGATTCTCCTGCCTTGGCTTCCCAAAGTGCTGGGATTACAGGTGTGAGCCATGGTGCCCAGCCACCTATTTATTTTCAACAGGGATAATGCTTTGCTGGAGTATTAAGTATAAAGTATATAAAATATAAAGTATACTTTATGTTCACTACTCCAGCAAAGCATTTTATATGGAGCATAAAATGCCGAGTACCAATTTTATACTGAGTACAAAAAGGGGTAAAGAGACAGAGTGATGGGCAGCGGTGGCGGGGGTAGTTACGAAGCAAACTCACTGCTCTGGTTACCCCTGCAACCCACTATACCTTGGGCAATACTTTTGCTACTTGCCCAAGTTCTATGAGACAGAACGCTGAAATACACAAGTTACATGAAGAGAGTTTATTACTTATAGCTAGTCAGCAAGGGGCAACCACAGCCTATAATTCATGAGGATCAGTTCCCAAGCCTCAGGAAAGCTGCCCAGGCCAGACGGAGTCTTGTCTGTGCCTGCCTCACTCAGACCACAGCTGAGGAACCCTGAAGGTAGCCAGCCCTGGGTTTTAGACCCCGGGGCACGGGACTTGCTGGGTCAAAGCATTGAATAACGCCCTTTTCTAATGGTGACTGACACAGAGCCTGGGCTGTTCGGACCAGTCCCACCCTATTCCAGATGTTGCATTTCCAGCACATTCCACATCGATTCTTGGGAACTATGAGAGAAAAGGCAGAGAATGGGGTTGGTCCACAGCGGTCCAGAGAATGGTCCTGCAATAGTGCTGCCTTGAATTGGGTATCCAGGAAGCCCTGCCAGGTATCTGAACCCCGATCTAAGTGCCAAGAAGAATCCTCCAGGAGAAGGATTGGGTCAATGCCTCAAAATGGAGGAACAGCAAGAGCAAAAGCCCTGAGGCAGAAATGAGCTTGGCCATGGTCACAGATAAGAAAGAAGGCCAGTGGGTTTATTGAATGGTGAAAAGAGAGTGAGCAGAGATGACCTCACCAGGTCACTGGGCCAGATCTCGCGGGACCTTTTAGCACACATGGAAGCTGTGGATTGTTTTTGTTAAGCCCTGGAAGACTGAGGTAGAGAAGTTATTTGCATTTTAAGAAAATCACTTTAATTATAGAAAACGGTTGATTATAAGAGGGCAAGAAAGCATGGGCTAGCAGGGAAAAGGTAACTCTATGAGTCCACACGGGTGATGAGGGTAGCCTGAACTTGGAGGGTAAAGACGGTGAGATGCGGGCCGCTCTGGGTACATTCTAGGGGAAGGGTTGAAGGGAGGCTGATTAGGCGGTGGTAAGATGCAGAGGCAGGAGAGACAGAGGAAGCTTAAACCCTTGCATACCCTCTGGAATGACTGAGCCAGTTCTATAGGAGCAGCGACACTTAGATATTAGCCCAAATGCACTTCCCATATAAAAGCCCTGTGTGTGCTTCCTGGATGCTGTGTGTGTGCTCGTGTGTGTGTGTGTGTGTGTGTGTGTGTGTGCATGCGTGCACCCGCACTCTTCGGCTAGCAGATTCACCTCCTCTCATCCTCTCTCACTAGAATGTTCCAGTGTCCAGCAGGTTGGGCAGGGAGCAGAGGGGTGGAGTAGCACTCATCTCTGGCCAAACTGACGCAGGCTTACCCAATACATTGTTCTCTAACATCTGCATTTGCAGGGTCGGTCCTTGCCATGTGCCACACACTGTTCAAAGTAGACTATCAATATCAACACAGGTAACCCTCAGGACAGCCCTAGGAAATAAGTGCTATTATGAATCTGCATTTTACGAGTGGGGAAACTGAGACTCCAAAAGATTAGGTGGCAGGTACACAGCTCATAAGCAGCAGAGACAGGATTCGAACTCAGGCTATATGATGTCAGAGGTGCGGTTTATCAACTACCTATTCCAGGGACAGTAAGGGAATACAGGCAGGAAAGAAGACCACCTATCTTGTCTTCTTTTCAATGCCTCTAAATGTGAAAGCACTTAGCAAAGTGCTGGTACATGGTAAGTGCTCAATGAAGAACAATAATACATCTTATTAATATCCAGGGACCAGGCAGGCTATGTCCCTTCCATGCTCCCATGCCCTGTGGGAGGCAGAAGATTCAAGTTGGAAAAAAGTTGATCCACATCAGACGCCAGGCTGTCAAAAATAACTGGCAGAACGGAGAGACCAGGCAGAGCATGTCTCTCTGATTCCCTTCCCTTGTGTCACAAAGAGTGAACAATTCACAAAAAAAAGCATACGTCTGCCTGCGTGTTTCTAGATTTACATTCTTTTCACTTATTGGAAAGAGAAAAAATAGGACCAAATGTTAAAAGCATGAACAAAATTAAGAAGCAAGAAATTTGATGGGGAGGCCACCAGACAGGCAGCTCTGTGGGAACCGGAAAATGCAAATGGCATGCAGCCTGTTTTAATGATCTGACACCCCCAAACTGCAATTGATTATTGCGGTTGAGAGGAGAAGATGGGATGTGAGGAACTGGCAAAGTGTGATCACGCAAACTTCGGAGGGAAATTCAATCCCAAGTACCGAAGCGAGGAAAGGGCTGTGGGATGCCCTCGTGGGAGAGAAAGCCGGACACGCCCTCCAGTTCCTGCTTCTCTGGCCTGTAATGACAACACTCGCCTCCAGGGGGCGACCAACGCTTTGCACCGGGAAGACGTGGCTGCAGGGAGGGCGTGGGAAAATGAGAGGGACAGGGCTGGCCCCACTCAGAGGAGGGAGAAGAGAAATCCAGCCACACTGGAGGGGCAGCCCCGGACCCGCTCAGGCTACCCCAAGCGGCGCTCCCTTCACTCAGCAGGACTTGGGCAAAGCCTGCTGGAGTGGACACCAAGCCTTGGAAGAGGAACCGTAAAAAAAAAAGATTCTTGCTGGGCCAGAATTAGGCACTTCAACTCACTGACCCCAGAAGGGAGTTTTTGATCAGTAATTGTTGCCCGTGAGAATTGGTTTTCTGGGAATGACAGGCTCATTAAGGACGGAAGAGAGACGATGTCCTAAATCAAGGGTTGGCAAACTTATCTGTAAAGGGACAGCTAGCACATATTTTATGCTTTGCGGGCTCTCAGGCCCTGTTGAAACTCTTCTGATACAACGTGAAATTAGCCACAGACGATCTGTAAGTGAATAAGCATGTCTGTGTTCCAATAAAAGTTTATTTATGGACAATAAAATTTGAATTTCACTGTTAAAAGAATGAAAAGACAAGGCACACACTGGAGGAAAGAATAGTTGCAAAGCACGTTGGATAAAGAATTGGTGTCTAAAATATACAAAGAAGCCTTAAAACTCAATGATAAGAAAACAAACAACCCAATTAAAAATGAGCAGAAGACCTGGACATACACCTCACCAAAGAAGATATATAGATGGGAATTAACTATAGGAAAAGATGCTCAATATTGTATGTCATTGTAAATTAACTGCAAATTAAAAACAACAATGAGAAACATTCTGCTACTACACATGTAGCAGAGTGGCTAAAATCCAAAACACTGACAAAACCAAATGCTGGTGAGGATGTGTAAAAACAGGAACTTTCATGCATTGCTGATGGAAATGCAAAGTGGTACTGCCGCTTTAGAAGACAGTTCGGTGGTTTCTTAAACACACCCCTACCATATGATTCAGCAATCTCAATCCTTGTGTTTATCCAAAGGAGTTAAAAACATGTCCACACAAAGCCTGCATGCAAATATTTATAGCAGCTTTATTCATGATTATCAAAACACGGAAACAACTGATGTCCCTCAATGAATAAATGGGTAAATAAACTGATACATCCAGACAATGGAATATTATTCAGTGCTAAAATGAAATGAGCTACCAAGCCATGAAAAGACATGGAGGAACATTAAATGCATATTACTGAGTGAAAGAAGCCAGTCGGAAATAGCTGTATACTATATGATTGCAACTATGTGACATTCTGGAAAAGGCAAAACTATAGAAACAGCAAAAAGATCAGTGGTTGCCAGGAGTTAGCGGGAGAATGGAATAGAGGCAAGCAGCTTGGCAGGGCTGTCGCCTGTGAGGCAGGACCCCTGGCGGTGATGGCAAGGACCTCAGCACCTCAGTCCGGGTTTACATTCTGGATCTGCCACTTTCTAGCTAGCATGACCTTGGGCAAGTTGCATAACCTTGCTATGCCTCCATTTTCTCACCTGAAAATGGAATCCTAAGGAACCAACTTCGAAGTGTCATGAGGATTACATGAGAAAAGACCTGTTAAGTGCTTGTAATAGTAATTCATACACAGAAATAAGTTGTTATGTGCTGGCAATTTTTTTTTTTTTTTTTTTTTTAGACATCCTTGATCTGTCACCAGACTGGAGTGCAGTGGCGTGATCTCGGCTCACCGCAACCTCTGCCTCCTGGATTCAAGCAATTCCCCTGCCTCAGGCTCTCGAGTAGCTGGGACTACAGGCACACGCCACCATGCCCAGCTGATTTTTTGTATATTTATAGAGGTGGGGTTTCACCATGTTGGTCAGGATGGTCTCGATCTCCTGACCTTGTGATCTGCCCACCTCAGCCTCCCAAAGTGCAGGGATTGCCAGCGTGAGCCACCATGCTTGGCCCCTTGCTAGCAATTTTTATTACCAGGATGAGAAAGAGGGTGTCGCTGCAGGAAAGGCCTGCCAGGACAATGGTGAACAAGCCCTGTGCGTATTTTATTTTATTATTTTATTTTATTTTATTTTATTTTATTTTATATTTTATTTTTGAGACAGAGTTTCGCTCTTGTCACCAGGCTGGAGTGTACTAGCATGATCTCGGTTCACTGCAACCTCCACCTTCCGGGTTCAAGTGACTCTCCTGCCTCAGCCTCCCAAGTAACTGGGATTACAGGCACCTGCCACCACACCCAGCTAATTTTTGTAATTTTTTTTTTTGGTAGAGACGAGCTTTCACCATGTTGGGCAGGCTGGTCTCGAACTCCTGATCTCAGGCAATTCACCTGCCTCAGCCTCCCAAAGTGCTGGGATTATGGGCATGAGCCCCCACACCTGGCCCCTCTGTACATTAAGGAGCTGGAAGGGGCATTGCCTTGCAGGTAAGAGGACAATGACTTTATATTCCAGAGTTGTTGATGCTGTCTGTGTCCCCGTGTCCTCTGAGTTTCTAGGGCTCAGGGGCTGCCTTTCATCTTGGATCATGCCTAGCTGAGGTTTCACCCTAAGACCGGGTCCAGGAAGCTAGAATCAGGTATGAGGTTCTGGAATTATTGTTGCAAGAGGAAAAACAAACCCAGATTTGTTTGAGCCCATGTTGAGCCAGCTGTTCTGTTATTTGCACTGAGCAAGAGGGAAGGATGGCTTTCTGAAGCCAGGAAATAAAGCCACAGCCAGGGTAGGAAGGGTCCAGATGAGGGAGGCCAGAGGGTCACAGCAAGGCAGTAGCAAGCAGGGCCCCTGGAGCTGACCCCAGGAATGCTGACTGTGCACTGGGCTGTGTTCGTCTTACATAGCCTGCTGCCCTGTAGTGGTCCAGGAACAGGCTCTCTAGTTTATTTTTCATTAAAAATGACTTTTATAGAATGTTTTTATTTCAAAAGCAATTTCTGATCTCTGGAGAAAAATTAGAGAATGTAGACAAGCAAAGCCAAGAGAAGAAAATGTAAAATACATCCATGATCCTAATCCCAGCAATAACGACTCCTTTTTTTTGGAGATGGAGTCTCACTCTGTCACTCAGGCTGGAGTGCAGTGGCGTGATCTTGGCTCACTGCAGCCTCTGCCTCCTGGGTTCCAGCAATTCTCCTGCCTCAGCCTCCCAAGTAGCTGGGACTACAGGCACACGCCACCACGCCAAGATAATTTATTTGTATTTGAGTAGAGACGAGATTTCGCCATGTTGTCCAGGCTGGTCTCAAACTCCTGACCTCAGGCAGTCCACCCTCCTTGGCCTCCCAAAGTGCTAGGATTACAGGTGTGAGCCACTACACCCAGCCAATAACCCTTTATACTTGCTAGATATCCATCCAGCTTTTTCCTAGGAGTGCAATATACTTATAGCATCATTTAATAAAATGAAATCTTACACCACATACCTACTATAACCTTTTAAAAACTCACTTGGCATTATATCATTAATATCTTTTCATGTCAATACTCTACAACCTGGGTTTTAATAATTATGTAATATTCCATGGTACGGGCATACAAGTACTTTAATTTACCAATCCCTTACTATTGGACATTTAGGCTGTTTTCCAATTTTCACTCTTCTAAACAACTGTGACGAACATCCTTTTGCATGAATATTTATCCACATCCTCGTTTACTTACGTGGGTTACATTTCCAAAGGTAGAATTACCTCATCAAAGGATATGCACATTTTTAAGGCTTTGATGCACATTGCTTCACTAACCTCAGGAAAAGTAGTCATAAATTATACCCCAGGGTTGGATATTGTCCCCAGGGCCAATGCTGATCTTTATACACAGGGTCTAGAACAAAGCATTGCATATAATAGGAGCGCATTAAATATGCATAGATTGTAATTTGAGCATAATAAATCCAGACTCTTTCAAGCACGCTATCTGCAGTTCTTCTGTCTTCTGTTAGCCCTCCAAGAGACAGAGCAAAGAATTGTTCATAAAAATGAGAGAAAGGTAAGGGATCATGAAAAGAAAACGGAACAATATCTCAGAGGAGTGTGCCATTTAATAATACCCTAGATCATTACACAGCACTTTCATTGAAATATAGGTGTTAATGGCCCACTTATGAACATTTCTACTCTGACATAAATTAGAGTCTAAATTATTTAAACCATCCCAATATAACTATACCAGGCAAAAGTCATGTACATAGAAGTACCAAGGCTTAGAGGTAAAAGACCATGGAGAAAATAACTATTGTAATATCCAGCCTTCCAATAAACATGATGGAATTGTCACTTGGGAATCCACACCCTCCCTTCAATATCCAACATAACCAGCTTAGGGAAAGCACTTCACAGAAGTGTGGCTGAAGACAAAGGAACACTTAGACACAATCTGAGCTCACCTTGTAAGCTTTGATTTCTGACTATTCTTAAGACTTATTTCTTTCAAATCCTAGAGGGCTTGGTTCATTTTGACAGAAAAAGATAATCATTGAAAAACAGAAGGAGGTTTGGTTTAGCCTTACAATGGTTTCTGTGTTAAGCCTCACAAATGAAAGTCATATTAAACTGGATCCCTCACATCAAAGAAAGGAGAATGAAGGAGAAAAAATGCATTAAAACTTGCAAAAAATAATCTTTCTATAAAACCTGACATTTATGAACATAACTCAAAGAAACACCTAAAAATTAATCTGTGGATTACACCAATTTAAAATGTATGGGAAGAATACAAGTAGGAAGAAGGGTAAAACAAACAAAGTGAAATATATTGACATTCTGAAGTCTCTTTTTATTTAACAACAAATATTTTCAAAGAACACAAGGCTCTCTCAGTTATTAACAATTCATTTTTGTATAAGCTACATTCAATTTTAATCATCCACAATATATGAAAAATCCCCTCAGGATTACCTGCACAAAATTGCAAAAGAAAAAAAAACATTATAAGATTATATGACAGTTTCAAAGCTGAATTACAAATGTGTGCACCCAGCAGCAGATAAAAATGAGGGAGAATACGGGAATGATCAAGTTTTCATTTTCCCTGCAATGACTTGATGTTAATTTCAATTCACTTACAAGCCTCTTTGTAAAGGATTAATAAAGAAATAACCTGATGGTTTGATAACATGAAAGTAGTGGGAAATTATTTCCATGAGAGATTGTCTTTGAGAAGCTGGATAAGTTCCTGATTCACTTACTGCCTCAGTTTCTCGTCTGCAAACCAGAAAATGGGAAATGACAATGATGACTCCCCAGTAGGATGCATGTGAGGATTTCGTGGGATGATGGAATTCAAATCTGGGTGTCTGGCAGGGACTCATGTGAAAATAGCCATTTTTATTGGCATGGGCGTGGCAAAAATGTAAAGTGCTTGTCATAAAGATCATCAGTGAGTCTGATACAGCAGACTTTTCTAAACTTTGTCCTTCCTTTTCTTTAATTCTTTGATATCTACAGTACAACCAGTAATACGTTCTGCTTTGAGGGTCTTAAGATGGAAAGCATCAACAAGCAACAGTACTTTGCATTGAGCACTTACTACGTGCCGGTTGCTTTATGTTATCTCAAGCAGTCCTCACAACAAACCTATTGGGTAGGTAGTTTGCCAATAACAAAATTGAAAACCAAAGAAGTTAAGGAGTTTTCCAAATGGCTGGGGGCAGCAGAGAGGTTAAAAGCATGAGTTCTGGAGCCAGGCTGCCTCAGTTTCCCTATGGAGGGAAACTGGGATGGATGGTGTATTTGGCAGAGTTATCTAGAGAAATAGAAGTAATAGGTTGTAAGTGTGGGGGTGCTGAGGGGAGGCAGTGTGGGAGAGAAAGACACTTTATGTTAGGGAATTGGTTCATGTAATTGTGGGGGCTGGAAAATGAAAATTTTTCAGTGGTGACTGGCAGTTTGGAAATTCTAGCAGAAGCTGCTTGTTGCAAGGTTGAGTTCAAAAGCAATCTGGAGGCAGAGTTCCGTCCTCCTAGTGAGCCTCAGTCTTTTCTCTTAAAGCCGTCAGTTGATTGGAAGAGAGCTACTCACATTAAGGTGGGTAATGTACTTCACTCAAAGTCTACTGATTCAAATGTTAATCACCTAAAAAATACCTTCCCAGCAACATCTGGACTGGTGCCTGACCCAGCAACTGGGTGCTACAACCTACCAAGTTGACACTTAAAATTTGCCATCACTGCAGGTAAGGGAATTACCTACCTCACATGATTTGGAAGGATTAAATAATACAAGTTATGCACAGTACGTGATATGCCTGAGGCCCTCAGTATATTTATTTTCTTGTGGATAGAGCCTGCCAAGGAGGAGTCCGTAGGTGTTAGGTATTGTTATGAAGGGACAGAGCCATATTGGAACTCAGGTTGTTTGCCTCCAGATCTGATTTGGAAGGATTAAATAATATAAATCATGCACAATACTTGGTATGCCTGAGGCCCTCGGTATCTTTCCTTACAGACAGAACCTGAAGAATTAAATAACGTAAATCATACATAGTACTTGGTATGCCTGAGGCCCTCAGTATATTTTCTTATGGACAGAGCCTGCTAAGGAGGGAGCAGTCCATAGGTGTTAGCTGTTGTTATGAAGGAACAGAGCCATATTGGAACCCAAGTCGTTTGCCTCCAGAGCTGATTTGGAAGGATTAAATAATATAAATCATGCACAATACTTGGTATGCCTGAGGCCCTCAGTATCTTTCCTTACAGATAGAACCTGAAGGATTAAATAACATAAATCATGCACAGTACTTGGTATGCCCGAGGCCCTCAGTATACTTTCTTACGGGCAGAGCTTCCTCCTTGGACTGCCAAAGAGGAAGCAGTCCATAGGTGTTAGCTACTGTTATGAGGGACAGAGCCGTATTGGAGTCATTCGCCCCCCGAGCTGATTGTCAGCCTTTAAACCTGTGCTGTCCAATATGACAGCAATCAGAGAGATGTGACTACTAAGCACTCATATGTGGCTAGTGTGACTAAAATCTAATTTTAAAACCAAAGCAGGGTAAATTTTTAAGTATTGAAATCACCCGAGTACTAGATATATTTAGTTAAATAAAATATACTATCAAATTTAATTTCAACTGTTACTTTCTGCTTTTCGTAAATGTGGCTACTAGAAAAATCTAAAGAACACACGCAGTTTGCATCATATAATTATTGCACAGTGCTCCGCTAAGTGTGGTGCTTTCCCAGGGGTACACAGCCTTGGTGTGTGAACACAAGCCCTCCACAGGACAGGCTAAGCAGAAAAAAACACTGCACCAATGCATCTTAAAGTCAGCAAGGCTACCCAAATTCTAAAAAAAAAAAAAAAAAGCAGCACCACCCACAAAGGAAACAAGTAAACTGGACTTTATTAAAATTAGCTCCACCCACAAAGGAAAGAAGTAAATTGGACTTTATTAAAATTAGCTCTTTTGTCTATGAAAAGACGCTACTAATAGAATAAGACAGCAAACTACAGATTTGGAAAAGATATTTGCAATTCACATGCCCAAACAGTGGACAGTTAGGATATGTAACAAATTCCTGTGAATCAATTTTTTTTAAAAAAGAATATAACCCAATAGAAAAATATGTGAAAGATTTGAATAGGTATTTTAGAAAACAAGGTGTCTGGCCAGGCGCGGTGTCTGGTGCCTGTAATCCCAGCACTTTGGGAGGCCAAGGCGGGCCAAGGCAGGAGATCAAGACCATCCCAAGCAACATGGTGAAACCTTGTCTCTACTAAAAATACAAAAGTTAGCTGCGCTTGGTGGTACGTCCCTGTAATCCCAGCTAATTGGGAGGTTGAGGCACGAGAATTGCTTGAACCCAGGAGGCGGAGGTTGCAGTGAGCCGAGATCATCGTGCCAATGCACTCCAGCCTGGTGACAGAGCTAGACTCCATCCCCCAAAAAAGAAAAGAGTAAACAAAGTGTCCAAATGGCCAATAAACACACTAAATGCAAATTGAAACATAATGGCTGAAATGAAAATGACGGGAAATACCAAATGCTGACAAAGATGAAACAACAGAAGTTCTTACATACCGCCAATATGGTATAGATTGGTATAACCATGTTGGAAGATTTTTTTTCCTGCCAATTACAAGCATGCTTCCTCCCACCAACAACCCTCTCCATGCAGGAAAATTAATCTCTAACTTAAAAAGCCAGCATTTCAAAATGTATAAAATAACGAGGCAGAGAGAAGGCCTTGGGCCTTGCCACACTAGAAGGTATCATCAGCAGTTAATTGAGCCACAGGGAGACTGAGAGCAGGATTGCAAACATGGTAAGCTTCACAAATGACAAAATATAGTGCCTGACCTTTTTAAAGCAGGTCCTGTGGGCTCTCACAAACTGCGGGGCATTCTTTGAGGTCGGGAACCAGAGGGGCCCTGCAGCGGGCTTTGGTGAGGCAGGCGAGAGTCTGCTGGGGGAGTTGTTTCACATTAAGCCATAAAACAATTTTCTTTGGAAAAAAATGTGTCTGTAACAGATGCCCCGCAGAATTATACTACATCACTGAAAATGGAATATTTGCAAAGCTTTGCTCAGGACTTTGATATCATGCTCTGCCCTAAATCTGAGAGTTAAGAGTTATTCTTGTCAGGCGTCTGCTTTTGAAGTTCCTGCCTAAGTCAAATAGTGCGTGAGGCTCCACAGCAGCTCTTAATCAGGAAAATGGAGAAATGATTGTCATTAACATAAAACACAGAGCCCTGGGATCAGCTTTCTGTCTGCTCCCCAAAACCAGCTGCTTCCAAACTCCTCTCATTTCTGGTTCTGTGGGAAGGTGCTAGTCCAGTGACTTTTATCCTGGGCTCCACGGACCCCTGACGTGTTTGTGGAGGGAATTCAGGGATCTGTGAACTTGAATAAGGAAAAATAT
>NW_016107373.1:2435046-2446443 GCF_001604975.1 Cebus imitator | reverse complement strand
AAAAAAAAAAAAGCAGCATATATATATATTATTCAATCACCATTTTAAAATATTTTGTATTTCAATATAGCTATAATCATAGGTGTCTTCAGTATTTAAGAAGTTTTATTCCAAGGTGCCCCTAGGCTTCACCAGCCTGCCAAAGGGATCCCTGGCATGAAAGAGGTTAAGAAGCTCTATTTAGACATGAAAAGGCAGGACTTGGCTGGGGTAGGGAGAATTATTAACAGATGGAGCAAAGCAGGCCTGGCGTGTGAACACAAGCCCTCCACAGGACAGGCCAAGGCAAAGAAACGCTGCACCAGTGCGTCTTAATGTCAGGGCAAAGGCACTGTGCTTTGATCCCGGCAAAGTATGGCTGGATATGGGAAGGCAATGCCTGACCCAACCTGAATGCCAGACAGCCAGGCAAACCAGGGTGGTCTAGAAGAGCAAATCACCTGGAAGGGTGCTGCTCATGACAATCCCGGAAAGTACAAACAAGGGAGCCCTTGAGGGAAATCTCCTTCAAAGTGCCTCGTCACTGTTGAAAGTTCTGGCTTTAACCCAGGACAGACCTGGCTCAATCCCGACTTCATCACTCACCTTTGGCAAGAAATTGTTTACCTCATCAGGGTGAACCTCAGTTTCTTCATGTGTAAAATAGTAATAATACCTGCTTCAAAATTTTGTTATATCATTTATTCATAAATATGCTGAACAAAGAAAGCAAATTACAGAATGCTACTTCATTTATGCAAAATATTAACTAATACAAAACTATGTTATATAATGTTTATGAAGATTTCTGTAGTAATATAGAAAATTATGCATGAGAATGATAAACACCAAATTCAATTTCCTAGTCCTTATATCTAGGAAATGGGGGAAAATACGTTTGGGAAAAATGATGTGTATTTGCAAGGAGGGAATCTGAAATAAATACATATGGCAAAGGTTAAGATTTGATAAAGCTTGGCAGCATGCTTCTTTTAACCTTTAGTTAAGTGACCTACAATAAACTGAACATTTAAAAACATACAATTTAATACGTTGTGACAGATGTATACATTCATTGAAACCATTACCATAATCCAGATAATGAACATAGCCACATCCCCAAATGTTTCCTCATTACAATATGCCACGTTGTCACTTCTCCATCCTGCCCTTTCCTATCTCTCATCCCCTGGTGATCACTGATCTGATGTCTGTCACTGTGAATTTGTCTAAGTTTTGCAGAATTGTAGATGACTGGAATCATACAGTATACTCTCTTCATGTGGTTTCCTTCACTCAGCATAATTATTTGGAGATCCATTCATGTTGGCAGGCATATCAATAATTCATCCTTTTTATCACTGAATAATATTCCAGGGTATGGATATGCCACCGTTTGTTCAGCTCCCACTTAAACGTGAGAACATACAGTGTTTGGTTTTCTGTTCCTGCATTAGTGTGCTGAGGATGATGGCTTCCAGCTTCATCCATGTCCCTGCAAAGAACATGATCTCATTCCTTTCTATGGCTGCATAGTATTCCATGTGTATTTGTACCACATTTTCTTTATCCAGTCTATCATCAATGGGCATTCGGGTTGATCCCATGTTTTTGCTATTGTGGCAAGATAGATAACTAAAGCTCACTCTGGTGGGCACAAGAACCAGGCAGCCTGAGGAGAGTGTGTGCCTTCATCTTCCTTAAGAGGGTCAACTGTTTTACTTTATTATCTTGCCTATTTTAGAGAACCTGTAGTAATATCCTCTGTTTCATTCCTAATATTGGCAACATTACAATATTATCTAATATTCTTTTTTGTCAGTCTTTCTAGAGGTTTATCCTTCAAAAAATATTTCAGAGAACCAGCTCTTTTTTTTAGTTGCTTTAATAGTTTTCTTACTTTCTGTTTCATTGACTTTGCTCTTTATTCTTTCTTTCTTTCTTCTTCTTATGAGTTTAGTTTGCTCTTCTTTTTCTAGGTTCTTTAGATGGGAGCTGAGATTTTTTTCTCAGATTTTTTCCTTTTTTCTAATGTATGCTATGTATTTAGTGCTATAAATTTCCCTCAACACTGCTTAGCTCTCTTCTACAGATTTTGATATGTTTATTTTCATTTTCATTCAGTACAGTGTATTCTTTTGTTTCCCTTGAGACTTCCACTTTGACCCATGGAGTATTTAGAAATGTGTTGCTTAGTTTCCAAGTGTTTGGGGAAATTTACTGACATCTTTCTGTTGCTCTTCGCTAATTGGATTCCATGGTGGTGAGAAAACACACTTAGTATGATTTTAACTCTTTCAAATGTGTTAAGGTCTGTATCATAGCCGAAAATATTGTCTATTTTGGAGTGCGTTCCCTGGCATTTAAAAAGAATATACCTTCTGTAGTCAGGTGGAGCATTCTATAAATGTTGATTCAATCACTTTGATTGATACTATTGCTGAATTTTTCTATATCCTTGCTGATTTTCTGTCTCGTTGTCCCATTAGTTATGGAGACAGGGATGTGGATTTGTCCAGTTCTGCTTTCAATTTATCCATTTTTTGCTTCACATATTTTGCAGCTGTTATTTGGTGTGTACACATTTAGGGTTGTTACTTCTTGATGAATTGACCCTTTTATCTTCTTATCACATCCCTCTCTATCTCTGGTCATTTTCTTTGCCCTGAAATTTACTTTATCTGATGTTAATATACCTACTCCTGCTTTATTTTGATTGTTCACATGATATATCTTTTTCCATCCTTTCACTTTCAATTTGCCTATATTGCTAAATTTGAAGTGAGAATTTCTTACAGGTGGCATGTAGCTACGTCATCTTTTTCATCTGCTCTGCCAGTCTATGTATTTTGCTTAATGTACTTAGACCATTTACATTTAATGTAATTATTCAAAGGTTAAGGTTTAAGTCTATCATTTTGTATTTTTTTCTATTGTCATTTATTTCCTTTTTCTTGCCTTCCTGTGAGTTAACTTAATCTCATTTTTATTTACCTGCAGTGTTTTTGAGTGTATCTCTGTCTACTCATTTTAGTGGTTGCTCTAGGTATTTCATTTAATATATACGTAATGTCACATTCTACTGGGGTCATCATTTTACCAATTTAAATGTGGTGGAGAAATGTTTACCATCCTCTATATCCCTTTACCTTCCTCCACTTATAATTGTCTTAAATATTTTATCTACAAACATTTAGATACACATCAGCAGATATGGGGGAGCACTTTTTTTGTTTATTTTGTTGGTGGTCTTTGGCTGGAGTAGAGCAGTTATTGCCCAAAAGGCTTCTGTCTCCCCAAGTTGCCCCATTCCTAGTCCTTTATCTTGAGAAAGGAGGCTTCTGTTGGGACTTTTTTTTTTTACTTTTTGTCTTATGCCCTTAGCATTTCCATGTCACTGGCTTCCTCAGTTCTAGGTTCGCAAAAAGAAAATTTGCCAGTATGATGCTTCTTAGGTCACAAGGTTCCTAGTCATTCCACCTTTCAAAATCTTCTTATATTTGTTTTATACATAATGTCCAGGGGGTTTAGTTGTGGGAGGAAGAAGAGAAAGTACATTTACTCCATTTTCCTGGAAGCAAAAGTCCTGATGCATTTTTAAAGCTGGCCCCTGGTTCCACTTTCACAAAAGACAATTCCCTATGAAATAGGGTTAACATCCCACTGCTCTTCAAAATGAAAAACAAGTTTGCAGTAAGAGACAAGATCTCAGCAAGGTTTAAATCATCTCAATCTGCCTGCCAAGACTCTAAAACTAGAGGGGCAAAAAGCTAGCTCAGTTTTCTAGAAATGCCTCAAGAAAATGAGATAATGTGAACATTGATGATTTCATTGATCACCCATACAGACTTCAGGAGTATCATTCCTCAGTGATATGAGCTAGTGAGGACTTTACCTCTGGGGATGCATCTGTCTCAATCCATTACATACCACTGCCAGTCTACACCAATCATTCCCAAATTTTATAGTGCAACCAAAATACCCGGGGAATGCTTATTAAAGTACAGCTTCTGCAGTGGTACCTCTGGGGAAGGCAGAGTGGTGTTGGGCCTGTATATAGCCGTCTGGGAACCCCCGTGTATGCCCAGACCAAGGAAAATCTCCCTGAAACTGCCTCTTTAAAAATAATGGAACTTTGTTTTTGTTATTGAGATTGTCATAAGTAGTTGGTTCATAGAAAAGTCACTTTTTTTTTTATGGTGAACGGTAATAATAACTTTAATTTTTACTCATGATACAGTTTTTACCTAAGCATTTCAATGCAAATTTTACGAAAAGTCACTTTTTATAAAATAATAACAGCAACATTTTGTACAGTCAAAAAAATGCAGACTTTAGGCCTCACTCTGCAGGTCTTAGGTGGGTCAAGGAAACACTAAGCCTCCTTGTCTTGAGTAAGTTCAGCTGTGTACTGGTCAACACTAGAATTCACTGAAAGATCTGTAAAATTATAAGTAATGAAAATGCCATATTATGATAGAACTTACCAGATTCCCAATGACAAGAAGACATTTTAAAGTGGGACAAGTAGGGTAACAACAGGACATGGAAAACTGAGAGTTGAGTATGGGTACCAAAACAAATAGGTGGCACTGGCTGTGGTCTCTGGTCACCTACTGTCTCCTGACTCCTACCGTAAAGGAGGCTGGGCCGGGCGCAGCGGCTCACACCTGTAATCCCAGCACTTTGGGAGGCTGAGGCAGGTGGATCACTTGAGGTCAGGAGTTCAAGACTAGCCTGTCCAACATGGAGAACCCTGTCTCTACAAAAAATACAAAACTTAGCCACGCGTGGTGCCACACACCTGTAATCCCAGCTACTTGGGAGTCTGAGGTAGGAGAATCTCTTGAACCCAGGAGGCAGAGGAATGAGCTAAGGTCATGCCACTGCACTCCAGCCTGGGCAACAGAGCAAGACTGTCAAAAAAAAAAAAAAAAAGGAGGCTATTATCCTATTTCAGACATTTTGAGGTTACTGCAGAGTCACTATTTAGGGACCTGCATGGCTAAACTCTGCTTGTTCTGCCATCCCCACAACCCCTCCTCCACTGATCTCAGACCTCTCCGGTGTTTTATCCCCCTCCTTCAATGATCTCACCTCCCATTCCCAGGCAAGACAGGACATACTTCACCCTCCAGCACCAAACTTCCATCCACAGCTGCTATGGCCATGCTGTGTGAATTAGAAAGAGGCACTCTTTCCGCAAGTGTCTTTACTATCACTTGCCAGGAAACGGTCAAGGCCACTATTCAGCTTGTCCATGGGTTAATCAACATAAAAAATCCCTGGCTCCTTTCCATCAATATTTAAACAAGCTTTGGCTGGGTGTGGTGGCTCACACCTGTAATCCCAGCACTTTGGGAGGCTGAGGTGGAAGCACCTGATGTCAGGAGTTGGAGACCAGCCTAGCCAACCTGATGAAAGTCCCGTCTCTACTAAAAATACAAAAATTAGTCAAGTGTGGTGGTGTGTCCCTGCAATCCCAGCTACTCAGGAGGCTGAAATGGGAGAATCATTTGAACCCCAGAGGCAGATGTTGCAATGAGCCAAGATTATGTCAGTGCACTTCAGCCTGGGCAACAGAGTGAGACTCTGTCTCAAAAAGAAAACAAAAAGGAAACAACCGCCTCCCCAAAAAAAGCTTATGTTTCTCCAATCTTAAAAAACAATAATTAAAAATTATCATTTTCCTTTCAGTATCACTCTCATTTCTTTGCAGACAACTTCTGGGAAGATTTGTCTATGTTCATTTGTCTCCATTTTCTCACCATCACCCTCACTTATTCCTCAACTTACCACAAACTGACCTTCCCCAGCCATTCCAAGGAATCTGCTCCAGGTAACAGCAAAGCCTGCTGTCATCTCACTAATTTCTCAGCAAAACTGACCTAATTAACTACTCTTCCTGAAGTGCTTTTCCCTTGCTCCCTGCAATGCCATATTTCCCTGGTTTCTCTCCTAGGGCTGCCTGCTCTTCTTCCTTTTCTTTAGTAGCAGAGCTCCTGACACTCTGTCCTGGGCCTCTTTCCCAAGGGGTATTCTCTCCACCAGGCAATCTATTCCAAGCTCCTGCCCTAGCCCCATTCACAGGCAAGCGTCTAAGGCTCAGACTTCTAGCTCAGGCCTCTCTTCCAAAAAATCAAAACAGGCACATCCATTGGCCTGTTGAGTTTCTCCACTAGAAGACCTCCAAAGTGTAATATGTCTAAAACCAAACTTCCCACACATCAGCTTCTTCCCCTATGGTTTCCTTTTAGTATGTGGTACCCCAACATTCATCCATCTATCAGCCCAGAAGCCTGGCAGTCACCCCAACCCTGCAAATTCCACACACCCAATCCACCACCACCACCATCTATTTCCCGGTGATCTCTCTCTCCCTCCCACCCTCCCCTATTCTTCAGCTGTGGCCTGAGTCCAAGTAACCAAAGTCAAGAAAACCAGGCCCATGTGCCCTCTGCTTCCCAGCCTGGTGTTTAAAGCCCTCAACTATTGTTAAGGGGTTATATTACTGGAAAGGGGTCCCCATCTGGACCTCAAGAGAGGATTCTCGGACCTCGAGCAAGAAAGAATTTGGGGCAAGTCCAAAGAGTAACGTAAAAGCAAGTTTATTAAGAAAGTAAAGGAATAAACGAATGGCTACACCATAGGCAGAACAGCAGCAAGGGTGCTCAACTGAGTATACTTACAGTTATTTATTGATTATATGCTAAGCAAGGGGTGGATTAGTCAAGAGCATTCTGGGAAAAGGGGTGGCAATTCCCAGAACTGAGGGTTCCACCCCTGCCTTTAGATCACATAGGGTGACTTCCCAACATCGCCATGGCATTTGTAAACTCTCATGGTGCTGGTGGGAGAGTCTTTCTGCAAGCTAATGTATTATAATTAGCATATGATGATCAGTGGGGACGACTAGAGTTCACTTTCATTGCCTATCTCAGCCAGTGGATTTCGACTGGCTTAAGTATCTGGAAGGGTACTTAAGGAGGGAGGGCTGCAATGGGGAGGTTCTATCAGCAGGGTCTTTGTGACCTGTATCTTGTGCTGACCTCCTGTCTCATCCTGTGACTTAGAATGCCTGACTTCCTGGGAATGCAGCCTCAGCCTTCTTTTACCCAGCCCCTATTCAAGATGGAGTCGTTGTGGTTCAAATGCGTCTTGACAGTTCATCCTTCAATGTTTCCAGCTAGGGCATTTAAATATTTGTCCATCATATTCACTGGGCTCTGGAGCACAGAACACAGCAAGGTCCCAATAAATACTAATTTAGTAAACGAGAGAAAGTAAAGGGAGAGGGGAAGGGAGGAGCGGAGGAGGGTAGCAGGGAGAAGCGGGGGATATGGTCAGGCTATCCTCTCTGCCAGGCCTCTTTGCTGGGACTCAGAGCCTGAGCGCTGAAATTCTCATCCGCCACTCACAGCATGGCAGCCTCCTTGACCCACACCCAAGTTCCGCTTCCGGGATGGAAGCCTACGTCATTTCCCCTCTGGTTGCCCTAGCGACCCTTGGAAGCCAAGAATATGAGACAGTCTCTGCTTCCTTCTCGCCCTTCCTCTTCCTTTTCTCCGCTCCGGGGCAGCTGACGGAGCCGCTCCAAGGCTGCTGGCCGCGGCTAGTCGGTGAGGAGGGCGGGGGGAGGGGCCGTCCCGCTTGTAGGGGGCTTTGATGGTGACCAATGAGAGGGAGGGCTGGAACGGGGAGGTGGCTCGAAGGCTTGGCCAGTAAGTTGGGGATGAAAACCCTCCCAGGAACCCGGTGTTTTTTTTTTTTTGTTTGTTTGTTTGTTTTCTTTTGAGACGGAGCTTCGCTCTTGTTACCCAGGCTGGAGTGCAATGGCGCGATCTCGGCTCACCGCAACCTCCGCCTCCTGGAACCCGGTTTTTAATGGGCTGAGGGAAGTGGCAGGTGCAGCAGCTGTGCAGACAATGATGCTTAGCAGCCCGGACTTCATGGCCACAAACTGTGTGTGTAGAGAGGGCCACAGCAGCCTGAAAACCATTTTCGTCCCCTTTCAGGTTTACCCGTTCCACTGGGCCCAGCCACCACCCACTCCTGCTGTCTGTTAAACTTTCCTCCTGTTTCTGAGGCCATGTCTGACATGAAGAGTCTTTACTGAATACTTTTCATTGATCACAGGCCCGATTCTTCACCCTTCTCACCCCTTTATTGAAATAGCAGTGAATATCTAATTGAGAAAGTACTGTTACAGGGGTTGAAAAGCTACAGGGGACACGAGCCATTGATATTTATTTATTTATTTATTTATTTTTATTTATTTGAGTTGGGAGTCCCACTCTCTCACCAGGCTGGAGTGCAGTGGCTTGATCTCGGCTCCCTGCAACCTACGCCTCCCAGGTTCAAGTGATTCTCCTGCCTCAGCCTTCCAAGTAACTAGGACTACAGGTGTGCACCACCATGCCCAGCTAATTTTTGTATTTTCAGTAGAGACGGGTTTTTCACCATATTGGCCAGGATGGGCTCAATCTCTTGACCTTGTGATCTGCCCGCCTCAGCCTCCCAAAGTGCTGGGATTACAGGCATGAGCCACTGCATCCAGCTGACTTTTATTTTTAAATTGAGGATCTGTTTTACTTGAAGGAACTAAAGAATGTTGGCATTCATATAGTTGCTGGAAGACTTGAAAGCAGTGAAAATTTCTCCACAGATGACAGGAAAGGATGGTCACAAAATGAATATCTCCTGACTCACACACCTAGTGAGCAGAGCCATAACCTCCTTAACCTTAGCATTTGGAACAGGCTGCAAAGTTCATCCTTCCTCATAGCAGCCCCTGCATTCAGTTTGGTTTAGTTGTTTAATGTGGTTTCTAGCCTTTTTTTTTTTTTTTCAGGGTGCAGCAGAAGTCTCAGGTAGCTGAGAAGTTCGTGGAATTTTCTTCTTTGGGACACTTTTTACAATTGCTTGTGATATAGTGCAGGGTTGGGATGTACAGACATTTCTCAAGTGCACTGTGTACCTACACAGCACATTGCAATTTGGCTACTGAAGTCAAGAGAAACTGGTTTAGACAACTGGTGAGTGTAACATAGGAAGCACATTTCATTTGATAATAGGAACATAGCTTTTGTGCTAATAAAACGCTTTGAAAATTAGCCTGTGGTCTTTAGTAATTAGTGTGTATATTTCAGTGCTCCATTGGTTCATAACAAATGGACTAAATAGGTACCCTATTCAGCCATTTATCTAAATGAAAAGTTTGGTTAAATTATAGTTGAGGGCATTGATCACAACTACAATTTAACCAAACTTTTAAATTAGAAAAAGAGATTAAGATGAAAACCATTGGATTAAATTTTTAATTAGTTTGCCCAATGGGAAAAAGAGATTAAGATGAAAATCATGGGATTAAATTTTTAATTAGTTTGCCCCTTGGACCGTTGCTTGGTATGACACAGTGACTGATTGGCTTGATGGGTGACTGATTGGCTACTTATGCCTGCCTGGGAAGATAGGGCTCTGCTACCGAACCTCTGAACGTAAGAGTGTTTTGCAAAAATCTGAGTATTTTATTCAGTTATCTTTCACTTCATTCCTGCTTAACAGGGAATTGAAAAGGAAGGCAAAGTCTTGGATCTCATAGTTCTTGGTATAGTGATACATATAAAGTATGAGATGGGGGCTTCAGAGAGCTCATTAATAAATGTCTCAAACAAACATGTCTAAGTCAAACACTTCCCTTCCTGTCCACAATCTCCTCCTCTTCCAGGGCTCCTTACATCAACTAATGGTGCCATCAGCAGTGCACTCAAGGCAAAAACCTGTGAACAATCTTGATCCCCTCTTTCATTTCCCACAGCTCACCCATCAACAAATTCTGCTTTTCTTCTAAAATATCTTCTAAATCCATTCACTGTTCTTATCTCTACTGCCCTAATGCAGGCATCATCATTCTTTACCTGGTTAAGCGTGGTATCCTCTTAACTCAACCTCCCCGCTTCTAATCTTCCAACCCATTTTCACCATCTCCGTCCATTCACCACACAGCAGCAGCCAAAATATTTGTTTAAAATGTAAGTTAGATTCTATTACTCCAGTGTCTAGAATTATTGTCTTCCCCCACCAAATACTGTGCCTTACAAGGTCTTACATGATCTGGACTCAATCTGGTACCACTCTCTATCCCTTCACTCACTATCATCCAGACATACTATCTTTCTCTCTTCAACCTGCCACGTTTTAGCCTGCCTTAGGGTCCTTGCACCAGCTGTTCCCTTTGCTGGAACCCTTTTCACCCAGGTATTGTTTAGGGCTGAACTTAAATGGTAACCTCTTCAGATAACCCTTCCTTGACCACTCAAACTCACTCGCCTCCTGTTTATCCCTGTCGCAATCATCTTGATTCAGTTTCACCACAACACTCATCATTACTGCTATTTTCTTGTATCTTCTTTTGTTTATTGACTGTCTTCTCCACTAATATGTAAGCTCCATGAAAATAAACATCTTGTCCATGTCGTATTACTGTATATCCAGAACCTCAAATAGTCTCTGATGTATGAGTGAATGCATGAATGAATGAATTCTGTTTCCCCAAAGCTGTTGCCATCTCATTTCAGGTACATTGAAACAGGGAGGCTGGTAAAGGCCAGGGGGTCAAATGCTACATAGAGTGGAGCCGGAAGCACAAGATGTGGGCAAAGACACAGTGGGGAGAGGCAAAAAAAAAAAATTGGGGGTGGAGGGTAGAGGGTACAGGAAGGAAAATGGAAATGACACAGAGCAACACTGCAGATATGCCCTAGACATCTGAAGACTTGTACAAGCATGTGTGTACCCACACATACTCACACACATACCAGCTTGAAGGATCTTGTCTCAGCACTTGCTGTGTACTTGAGTCTTAGAGAAGACTTTTCCTGGTAGAGACGCTTAGGCTTCAGTGTTAAGGAGCCTGATTCAGAGGTCTAGATAGGGCCCATGTGTCTGTGGCTGTGTAACACTTGTAAGCCGGTCTCATTCTTGGTCAGGACAATAAGGCTGCAGTACATCATAGCAGCTGGGAGAAAGCCGTGTGGTATTTGCAGTGGTTCTGTTCACCGCCACATGAGCTGAGCAACCTTCCCTTCCCGGCCCCTAGTTCTGCTTAGATACAAAGTGAAGGCTTACTTCGGCTCCTGTGCAACTTGTAAAGTCAAACTTGGCTGAAATTGGCCAGGTGGGGTGCGCTCCTTCCTAAAGAACAAGAGGCCCGCTTTTTAGAAAATCCTAAACTTTGGGTTACCCCTCAGTTTAGCAGTTACATTTACATGACACATTATGTCTAAAAAGCCATTTAATTTTATGCCATCCGATGTTTATATTGACAACCGATGAAAATACAGGAGCTTATGCCACTGTGAAGCTACAATACAGTGGCTCAAATTTATTCTTTCTGTGTTGGATTTGAGGGGATAAGGA
>NW_016107373.1:2395422-2434801 GCF_001604975.1 Cebus imitator | reverse complement strand
TTCAGATCCAGTTCAGGGTCCCATGTGGCATTCAGTTTTTATGTCTTTTCCAATCTGTGATGGTTCCTCATGATTTCTTTGTCTTTCGTGACCTTAACACTTTTAGGAGTACTGGTCAGTTATTTTTTAGGCTGTTCCTTGGCTTGGATTTGTCCAGTGTTTTCTCATGATTAGACAGGGGTTTTGAAGTTTCTTGGAGAACACCACACTTCTCCATGCATCATATTGGAGTATATCATGTCAATATGTCTTATTACTGGTGGTGTTAATAAGACACATTGCTATCGATGACATCTGATCACTTGGTTAAGGTGGCATCTGTCTGGTTTTTCCACTGCAAAGAGAAGAATTCCATTTGTGTTAATATATACTTGGGGGGAGATGCTGTGAGATTACCTTGGCTTTATTTGTAACCAGAATCATTACATGTGTGTGTTGGGATGGAGGGGTGATGAGGGGGTGGTGGAATGGGCTGGACTGTGTGATCTGTTCACTCTCTACATGCCAAGAACAGATCAGAGCTTGCTATGACTGTGCCACACAAAGAGGGAAAGAGACCTTCGTATTATAATAAAACCTGGGGCAAAGTCTTGATACGCATAAAGGAAAATGTGATATGGCATGTTTTTATTGTGTATGTGGGAGGGAGGTGTGTGTTGTTTGTTGAATCTAGTTCTTTTTATCCACGAGTTCATTCATTATTTCTTAATAAAATATAATATTTTTTGAGTGTTTACAAAGTGCCAGGTACTGTACTAGGCTCTGCCTCTCTTATCTCAGTTCATACAACACTTAGACATCATTAGCTGTTTTACAGATAAGGATACCAAGGCTCATGGAAGTAAGCTACCCAAAGGCAAGTGGCAGAACTGAAACTTGAACCCAGGCTCGTCTAACTCAGAAGTGTGTACCGGGAGCAATGCAGAGAATCAAGGTCCTTGCATTCATGGTACTTACATTCTAGTGCAAGAGTCAGGCAAAGCACCAAGCTTGCTTTCCTACTGTGTGCCAGGCCCTGCAATTAGTCCTAGAGATGCAGAAGTATGAGACAGATGTTCAAGAAGCTCACACCTATTGCACAGGGACCTTGGGAAGAGGCACCAAGGGCCTGGGGAAGAACTTTTCCTTATGGGCATCATCCTTGTTTTTTCAGTGACAATCCCGTGTCTCAAGAATCACTGAAATGTTTTTTCTCAGGCCTTTAATGAGTCAGGGTGGATTTGCCAGGTTGCCCTCAGCCACAAATAGCTAAACAGAGAAGGGGACTAATAGCGATGGGATGCCTGCTTGGCTTGTCACTGGCTGTTATTCATCTCAGCCCCACCATGAGTGAGTGTATCATTATCTCCACTAAATACACGAGTCATCCAAGGCCAAAAGAGGCTAAATAACCTCAGGCCCAAAGTCACTAGCTAGTACATGGCTAGCCAGGAGTTTGATCCCAGATGTAACTGATTCCACAGCCAGTGCCCAATCTCAGTGCCCCTTGACATGCCAGGGGTGTAGATTCCAGCATCCTTGCTGCGACGTGGCTGAGCATCCGCTACCTTCTCATTTGTAGATGGGGCGGCCATGTTTACAAAGTGCCTGATGGACATTGACAACAGTTCATTTGTACCAAGCATTTTTTTGCTTAAGCCCAAGGATCTTTGGGCAACTTTTGCTTTTTTTTTTTTTTTTTTTTTTGACACCCCCTCCCCTCAACAGTCAGTTCATATCAATGGACAAATGGAAAGTGACGATTCTGAATCATTTGTGACATGTAAAATGCTACTGTGTAAACAAACGTGCTTCCCTAAGAAAGATGGCATACCGCAATTCAGGTCTCTCTGCCCCCGGCTTTTGATGAGAGGGTTTAGTTCCTCATAGAGGCGATGCTTAGTAAATAGCCTTTGATGAGGCTGCTAATAGTTTGTGGCTTTCCTGTCTCTGGGCATTTGCTGAACTGTGTAGTGAAGAGGGGGACAGAAAAAATCCTTCATTCCCCTGCCTCTCCCATTTGGTGGCTCCCTAGATTCTCTCAGATCATTGTCCTTTCTGTTCTTTCCTGTTTTTGAAATTGTGAAAACAAGGTGAGGTTGCTGCACTGGAGTAGTTGGAAAAGAAAAGGAGCCTAATGATGAGCAGGCCCAGGGATTAGGATGGGGAGAGCAGGTGGCAATCTGGTTTATTAAAATTACTCCATTTGGTTCCGATCATATAGAATCGAGGTTTGCTAATTATCTTCAGTCTGCTGCTATCATCCTGCTAGAGGCAGTGAGAAGGATTACCAAAAGGTGGGATTAGCAGTAGACGGAAAGAAAAATGGGGTAAAAGGAATTGGAAGTTGTTCTTGATTTCCCTATCTTAGTTTGGATTCTCCCAGACCAGATCCAGAGGCAAGGATTCAAGCATATACAGTTTATTTGGGAGGTGCAGGAACCATTGGCAGGAAATTGAGAATGGGCTGGGAAGGAAGAAAGGCCGATAAAGGATTGCTACTCCTGTGGAAGACTGGGGCTCAATCCCACTGGTGGACCCTGGGATTGGTGATGCAGGGCACATATGTCAGAATGATCTGTCTTCCACTCAGGGAAGGGAGCTGAGGTATTTATACACCAACTTCTGGGTGTCAGTGATTAACAGCTGCTCTCATGTGGTGTTCTGGGCACACAGGCAGAATGGTTCTCTGCAGCTTAGGAGAAAGCCCTCACGCAAAGAGATGCAAATGCTGCAACTGAAAGTCAACCAGTGTGCACTGCTGTGGTAAAGCCAGAGGGATACGGGCTGGGTATCAACAGCATCTGTTATGTCCCCTTAAAACACAACAGAACACCCACTCCTCCCCCAGTATTTCCATATCACTAAATCGCACCACCATTTACTCAGCTTCTTATGCCAAAAGACCTTGGAATCTTCCTTGATGCTTTTTTGCTCTTGCGTCACATTCAGTCATGAACTCCATCTTAAAAATACACCTAGAATTCTGCTTCTTACTATCCCCACCATCATCTTTCATTGAGTTTCTGCAACAGCGTCTTATACACTCTTTCCTCTGATACGGTAGCCAGAGTGATCTTTTTAAACCTGAATCAGATCAGTTTACCCCAGGCCACCAGCTCAAAACTATCCGGTGGCCTCTCATCATTCTTAGAATAAAATCAGAAGTCTTTACCAAGCCCCCAAAGACCCTACATGATCCAGCCTCTGGCTACATCTCTGACTTCAGTTTCCATCTGTTCTCTTTGCTCACAGTGCTCCCACTAGATGGCTGTTCTTGCTGCACTCCTGCCTCCAGGCTTTTGCATCTGCTTTTTCAACATGGAACACTATTCCAGATGCTCATATCACTCTGTCCTCTCAATCACTCAGTCCTCTGCTCAAACGTCACCTCTTTAGGGAAGACTTTTCTTAATACCTTATCTAGAAAAGAGCCTTTTGTCACTCTATCCCTTAATCTGTTTAATTAATTTTTCCATAGCAGTGATCATGACCTGAATAATATTAGTTTATGTTTTATTTGTCTGTTACCTGACTCTTGCACTAGAATGTAAGTACCATGAATGCACGGACCTTGATTCTCTGCATTGCCCCCAGCTCCTAAAAGAGTGTGACACATAGTAGGCATTGATTGAATGCATGCATTAATAACTGTTTACTGGTCCTGCTGAGAGGACCCATCTGTCAAATTTTTTCAGAACAGACAGCAGAAACTGCAAACCTTGGTTTAATAACTGCCTGGCTGCCTCTTTTCCCAGAGCTGGCTCTAATGAAGAACAAATTCTCTTAACAGAGTCGGTTGAAAGTCCTGGGATTACTTTCAACATGTTCTTTCCTGACGTCCACTGAAAATCTCAACTTGTTCATTTTTCTTTTTGTTTGCCTTTCTGAAAACAATGGAAGGAAAATTGAGGGAATCAATGTGCTACATTTTATATATGATGTTGGGGACAAAATGTAATCTTGATTTTTTTTTTTAATAAACTAGAATGCAAAGTTGGTTATTTCCCCTAGCGTCTGGCACATAGCATATGCGTACTAAATGTCGAGTGAATTGGCAGTGTCCTCTATTTGATGTTATTAAGCTTTCTTTGTGTGCTAATTGTTCTGTAGAAGGTATTGGATTAGAGAGGCCACACCCTTAAAACTACCAAAGAGTGGGAGGATTTTCTCCATCACTGCCCCCAACCCAGAAAACCCTTAGCCTTATCCATACCCATTCCTTCTCATATGTACCAGTCCATGATCCTAAAAATAGTCAGTAGAATCAGTTCTATTTTTTGTGTGTGGTTTAATCTAACCCATAAAAGTAATGCAGGTTAATTTTAGAAAGTTTTTAAATTACAGAAAAGTAAAAGAGAAGAAGAAACATAATATGTGGTTCTACTACCCAGAGATAACCACAGTTAATATGTTGGTGTATTTCCTTTCAGTGTTTTCTATGTGTATTTTTACATAGATCGAATATACAATTGTATTTCTCTCTTAATATCATGAGCATTTATTCTTGGTATTCAATACTGTGAATATCTCTTTTAATAGTTATGTACTGTTACATTTTCCTGTTTTAGACCATTTAGCTTGCTTTTTATTTTTTTAAATTATAAGCAATGCTGGATAAATATCCCTATAGGTGTATCTTTGCTGGCATTCCTGATTATTTCTTTAGGATAGAGTCCCAGAAATGGTATAACTAGTTCTAAAGGAGACAAACTCTTAATACATTTTGTGAGATTTCATTTTGATTTCTAAAACCGTTCAAATGTGACTTCCATAAAAGAGCTCTAGAAAAGCAGATTGCCTCAAAGAATTTACTTCCAGTTTTGCAACATTTCAGACATAAAGTGTTTTAGCATTCAGTTTAAATGAGCACAGAAATCTTCTGTAGGCTGTCTCCTCTTCAGGCCTCTTCCCTCTCTAATAAAATGCAGCATCGGCATTATAAAAATCTTTCTTTAGTAAACAACGTCTTTTTCTGTTCTCAAGGATTGTTTTTCTAAGTCTTTCTGGCGGGTATTGAGTTTACACCTAGAACTATGTGTTGTATTTTTGCTTGCCTGTTTATGATATCTTAAGGGTTTAGTTATGCTTTGTGTGTGTGGTTTTTTTTTCATTGCCAAAGGAAGTCCAGATTTCATGGCGGTGAAACCTGCATTTATAAGTCTGTCTGGGTCTTTCCTGAAAGTCCAGGATTACCTTAGCAGGGACTGTCCTCAAGAACACTGTATGGTTAAGGAGTCCCCTCTCCAAGGCTAAGCCATCCTGGAAAGGACCTTGCCAAAGAGAAGTGGTTTATCAATGGAGGGAAACCACGCCATTCATAGGTATGAGAGGCCACGCATGCCATCTGGGAGGGTCAGGAAACAGGACGGCCTAGCAAATGATGTCTCAGCCATACTACATAATGTCCTGCATGCAACATTATTGAAAAGAATAAGTCAGACATCTCTATCTGACCTGAAAAGGCATCCATGATATTTTGTTAATTCTGAAAAACAAGATGTAGAAAAACATGTATGGTGCGATCTCATATTTGTAAGGAAAAAAAAAGGCAAAAACCATGTTTAAGGATTTGGGAGGCTGAGGCAGGCAGATCGCCTGAGGTCAGGAGTCCAAGATCAGCCTGGGCAATATGGTAAAACCCCAACTTTACTAAAAATACAGAAATTAGCTGGATGTCCTGGTGGATGCCTGTAATCCCAGCTACTCGGGAGGCTGAAGCAGAAGAATCACTTGAACCCAGGAGGTAGAGGTTGCAGTGAGCTGAGATCATGTCACTGCACTCCAGCCTGGGCAACAGAGTGAGACTCTGTCTCAAAAAAAATCATGTGTAAAGGAACCTTGAATATCTACGTAAACCAAAAGAAATACATAGAAGGACACTTATCAGACTGTTGGTAATTCACTTGTATGTGGAATTGGGCTAGATGAGAATTAGAAACTTTGCTTTATACAACTCTGTTGAATAACCTGTTACAATGAACATGTGTTACTTTTATAACTTAAAGGAGGAAAGCTAAAAAAAAAAAAAAAAAAAAAAAAAAAAAAAAAAAAAAAAAAAAAAAAAAAAAAAGCACCGGAGAGGGACAGAATAAGAAGGGGAATTTAGGAGCTATTTACGTGGGACCTGTGCAGGTGGGTCATCAGCCTCTCTGACAAGGCTGATGTGTGTGCCAAGGAAGGTTCTGTCACCCAGAAAAGTGGGACAGAGCTGGCGTGTCCTTACCCTGGCAGCTGCTAGCAAAATCAAATGTGTTGGCATTCACTGGAGATATCACACCTGTAAAGTCTTTTGGGGGAAAAAATGGGAATGATTCAGAGAGAGTCGACAATTGCCATCTGAGGGCTTGAGAGAGGGTGGCCAGGAGAGATGGGAGGAACATGCTTTAAAAGCCCCAGAATGGAAAAGATGGATTCTGCCCCTGAATCACAGAGCTCTTCTTAGCCGTCTGTGAGACGGGCCCCAGGCCTTGAACAAGAGACAGTGCCCAAGGCTTTTATTAACCTTCTTCCCTTGGGAGTGAATGCTGAGGTGTGTGTCTTTGAGAAGTGATGGCTCAGAGGCTGCACCGCTCTCAAACTTCATTTGCTTTATAATCTATTTGTGAATTAGGGTGTGTTCACCGGTGAATGGATGATTTAGACGATGACAGGTCTGCTGCAAAAATAAAGGGATAATTGAATCTCGAAGTCTATTAAAGACTGTTGTCTTACATCTTGCGGGATGACATTTTATTACAGGGGCCAACTTGGCCCTTGTATTCTGTTTCTTCTCCTCCCTTCCTCCCTTTCTTCATTATCCTTCAAAAATTAGATTTTCCCCTTTGCCAACCAGCAGTTGCAAAAAATCCTCCAAGAAAAGTCAGGATGCCAGAAAGGAGTACCTGGGGGAGGCAGAATTGCATGGCAGTTGGGGACAGGGGCTCCAGAGCTGGCCCCTAACTGTGGCCTTACCTCCTCTGAGCCTCAGTTGCCTTCTCTGTGAAGTGTCGGTGATGAGGTTTACTTTTTAATTGTCGTGAAGATGAGGGAAGGTGATGCTTAGCACAGCGTCTGGTACTTTACAGCAAGCGCCGCGGTCCACTGTTGTAATCAGGACTTTTGTCATTCTCACTTCTGCCACATGTTTGCCCTGTGTCCTTGAGCAAATCGGCTCCTTCCTGTGGCCCCCTTCTTCCTCATCTGCCAACCGAACTCTCCGCAGTTAATAACTCCAGTGACGCTCAAAAAAACAACAAAAGCAGTTGGATAGCAACAACAATCATCAAAAAGACCCACCCTAATTCCTTGGTCAGATAATGTCATTTCCCTCAGGACAGCTCTCAGTGAGTGGGCCTCTCCTCTCAGAAGAGCCTGGAATCTCTCTGCTCCTCAGGGCTGCCAACACTGGCCTTGTTCTGTGGTCTGATCCTCTGGCGACCTCTGTCCGCACACTTCTGAGACTGGCCAGGAGCCCTGGCACACTCACACTGCACAGCCCGCCAAAGCGAAAGGCCCTTTCTTTTGAGCAAATAGCATCATGCACATTGCCATCAAGACAATGAAAGCATTTGCAGTGGCGCGGCATCCAGCTTCTCTCTGTGGCCTTTTGAAACAATTTTGTGACCAGAGAATGGTTAGAGACAAAGGTCTTTCTATCCACTCCGCTCACCGGGCTGGTGTGGGATCGTGGGGGGCCTGCGTCCCTCTTTCCTGGCACCACGTGGATCGCTATCACTGCATTTGTCTCCTCTCTTTGATTAGGACAGGCAGGCAGGCAGGCAGGCAGAGGGTTATATTTCAACTGCCCTTGACTCTGTTTATAATCACAAACATGAAAGGAAGGGAAAGAGATTGAGTTTATAGGACTGGTTCTTTGTGTAGCCTAATTTATCTCTCTCAGGCAGCAGTGGGCTGAGCGAGTTTCCTTTTTGTTTCCAATGTGGGAAACTGAAATATGAATCTATGTTGATGAGAGAATAAAGGAATTGAAAGAGGCATAAATCTTATCTTCTCGCAACCCTAGAAGATCAGCTTCTCGTGAAGAAGGGGATTATACTTCTGTAATTAACTGCTTTGCAGCTCCTGGTGATGGCTCAGAGCTGAATAATAGCACCCAGCCAAGTTGGATAAAAGGCTGGTGGGCGGGCGGGTGCAGCCGCTCATCGTGAACAATGGTCTCAGAGCTTGACATCCTTCCCTAGTGCCCCATGCTCAGAGAGTCCACCCAGGAGATATTTGTTCCCTGTCTATCAACATCCGCAGCAGAGAATAAAATTACAGAACAAATAGCTCAAAGAGACCTGTTCCGGTAGCTGCAGTGAGCTGCCTCGAAGGACCAAGCCAGGTTCTACACCTCTCTGTGTTCCAACCAGTGCCCAGGACCTGCTAGGTGCTGACTGAATGTTGGCTGGAAGTGACTGCTTCTCAGCAGCTGTGCTGTCTCAGGAAAGTTGCCTGAGTACTCTGATCTTCACTGTTAACTGTCTGCACGACACAGGGGGTTCTTAGAGAATTCTTGTGGGGAAGAAATCAGATCATGAGTATAAACAAATTACTTGTTACAGTGCCTGGCGCATGGCAGGTGATCAATAAATGGTAGCTATTAGTACTACATTGTGAAATAAAAATGGATCGTGGACACATAGCCATTATAATAGTCAATATTTATGAGGCTTACCCTATACAGACACTGCATATCAATTAAGGCATGAAAGCTCCACAGCATCCCTATCAGGTAGGCAGGATTCCTTCCCCCCATTTCACTGGTGACAAAACGGGCTCAGAGTGGAGGGATGATCTGCTGTGGTTAGGAGCAGGAATGGAGACTGGCACCCAGGCCTTTCCCTTGTCCCTTTTTCCTTAGCCCTTGGCCCTCAGTACTGGAGCCACAGGTACTCAGCCCCTTGACTCACTGTACTCCGAAACTCGCCAACCCCAAGTTCAGGCTTCTGAGCCATCTGTGTTTCCTTTTGTCCTTGCTGCTGCATGCTGAAATCTCTAGGAATCCTAAACATTCTTCTTTTGAGATGTTTCCAGAACGCCTGCCTTCTTCAATCCCACCGCCACTCATGATGGTACAGACCCTTGGCTCATGACAACCAGTCCTACATCAAGCGGGCACCCGAGTGGTGTCTCAGGCACAGGTCCTCTTTCTATCACCCCTCACCCCACTCTCCTGTCCTTCGCCCAAAGGGAGCAACAACTACTCCCCCCACATGTTAAGTCAGTTCCATGTTCCTTTCCTGGTATTCAGAGCCCTTTAGCTGACACACCCAAACCCATCTTCCTACTCACAGGGAGAACCTTGGGTCCAGCTGAGCCCGTCTCAGTTGCCCTCAGGCAGGCACCTGCAGCCACTCTGGGGGCTCAGTGGATTAGATCCTTGATAAAGACTCGAATGTCCATATTGAGTGCACAGTAAGTGTTAGCAGAGTTATGGAACATAGAGATCATCTCTTCCATTCACCCACCCACTCTACAGATGGAACCTGAAGTTCAGAGAAGCTCAATATCACACAGTGAATGAGTCTCAGAATCAAGCTCAAAGCTAGGCCTTCAAGCTTAGCATTCAGTGTTCTTCCATTAGGCCAATGGGCCATACCACCCGCAGTAATGACTGGCTGTCCATGGCTGGGAAGGGCAATTTATTTAGTACCCAGTCTACATGTGGGCCCTGGACCTGTGTGGTTCCCCAGAGGGACAGCCTGAAACCTGCTGAGGCTCCGAGTTAGGTGCTGGGCACAGGTGTGATGGGCAGAGGCTGGGTGGTGGTGGCAGCAGGAGTGGGGGTGGGAGATTGAGGGGTAGGGGGATTGCTGCGAATCTCAGCAACTGTAAGACAGAGGAAGATGGGGTTGAATACCAGGCCAATCAGTATGCTGTGGGAGCACAGCAATTAACTTCTCTATTTGGGTGGGAGATGGGGTCCAGGAGGGCTTTAGGGAAGAAGTGGCCTGTGACTCTGAAGAACCAGAAGGACTACGTTCATGGCACCAGGGGCAGGCATTCTGGATGGAGGAGTAGCATGGACAGAGGCAGGGGGGGCAGACAGCCTGGCATGGGCATGGAGAACAGTGCAGCTGCAGCAAGGGAGCCCAGAAAAGCAGCTCCCTTTCCTGGCGCCTGGCCTGCAGCTCTGACTCTGCATCTGGGCTGACCCACTCAGGCTCTGGGCAAGTCACTTTGCCTTCCTGGACCTCAGTGTCCTTGTATGTGACATGAGCATCATGAGTTTACCTCTCTCCTAAGACTATTGTGGGGATTAACCTAAATAGTAAGGCACCAGATAGAGAGCCTGACACATAGTAGGTATTCAACAGAAGACCCAGTGTGGCTGGAGCTCAGGTTATTGGACCATAGGGACAAGCCGGGGTTTGGATAACACTGTTTGTTTTCTTTTGCCTTCCAATGGGCCTTTCTGCTCCTTCCAGGATCTCACCAGCTGGCCTGGGAGGGCTGCTTGCTCACTCACGGTTGCCAAGATGTTTGGCTGTGCCCCCGTCCATAACCGTCCTCTGGTCCTGTCTTCATCCTTGAACCCTCTCCAGCCTGAACCCAATGGGGGACTTGTGTTCCAGGTCTGCTAACGTTTGCTGGCAGAGCCCATGTTTGGGATCGCGAGCTGTGTTTAGGTAAAAACAGACACTGGAAACAGCTGCTGGCTTCTCTGCTTTGGTAAACAGGGAATAAAGCCCTGCCACCATGGGCTTTGCTGGGGAGGGGGAGCACAAAGCAGGCCCTGCTTATTGTCGCTTTTGGGGAGGGGAAGGCCGTTTCTCTTTAGGGAGCGGGACAGCCCTCTCAAGCTCTGGCCAGGGGTGGGGTGGGATGCGTGGAGGGAGTTAGAAACCCTTCTTCTCCCTGGACTTCTAGATGTCTGAAGACTCCATAAGCACTTTCTACAATTTGGTGTCTGAGAGACAGGATCGTTTCTTCAAGCCTCTGTGGATGGACCAGTCAGCAGAGGCGGTTTCCGGCATGTCATTGTACACTGTGTTGATGAGTGATGTCAAACTTACCTTCCCATCAGCTTCACTTGGTTGGTGCTGATTCCCAGGCCCTTCCGAGCTCGCCGAATCAGAATCTCTGAGGAAAGGGCCCAGAAGCCTGCATTTTCACAAAATCTTCCGGCGAACCTGGTGCGGGCATTCAGGGAACTAACTACATGTTGGGGACCACTGTCGGGTTTCTAACAGGTTCTCTGGGAAACCAGGGGAAAGGGGCAGTTGGGCCAGCCCAACTCCCCTTAGCATGCACACTCTGTTAGGCTTTTTGAGTCGGACTTGGAAGCAGATGCTTTTAGATGCAGGTCTCCCTAGAAACAGATGCTCTCCCTGTTCTAGAATATCGAATAGAGTAGTTCCCCATCCTTTAGGTGCACCTCATTTGCTGTCCACCCACTCATCCATCTATGCACCCACCCACCCAGCCATCCATCTGTCCACCCATGCTTTCATCCACCCACCCATCCATCCACTCACCTTTTCATCCACCCACCCATCCATCCACCCACGCTTTCATCCACCCACCCACCTATCCATCCATCCATCCACCCACCCTTTCTTTCATCCACCCACCCACCCACCCTTTCATCCACCCACCCACCCACCCACCCATCCATCCATCCACCCACCCATCCATCCATCCACCCACCCTTTCATCCACCCACCCACCCACACGCCCACCCATTCATCCATCTACCCATCCTTTCTGGAGTGCCCACCTGCTCTGTATTTGACTCTGGGCTGAGCCTTGGAGACACCAGAACTCTCCATTTAGACAAACAGACACATAAATCATCATAATACAGGGAGATTCTGTTCAGTGATCAATGTCTCGAATAAGTACTGTGGTGGCACAGGCAGATGATGGACTCACTGGCAGGGAGAAGGAATCAGAGAAGGCCTTAGAAGACAGCACTCTGTGAGTGGGCCATAAAGGGCGGACAGTTTGCTAGATGGAGAGGGTGGGCCTGAGGGTGTGTAGGAGGGAAGGCCAGTCCTGTGAACTAAATTCTCTCCCATCCACATTCAGAGCAGAGGCTTATCCCCAGGCCCCATGGAGCCCATATTCAGAGGCTCATCTGTAGCTGCAACCTCTAAACTCGGCCCTATCTCCTGACACATCTGAGTGAGAAGGAACCACTCTAGTGTGTGTGTTGCAGGCCCATGGTGACTGTCTCTTACACAGTACAGTTACTGCAGAATTAACAGGTGAACAGCCATCCAAGTGGAGAGGCACGGGAGGCTTCCAGCCCTAGCTCTGCCGCCAACTCACTGTGGAACTGTGGACAGCTTTGGCCTCAGTTTCTTCATAACTAAGATGGGAGATTTCCTGCCTGGAGTGCAGCCCTGAGACCCTGCCTGCAGGAAACATGTCAGCGGCGACCTTTCTGTCTACGCCAAGCTCATTTATCTCAGCGTATCAGCAACACGACACCTCGCGGTTCAGTGAATTTCTTGAGCTCCCCACCCGGCACACCTAGCCCGTACTACCTGCAGCTGAGAAGGGGCATTTGAAGGCAAACGGCACGAAGGAAGGAAGTCTGTAGGTGGCGCTGTGGCTCCTGTCGCCGAGCTGCTCCTCGCGGAGGTCCATTTTCAGAGGATCTGGGAAAACCGGGCAGGGCTGATGGCAGCTCTTTCTTCTCGGTGCCCTCGAAGTGCAGCAGGCCCCAGCTCTCTTTTCGAGAGAGAAGGGAGGGGGAGGGGAAGAGAGTGGAGAAGGAGGAGGAGGTTGGGGGAGGAGGAGGGTGGGGGAGCAGCGAAGAGGAGGGGGAGGAGGTTGGGGGAGCAGGGCCGGTGCTGGGGAGCATTGTCTTCTGTGCTGGTTGCAGG
The DNA here is from genome assembly GCF_001604975.1 of Cebus imitator. Taxonomy (NCBI): domain Eukaryota; kingdom Metazoa; phylum Chordata; class Mammalia; order Primates; family Cebidae; genus Cebus; species Cebus imitator. The sequence continues at coordinate 2,422,004 of NW_016107373.1, read as the reverse complement.
CACGGTCCCTCCACGTGGCGCTGTGGTGAGCCTGTGCCCTGTCGTATCTGGGTCACAGCCTCCCTGACCCCCAGCCCCGGCCAGGCACTCCACACCTACAGTGATTCGCTTGATATTTTAAAAGCACTCCATCTCCTGCCTGCTGCCTTCTCTCCATTCATCTGGGTCCGGGTTTTCACCGAACCATCTAATAGAAATCCAGTGGGGGAGAATGACGGGGGTGAGGAGAGGGGAAGTGCCCACTTTTATTAAGTGCCCGCTGGGTGCCGAGCACTTCCTCAACAACTCTTTCTACTTTCTTTCAGCGGCGTAACCCTTTACGCCAACCAAAATCGCAGGTCTAACCTTGCCATGTAAAACAAATACCAGAGAAACGCCTCTGATGGAACAGGATGGGCACCTAAGGCCCTGCCTCTCAGCGTTTCGCATCCTCCCCACTCCTAATAGACCCTTTGGTGCTTCCATGAAAGCCGGATCTAAAAGCTCTGTGCTCATTAAGTCTACATATAACTCTACATATAACTTTCAAATATAAAGCCGAAGCCCAGAGAGGAAAAGCGTAGGTTCACAGATTATTTATTTATTTATTTATTTATTTATTTTTATGATGGAGTCTCACTCTTTCGCCAGGGCTGGAGTGCAGTGGCGCAATCTCAGCTCACTGCAACCTCCATCTCCCCGGTTCAAGCAGTTCTCTGCCTCAGCCTCCCAAGTAGCTGGGGTTACGTGTGCCCACCACTACACCCAGCTAATTTTTTGTATTTTTAGTAGAGACGGGGTTTCACCATGTTGGCCAGGCTGGTCTCGGACTTCTGACCTCATGATTCGCCTGCCTCAGCCTCCCAAAGTGCTGGGATTACAGGTGTGGGGCACTGTGCCTGGCCTTTTTTTTTTTTTTTTTTTTTTTTTTTGTCACCCAGGCTATCTATAGTGCAGTGGTGTGATCTTGGCTCACTGCAACTTCTACCTTCCTGATTCAAGCGATTCTTCTCCCTCAGCCTCCCGAGTAGCTGGGATTATAGGCATGTGCCACCACGCCCAGCTAATTTTTGTATTTTAATCGAGACGGGATTTCACCATGTTGGCCAGGCTGATCGGGAGCTCCTAACCTTAGGTGGCCAAGGCCACCCTCTTTGGCATCCCAAAGTGCTGGGATTATAGGTGTGAACCACCACCCCCCGCCCAGGGATATGATTATTACAGGGCAGAGAGCCAGACTGAAGTTGCAGATGTGCTCCATTCCCAAGCCCATGCCTCCACTGGCTCTGCCGGGAAGACAGTAAGTAGGTGCTTTGCTTCCTAAGGAAGGGCAGGAAGGGGCTTGGCTCCTCCAGCTGCACAGACACACATGGCCTGGTTTGGTGCTTGGATGTCTGGTAAACTGCCTGCCAAGGAGGAACTCAGGGAGGACAAGAGAACAGTGGATGCTGGGAAATACGTGGGGAATGGGTCTGCACCACCAGGGAAATGGTCTTTCAGCCCACCAGGCTCCAACTTGGCTGACTTTAGAAGACACCGGCCAGCCATGGATTGCTAGAGATTCAGACACAAGCTTTCCAGGCCCTGATGAGTCCTTGTTTTCTTCCAGGACAACTGGGATCAGGGACTGTAAACTATGACCCAGATCTTGGTTCCCACTTTGCACATGAAGAGAAGATTGGCCCTTTAAAAGCAAAATGCTTGGGGAAAAAAAAAAAAAAAAAGGATTTCACTTTTTTGCTTGGAATTTGTTGTTTGCTTGTAATCTTTTTTTTTTTTTTTTTTTGAGATGGAGTCTCACTCTGTCGCCCAGGCAGGAGTGCAATGGCACAATCTGGAATGCAGTGGCGCCATCTCGGCTCATTGCAACCTCTGCCTTCTGGGTTCAAGCAATTATCCTGCCTCAGCCTCCTGAGTAGCTGGGATTATAGGCGTGCACTGCCACCCAGCTAACTTGTATTTTTAGTAGAGATGGGGTTTCACCATGTTGGTCAGGCTGACCTTGTGATCCGCCCACCTCAGCCTCCCAAAGTGCTGGGATTACAGGCGTGAGCCACCGTGCCTGGCCATTTGCTTGTAATCTTATAATAAGCATGGATTTGGATTCAGAAATATCTGTGTCAAAAGGTCATGTTGGTGCTAAAACCTGACTTCTCTGCATCTCAGTTGCCTCCTCTGTAAGATGGCATCACGAACACTCCCTGTGCCATTGGGCCACTGTCACTGGTTCTCGTGTGTGGAAATGTCGGTCCCACAGCCTGAGGTGTGCAAAGTCAACAGTGGTTCTCTCCCCACTTCCACTCCCTGATTTTTCTCAAAGTCCATTGAATGTACGATGTGTCCTAAACCGACGTGCTTCCACGGGGCAGTGAGAGGATGGGCGATCTCTTCTCACTGCAGTCAACTGGCTGAAACGCTCACCTTTTCATTGTAGCATATGAGATGTGACACTCTGATCCCCAGAACTGTAAACTCAGACTCTCAGAGAGCTCAGGATGGCAAAATCCAACCTCTTCATTTTCATGATAGAGAAACTGGCTTGCACAAAGTCATGCAGCAGGTTTGCAGCGGAGCTGGAACCCACACCTGCTGATTCCCAACCTGCTGCTCTGTCTGTCATCTTGGGTGACAAGGAGCCATGGAGGCAGCAGGGAGGAAGGACCATGGGATGCTGTCTTGATGCCTGTGGCCTGTGACTCTGAGGGAGGCTCACCCTGCTCTGTGAGCCCGTCACATGGGAGTCATGTGTAGAGGTGAGCAGAGACTCCTTTACAGAAATGAGACCCCAAGAGCCAGGAAGAGTCCTGTCATCACCCAGATTCATCAGGATCCAGCTCCTGCTGGCATCGAAGTTCAAGGAGATCTGTCAGACTTGGAGTTGAGTCCCGTTCTGCCTCGGTCCCATACCTGCCTCTTGCCAGTCGTGTGTGCCCTGAGCAGGGGATTTCTCAGGCTGAACCTGTTTCTGTACCCTCAAACTGAGGAAAGTAAAATTACAAACCCATAGTTATTGTGAAAATTCAAGTTAATGTAATACTAGTACTTAGTGAGCATTTACTATGTGTCAGGTTGGGTTCTAAACTCTTTATATGTATTTGCTCATTTAATCTTCATAACAACTCATAGTTTGCTGCTAAGGGAATGGAGGCTGAGGGTAGTTAAACAAAGCCCAGGGACAATACTGGAGAGGACAGTGCAGATTTTGAGCCCAGCTAGCCCAGCTCTGGCACTCCACTCTTACCCACCGTGCTCTTTGGCCTCAATTTCGGCAGAATCCTGTGCTTAGCGCATAGAAGCTCCAAAAATGTCTGCCCCTCCCTTGCTGTCTGTAACCTGCCTTCCTCATCCACCCCTTCTGGCCCCCAGGAGTGGGTTCTAGAGGCAGGGTCCTGTTGTTTCTCAGACAGCAAAAATTGACCCAACTCCATTGCTCTCTCTTGAGTTATTTTACTTCTCTGTTTTCTCCTTAGTTTTGGTTTTATTGCTTATTCTTTGATCAAAAGCAAGACTGAATTGCCTCCAAAAGGCAGTCTCCTGATTCTGTGCTCCCGAGCACCAAGGGAGCCTCAGCACTCAGCTAAGCTTCGAATGCCAGCCAGTGGAGGAGCATGGTTGCTTGGCTCCTAATTGCTCACATTCATGGCTAAACCCCCACAGGCCAGCTTCCTGGATACAACTGACCAATTTGGGGGAAAATACACCTTTTTGTTTGTGGGTTTCTGGCGACACTTGTTCAATTTCCTGGTTACTATAGAGACCTTGTCAACACATCCAAATACTCTTCTTAGCACAGAAATTTGTCTTCTCCCCAGTCTCCGTATTGCCCCAAAGAACACAGGGTCTCAGGAAGCAGCAGGAGGGACTTAGCCTCTGGGCCTTCTGAGCCCGACTTCCCCACCGGCATGCTCTGGTTCCCTTTCAGACTTTGAGCCTGCAGAGGATAAAATGAGGGAATGAACAAGGAGCTGTTTGAGTGGGACTAAGCTTCAGAGCAAATAAAGGGATGTGAATCAGAACAATGGAGAATCTGGCCAGGGTATGTAAACGTTCACATTTCTTTCTTTTTCCAGTGACCTAAGGATGGGCAATCTGCCCTGGGAGTCTGGATCCCTTACTATTAATATTATGGCTGGAATGGCCAGGTCAGGGCTCCCAGTAGCCTGGATTCTAAGGTTGGGTCTCAGGGGCACCTGACTGGTGAGGCCGGCAGCTACAGTGCATTTATGTAAATGGTTGGCAGAGCTCCCAAGCTGGCTCCTGTCTTTCCGCCTCTGCTTATTGAAAGCTTACCCAGGCTTTATGACCCCTCTCCGATGCTGCCACCTCCAGAAAGACTTAGAATCAATCTCCTCTTTTGCCCTTGTACCTCTCATTATAATCTTGTCTGTCATCACCTCCTGCCCGACGCCATGGTCGCTTGTATGTCTGTCTTTGTTCCAGAGATTCTCATCAAGCTCTAATTACGGGGCAGGCCCAGAGCTAGTCACTGGCAATGAGAAAGATCCAATCCCTTTTCTTATTTCAAGGGCTCCCATATGCTCAACAGTCTGGCAGAGACGGACAAGTCCACACATAATTAAAGCACACGGAGAGGGATGTGCTGAGTACCTGGGGCATCTCTGCCTGCAGATGGAGAAGGGGCAGATCCAGGAAGGCTTCCCAGAAGTGACGATGCCTGGCTTACATTTAAAAGATGAGTTTCACGGAACAGCAAAGGGGACAGGGAAGGGACAATCCACGAAGGTGGAACAACATGTGCAAAGCCAGGGAAGTGTGGGGTCTTCAGGGACGGAGCCCCAAGAAGCCGAGTTGGCCAGTGTTGGGGGCATCCTGGGGCGCAGGGGCAGGAGGTGGGATTGGGCAGGCAGGGGACTGTCAGATCACAGAGGACCTCCTATGCACTGCTTAGCAGCTTGGGCTTTATCCTGCAAGCCACGGGGAGCCATGGACAAGTTTTCAGGAGACAAGAGACCTGGCAGGGTGTGTCTTTCAAAAGAGAACTGGGGCTGCTGAGTGAAGGATGGATGGTTGAGAGGCAAGAGGTGAAGCAGGGAGACCAGCTAGTAGGTGGTGGACTTCGTCCAGGTGAGGGACCATGATGTGGACTGAGTGACAGCAGTGGAAGTAGGAGAAGTGGGAGGATTTGAGATCTGTTTAGGAGGTAGAATTGGCAGGACATCATTGTTGATGGGATGGGAGGGAGAAAGGTGAGTCAGAGATAACGCCCAGAATTGCGGCATCATTGACCAGGGTGGATGATCAGATCTGTGGAGGAAAGTGGCACTCCTGGCTTAGGAAATGCTGATCCAAGGAGCCTGAGGGATACCTCGACGTGCATCTAGACGCTCCTCCCTCCTCTTTCTCTGCTCTCCAGGCCAGCCCTTGCTGTGGCTTTTCCTCCAACCTGTTGCCTAGACCCACACTAAGGTGGTAGCTTGGAGTTAGATCACCAGAACTGGGAAAAGTCATCAGATGAATGCACTCCTACTGCAGGTGTTAGGAGAGAGATTTAGGAAGTCCTTCTCTAGGGCCTGAAAACATACTTACTCAGGCCCTGGGCCTGCTCCTCTCCAGTCGTGATCCTGTGTGCCCTGGTCCAGCCCTGCAGCCTTCAGTTGCGCACCCAGCCTGCACCACCGGGGCAAGGCCCCAAGTACATCCTTTGTTTTTCCTGGGCCTACTTCTTTATTTGCCAATAACAGAATTATACTCCTTCTATTCCCACCCCCCTTTCCTTATTGTCTCTTCTTCCTTCGTGATGGAGGTTTTCAGGGAGTGTGGAATGGAGGTTTCAGTGTTGCTGTCTCCATGACCTCACAGACAGTAATTTTCAAATCTTGATGCATACCAGAATCACTTTAAGATACAGATTCCCAGACCTCACTATCAGGGGAAATTCAGAGGCACTAGTCAAATCTAGAAAGATCAGGGCACTTAAATTATTAGGAAGTAATTAATGTATCACCATAGAAAACTCAGAATGAGAGTGGAGCTGTGAGCGTCTCCTGGGGCCAGGTATTCCTGTCTCTTTCAAAGGTGAGGCACCTGATCTGACCCATCATTTCACACTGAATCGCCTGTTGACCAGTCTTGCTTGACTGATGCCTGGGATGGAGGCCTGGCTCCCTCCAAGGCAGCCCCTTGCTTTGGAAGAAGGGTGATGGTGTGAAGCCTGTCTGGCTGTACCCTCCAGCTGCGGGTCCTTACGCCAGCTCTCAGAACCAGAAGGAATCTGTCTAATTGCTCATCCACTGGAGAGCCCTTGAGGTATTGATGACAGTTTTCATTTCCTGCTGTGTCTTCTCCAGGATAAAAAAAATCCCTGGCCCTCTTATCAAGCTGTGTCTCTCAGCATGAGGTCCCAGCAGTGGACTCTGCTCAGGCTTTTGTTCGGCCCCTACGAGGCCTTCCAAAGTAATCACCTCCTTCCTTCCTAACACTCCACCCCCATTAATGTGGCCAAAGCCACGTGGCTGCTTGTGTTAGTTCCATCACACTGTGGATAGAACCCTCAAAGCCTGAGCCCCCAGCCAGCATCCTTCTCCTCCTCCTCTCTCTTACCCTAACTGTTCCACCTGGAAGAGGGGCTTCTTCAAGGTCCCAGGCACTCAAGAGCATTCTCCTCCACTTAAAAAACACGAACATCATGGGTGCAGTGGCACATGTCTGTAATCCCAGCAGTTTGGGAGGCTCAGGCGGGCAGATCATGAGGTCAGACGTTTGAGACCAGCCTGGTCAACATGGTGAAACCCCATCTCTACTAAAAATACAAAAAAATTTAGCTGGGCATGGTGGCACATACCTGTAATCCTACTACTTAGGAGGCTGAGGCAGGACAATTGCTTGAACCCAGGAGGTGGAGGTTTCAGTGAGCTGAGATTGCGCCACTGCACTCCACCCTGGGCAACAGAGCAAGACTCCGTCTCGAACAAACAAAAAAACAAACAAACAAACACAATGGTCTCCAGGCACCTGAAAAAACAGAGTCTGCTGCCCTTTAGGATTGGCCATCTCTGAAGCTGAGACCTGACCCAGATTCTGGTACCCTTCACAGGAGAAGCCACCATAGTGGAGAAGGAAGCTCATGGCCTTTGGGCAAGGTAGGGTTAGGTTCAAATCCTAGCTCTCCCTGTGGGACTTGGGGAAACCAATCCTCACTTTCTTGATCTGTAAATGGTACCCACCTACTAAGGCTGTGCCGAGACTTCTAGATAAAGTGCCAAAGCACCTTGCCCAGGGCCAGCACATGGTAAGTGCACCTAAGTCTAAATTCTCATTTCCTCTTGAGGGACTTAGATCTTTCATCCCTTCTTCTTTCCCGTCAACTCCTCCAATTCCAGCCCCTAATGTGGGAGAGCTGTACTAAGTCAATGCACGAGTATACCAGTACACCAAGGCACTAGTCGAATCTTGTGGCTGTGGGCAGAGAATGCCTTCGTGCGTTGGAATGCCCCTTGAGTTGGAAGAAGGGTGATGGTGTGTTGTGTGACATGGGGCAAGCCTCTTCCTTTCCTCTGATTGTGGCTCCTTCATCTCTGATTTGAGATGGGCAGACTAGGAAGTCACATTTATTTATTTATGCATTATTTATTTATTTATCTATTTATGGATCTTGCTCTGTCGCCCAGGCTGGAGAGCCGTGGCACAATCATGGTTCACTGCAGCCTTGACCTCCCTGGCTCAAGTGACCCTCTCGCCCCAGCCTCCAGAGCAGCTAGGACCAAAGGCGTACATCATCTCACCTGGCTAGTTTTTTTTTTATTTTTTAGGGATAGGATCTTACTGTGTTGCCCAGGCTTGTCTCAAAATCCTGGGCGCAAGCAATCCTCCTACCCAGACGTCCCAGTGTTGAGATTACAGGTGTGAGCCACCACATCTGGCCCAGGAAATCACTTTAAAGCCCCTTCTAGTTCTGCCTAGTGGGTCTCCCCACAAGTCTCCTTGTCATTCGGGACCCTTGGCCCTGGGAGGGAGCTGGGGCAGATGTGAAAATCGCCTAACGAGCGCCCAAAGAGAAGGCTGGACCATTCCTCCTCACCACTCTGCCTGATTTTCAGGCACCTGCTCATCTCCTCATTCATTCCTCAGCCACCCACATGTCCCCATTTGTTGGCAGGTGCGATTGAGGGTACGGATGAGAAATGAAGGGTCTTTCACCTCAAGATACTGACAGGCCAGCAAGGCAGACAGAGAAGCAAACAAATAGCTAAGCCAGGGTGACAGGAGCTACCCTAGAGACGGTGGACACAGAAAGCCAGGGGAGCACAGAGGAGGGAACACGTGATCCTGCCAGGGATGAGAGATGGCTGGCAGTTCAGGGAAGCTAGCGAGAAGCCAACGTTGGCATTCAGGCCCGAAGGAGGGGTGGGGTCTGCCTGGTGGGAAAGGGAGGAGGGGCGCTGCAGGCCAAGGACACAGCATGGGCGTTGGCCCAGGGATTGGAAAGTCCCATTCCACTCTTGGAATGACCTAAGAGTTTGGCAAAGCTTGAGGAAGTTGGCTGGGACATGAGAGTGGAGGCACAGAGGCCAGTTGGCTGCCTGCTGTGGAGATCCAGACTGGAGGCCACGGAGACATGAACTAGGACAGGGCCTTGGCCCTTAGTAGGCAATTTGGGGACACAAAGGCTAGCCAGATCTGGATCCTCCTCTCCAGGGACTGACCATCCATCCAAACATTTGCTCATCAGTAAATGTCGATTCAGCACCTACGCTGTACCAGATGCTATGACGGCAGTGAGCCTTCTCCGGGAGGAAGAAAAGGCCTGTCCCCCTGTGCATTCATTTCCCAAGACTGCTATAAGAAAGCACCATAATCCAAGTGGCTTAAAACCACAAAAATGCATCCCTGCATAGGTGTGGAGGCTGGAAGTCTGCAATCGTCAGCAGGGCCATGCTCCCTCGGAGACTCTGGGTAGACTCTGTCCTTGCCCCGCCTTGCTCTGCTGGTGGCTGTTCATCTTGGTGTTCCTCAGCTTACAGCTGCATTAGTCCAGCCTCAGCCTCCGTCATCATGTGACCTTCTCCCTGCGTGTCTGTCTCTGTGCTGCGTCACCTCCTTCTCATAAAGATACCAGTCGTATCGGATTAGGGCCCACCTAATTGGGTAGAACCTCCTCTTAACGGATTACATCTGAAAAGACCACATTTCCAAATAAGGTCACATTCACAGGTACCGGGCAGTTGGGCCTTCAACATCTCTTTCTTGCGGGGCAGGGGAGGTGGAGACACAATTCACCATACAATGCCAAGCAACCACATGCACTGCGGCAACTACCTTAGAGGAATTGGGAACAGGCTATGAGCATTCAGAATAAAGCGTTCTTGCCAAGCAGAGGAATCCTCGGTGGCTTCCTGGAGGAGGTGGCTCTTTGCCATACATGGACAGGATTTAGCAATGGGAATGGAAAGGCATCCCAGGCAGAGGGTAGTGGAGGAGTACAAGCATGTAGGAGGGACTGGCAGGGCAGTAATCATGTCACTCATTATAAGGAGTACTCAGAAGGCCGTCTCCTCTCGCCCTTCTGCCTGCCTGCTGCCCACATCTCACACATGCCAAGCTCACTCCAGCACCATCCACTCCTCTCTTGCGTCTGGTGGGGTTTGGAAAGAAACTGCTGCCCAGTGTCATCATGACATTATATTCATGTCCAAACCTGGATTTGTTTTTCTTGAGCGGCAGTGAAGAAAAAGAAAATAACAAACTGTATTTATCAAGCAGCAAACCAGTAGGAAATTATAACCTTTTAAAATAAATATGTATCTAATTATAGGAAAGCACCATTTACTTTTACAGCACTGTTAGGATTTCCCCCACCAGCCGAGTCTGCAGATAATGTTCCAGCTTCCCTCCAACCCCCAAATCTCACTGGGCATTAACCTCAAAAACATCACCTCTGCTGGTCTCTCAGCAAACAGTGATTTAGGCTGTGCGGAGATGCCTGGAGCAGGCGGGAGAGGAACCTGATTCCCCGGACTTTCCTTTCAGAGCCAAACATCCACCTCCTTCACTGGCTCCTCACCACAAAGCCACAACCCGCACCCCCAAGAATGTCTGTCCTGTCCAGCACACATCTCTGTGATCAGCAGTTTTCTCCCTTACAGAAAAGTCGGAAGTCCCAGAGGGAGCAGAACTGAGCCATCTTGGGGAAGGAGCTAAGATTGCGTGCCCATCTCACGCCAGGCATGGCGCGAGGCCCTTCATTCACTCCTGTATTCCCTTCATCTGCAAGTTCACACACAGCGTTTGGGCACCGAATGTCTCGTGCACACACACACCATGAAGAACAAGTAAGGAACAGGAGTACAGTGTGGAAAGTGCCAGCAGGAGCCCAGACACCTATAAGGTGCTGACAGGTGGCAGCTGTTGTTATGCACGGCCAGCACCCCATTGCTCTCCACCAGGCACATCCTATGATGAGTTCATTCTTTCAGCATCTATTCATTAAGCACCTGTGATGCAGCAGGTACTGCTATTCATGTGGCTCCCGCCTTCCTTCGCCCTGGAGCCTGCCCTGTCTGCCCTCTTTACGCCTGGCCCCCTCCCACCCGACTCCTGGCTCGCCCAGCCCTGCTTACCCAGCTCTGCTTTCCCCCTCGCACTTACCACCTCTGATACACTAGATGATTTATGTTTGTCTGTTATTCTTGTCTGTTCCCCGCAACCACAAGAGAAGCTCTAGGAAGGCGGGGTCTTGGTAAGCTCACTGCTGTGGCGGCAGCACCTAGGTCAAGGCTGGACCTAGCAAGTGTTTAATTAGTATTTGTTGAATTGAGTTGAACCAAGATCGTTGTCTATGGAGATGAACAAATCCAGGTGAAATGCCTACTCCTTGCTAGCCGTGTGACCTTGGGCCTGTGACATGGCCTCACTGAGTCTCAGTGTCCGCTTCTATAAAGTAGAGAATCTGGGGTTCTGAGAAGGTAGGATACCAGCACAGAGCAGGGCAGAGCAATGTGGAGCGCAGGGCTGCATCTCTGGAGCTGCTAGGAAGACTTCTGAGGGTCAGACATGCAGTGGGATTTCCGTGGTTCATGGAGGTCTCAGGGGTTAGCAGGTCTGGGTTTGAATTCTGGTTGCCACCACTTCCCAGCTCTGTGACCGTAAGCAAATTGTGTAACCTTTCTGAGCCTCAGTTTCCCGTTTGTAAAATGGAGCTCAAACATAACTCCCAACTCAGAGAGTCATTGTGACATAGTATGAGGTTGTGTCCATAAAGCAAGTCATGGTGCCTGCAAGTGGTAGGCATCCAGGGAATACAGGCTCCCCTTCCCTCCTTCCACCTGGGGGCTGTAAGAAGGTTGACAGCAGAAACCTGCAAATACTCAGGGCTGCTGGGGGCATTAGCCCTATTCCCCATGGCCATCCATCCCTCCTCCCCGAAATTACCCAACCTGGGCCTCCCAGTTGCGCTCCTGTGAGGGTTCCACCTCCCCAGCACCAGCCCCACAGCTCCCTGCCCCAGCCCCAGCTCCCCCAGCCAGCATCTCCCATGCACTTTGGCACTAATGGGCCCTGCACGCCTCTGAAAGGCAGTGACGGCTCCCGCCAGAGCCCACAGCAAGTGTCAGAGGAAGACGGTTTTCCTGGGCAATGGAGGGGCTTCCCCAGGATTGGAGGATGTGAGAAGCCCCCAATCCTGGGGAAGTGTGACCCATTTACAGAGGGGTCACATCTGAGCAGAGAAGGATGGGGAGGGGCTGCCGCTTGGCTCTGGCTGACTGAAGCTGACCATCAAAGACAGGGTAGGCTTGGGCTGAGTGAGAACCCGAAGGATGAGGTAGCCATGACGCTCCACAATAGAAGATGCCCCAGTACCTTTGTGTCTAGATGAGGCCCTGAGAGGGCCAGTGGGTCCAAGGTCAGCCACTGCCCAGGCTTGCATACTGAATAGGGCTGTCGCTTTTGAGTACTGTCCTGCCCCTACCACCCCAGGGTTAAGGTGAAGTGCAGTGGGGCCTCCGAGCCCTCCAGAGCCTGTAGAGGCCTGATGCCTGAACACCAGGCCCCTTAGCAGACACAGGAGGCGGGGGAGGTGATGCCTCTGTGCACCGGCATCCAGTATGAAGAGTTGGAAACTTATTTATCACCCTAAGGGCGGTGCTTCCACCTGATGTACACTGGTCACCACATGGGCCTGTGTCTTGTCTGGCTTACCCATCCCAACCACTTGGGGGGCGCTGATCTGAAAGGGTCTTGAAGAGCTGCAGTCTGGAGATGGATGCATGCCTGAGTTCTAGGGCCCTCAGTTGGACAGGGAGGGAAGCCGCAGAGCCCAGCACAGGGCAGGCACATGGGACAGAAGATGTGCATGTGTCCAGCACATGAGGCAGGCTGGGGCAACACTGGGCCCAGGCTGGATGCCGGGCACCAGGTTGGTCCGTGGGGCTGCAGTGGGTTGACTGAGCACTCGGCCCACCACTCTTCTAGGCCTTTGCTCACAGTATCTCATCCAAGTCCCAGAACTGCCCATGAGGAAGGTGCTGTCAGGAACCTCATCTTCCAGCCAGTGAACTGAGGCTTAGTGAGCTCAGGCCACTTTCCAAGGGTGCACCCAAGGGCGAAGCAGTTTTTAAAGCCAGCTCAGTCTGCCTCCAAAGCCCATTTGGTAGATGACGAATTCAAAGCCAAAGGAAGCCAAGGCCACCCAGCTATAAATATCAGAGCTGGCAGGCTCTGAGGCTGGGTCCTCAACTGGGGGCTGGCGTGTAGGGGAGGGATATCTGTGAACTTGGGTGGGAAAAAAATATGACTTTATATTCACTCACCTCTAGCTAAAATGTAGCATTTCCTTCAAGTGCAAATGTAAGCAATGTACCACAGTTCTGTTAGCAGCACCTGTGACTTTGTCGCCATCAGAAGCCACAGGTATTTTCACATCACACTATAGTTGTGACAAAGGTCTTGACCTATCATTTATGCTCATCACCACTTTAAAATTACAGAAGTTACTGGATCTGACGTTAGATCTTGTAACCTAAAATGCAATTAAAAAAAAAAAAAAAGAATTTAGTGCACATATATTGTTATCCCAATTTAAAAAAAATTTTTTTTGAGGCAGAGTTTTGCTCTTATCACCCAGGCCAGAGTGCAATGGCACAATCTCAGCTCACTGCAACCTCTGCCTCTCCTGTTCAAGCAATTCTCCTGCCTCAGCTTCCTAAGTAGCTAGGACAATAGGTGTGCACCACCACACCTGGCTAATTTTTGTATTTTTAGTAGAAATGGAGCTTTACCATGTTGGTCTTGAACTTCTGACCTCAGGCGATCTGCCTGCCTCAGCCTCCCAAAGTGCTGGGATTATACTCATGAGCCACCGCACCCAGCCTCCAATTTTAAATTTTTAAATGATTTTTAGAAATATATATAATTGACTTGCTTTGTAATCATGCACACTTTATGCATTTAAAAACATTGTTCTGAGAAAGGATCCAGCAGTCACAGGGGTCATGACATAGAAAATGTTAGAAGACCCAGCTCTCAAGCCGGTGCTTGTAACCACTAGGCTCCCCTACCTCGCAGGTACTGAGCCTCTATGCCATCACTTTGCTTCCAGAGCCATGCAGAAGAATAAGCTTGGACTAGTGGCCTCTGGAAGCTTGGCACATTTGAGTGGGGCATAACCCTCTCCTTCCCTTTCTGATCTGACCCTCACCCACCCTTTCTGGTCCCTTGGCCACATCAGAGTTAAAATGCCAAATTCTCTGTAGAGCCCAATCTTCTGATTTACAACCAAGTCAGGTTTGTGCCAATTTTCAGGCACCAATTATGGGCCAGCTCTCTTGGACCAATTAAAATGTGCAGGTGCAATAATGTCGACATCAACAGTCTGGGGTTATCTCAGCAGATATTTTTCATGAAATATTTATGAGAGACTGGGAATTTTAACCATTCAGTGGCATGTTTTCCCTCTCTGCCAGGACCTCTTGCAAATGGAAGAAGAGCTCAAAAAGGGTGAGGGCAGAGAGGTGCACAGAATCTTGGAGGTGGACGGAGGATGCAGGTGAGCCTGAGAAAGCCCAGGAGTGCGTGCAGGAGGAGACGGGACTTCTTTGAAGGTACTGAGGGCAAAAAGAATCTGTAGAATTAGATTAAGCAGGGGGCTGGTGTTCTGGAAAGAGCCCATGTGGGTCTTGGAAGACTCAGGCTTTAGCTGGGACTCTGCCATGCCCTTGTTGCGTGATCTCAGTGTCCTCATGTGTGAAAGGGAGGAAGTGCCCCCTGGCTTGTGCCACCTCCCAGGGTTGGGGTGGAAATTAAATGGCAGCATGAAGGGGAGAGGGCTTTGGAAGGGGTTCAGCATTGCCCACAGGGAAGGTTGTCTGCAAAGGGACTGTGCCTCCAGGAGGGTTGATGTTAACGATGGCCCCAGTTTCTCATGCCACTGTGTGTCCTTGGCCTTGAGTAGTGTCCCCCCAGATCATTGACTCTGGCTCTACCCTATGACTTACTTTGGTCAATGGAATAGTCGCCATCTGGGTTCAAGCAGAGCTTGCAAAAACACCAGTGTATTTTCATGTTCCTTTTGCTCTTGTGCCTTTGTAATAGGAATGCGTTCAGCCTAACTTGCTGAAAGGATTTAGGAGACCTGTGAAGAAGAGCCAAGGTTGCCCAGACCAGCCTACAGCCGAGATCAGCACAGCCGTCTACCCAGCTTGCACCTCACCACAGAGAATGGAAGAATCACTCAGCCATCCTGTAGACTGTGAGCAATAACGAATGGTTATTGTTTCCAGGCACTAAGTTTTGGGATGGTTTGTTATGCAGCAGCAGCTAGCTGCTACAGAGATTATGCCCACCCTCACAACCCCAAGGATCCGTGTGCTCTCATTGAAAAGCAAAAGCAACCTCTGTTTTCTTCCTCTCTGTGGCCACCAGGGCTGCTGCCCAAACAGAGAGGCAGTGAGCTTAGTGGTGGAGGATGTGACCTCCAGAGTTTGTCAGTCCTGGAATCCTATCCCAGCTGTGTGACCTGCAGTTAGCTACTTAACCACTCTGTGCCTCAATGTCCCCATCTACAAAAGGCACAGTTTCTACCCAATCGAGTTGTGGTAAGGACGAGAAAAGATACTGGATGTAAAGTGCATGACACCAAAGTGCTCCAAATGACATTTTTTGTTGTTTATTTATGGTGGTTGATGTTCAAATTTTCCCAAAAAAAGCCTCTGCTTATCTTCCTCAGCCCAGATTGTCTGAATTTTTTTGCCAGGATATCTTCCCAGTGGGGGGAGACAAGCTAGAATTGGTGGCCACATGCCTTTGGTGCAGATTTCACAAACACTGTGGTTTTTGGCAAGCAGAGTCTGCCAGTTGCATAGGAACAAGCCTTCCCAATAACATCCCAGTTTAACCACCTCCAAAGCACTTTCATATCCATGTTCAGATTTGAAAGCCTCACAAGAATCCTGGGAGGTGGGTACGGCAGGAACTGGCAGCCCCATTTTATAGACAAAGTCAGAGGCTTAGAGAGGTACCCTGACTTGCAGAAGCTAAAATGTGGCCCAGGTTATCTGGTCACAGAAGAGAGCTGCCCCTGTCCTGGGCCACTCAGCCTCTCCCATAGGGACAGGTCTCAGCCCTGGAGATGCTGGAAAGAGCTCTGGAATCCCTGATGAGAGGCTACACCCTAGAGTCCTAAACGTCCCTCTGTAGAGTATGATTTTATTCCCTGAGTAGGAGGTGTCTCTTCTTCTCCCTGAGCCAGTGGAGTAGTTTAGGAGTTATAGAGGGAGATCTCTTTAGTATTTAGCAAAATCAGGATTTTAAATTTAAGACTGATTAGGCAGGGTTCCTCCACACTGTCTGTCAGCCCGACAGAGTTAAAACATCATTAACAATGCTGGCCCTGGTGGAGATCCTGGTCCCCAGCGTCGTGACGCCCAGAGAGCCTGGTTGTGGAAGTAGCCAGCTGTCTCCCTGACTCTCTCCTGTGGGCTTAGCCTCACTCGCCAGCTCACTGGGTGCAAACAGGAGGTGGAGGGGTTCTTGCTGTGTTCTGTATTTATTCATGGGTTTGCTCAGTTGCTTCTCTACAAAACCAAACATTGTTCCCTTTTTACCTCTTCTTCTCAAAAATTACTTTCAGAGTTTGCCAAGGAGGCTGGAAAGTCGTTATGGCTTCGGGAAGGCCCAAACACACAACCTAAAAACAGAAAACAAAAACACAGTGCAGCAGCAGCAGTCAACAGCATTGTGGGAAAGAACTACCCCGTAAAATGGCTTTCGTGCTGGCCGGCTCCCTTCCACAGTGGGTAGACTATTAAATGGGCGTAGCCAGAAGGAACGGGCCATTTTGCCGTCTGCTCTGTTCCCTTCCTGTTCTGTCATAAGCATTTTCCTTGTTGCAGCACATTAAATTATGGTGTATGTACCAGCAGAATTTTAGACGGTCATGAAAAAAATGATTATTACAAAGACCAGATTGTTTCCTGGAATGCACCTTCCTGATGAGGCAGCACCCTCTCTCATCCCGTGCTTTGTAAAAATTGCAAACTGGCTCCCAGGCCTCAGATGTCCCCCAGAGCTCCCTGTCTGAGGACAGAGCAAGGTACAAATCATCTCAAACCAGGCTGAGACCTGTGGTCTGGAGTGCCCCAGCCACAAGCATGGTGCACACCCTGCCCAGACCCGTGGCAAGCTCCTATGCCCAGCCCCCTCTCACACTGATTTTTGGGTTTTTGCTGCTTCTAGTTTTTCTCTCTGAGCTGTTACTCTCCTAGAATGTAAAGGCCTGGGAGACAGGAATCTCAGTCCTTTAGAATCTTCCACTATTCTTCTATAATGTTTGCATTAAAAATAGGGACATTGGGAGGCTGAGGTGGGCGGATCACAAGGTCGGGAGTTTGAGGCCAGCCTGACCAACATGGTGAAACTCCATCTTTACTAAAAATACAAAAAAAAAAAAATTAGCCTGGTGTGGTGGCGGGCACCTGTAGTCCCAACTACTTGGGAAGCTGAGGCAGAAGAATCACTCGAACCTGGGAGGCAGAGGTTGCAGTGAGCCGAGATCGTGCCACTGTACTTCAGCCTGGGTAACAGAGTCTCCATCTCAAAAAATAATAATAATAATAAATAAACAAAATAAAAATGAGGACAATGGGCCGGGTGCGGTGACTCATGCCTGTAATCCCAGCACTTTGGGAGGCCAAGGCAGGTGGATCACCTGAGGTCAGGAGTTTGAGACCAGCCTGACCAACATGGAGAAACCCCATCTCTACTAAAAATGACTAAAAATGCAAAATTAGCCAGGTGTGGTGGCAGACGCCTGTAATCCCAGCTACTCAGGAGGCTGAGACAGGAGAATCTCTTGAACCCGGGAAGCGGAGGTTGCAGTGAGCTGAGATCACACCATTGCACTTCAGTCTGGACAACAAGAGCGAAACTCTGTCTCAAAAAAAAAAAAAATATGGGGACAATGATGGTGGTGACAATGGTAGGAGGAAGCTCAGTGCCTGGTAAAGCATTTTGGGACCTACAGACTGGGGTGAGGATCCCAGGACCCTCACTGACCGTTCTGCTTTGGCGCTTTTGACCTTGACTTGCACGAGCATCATCTGTCATCCTCATCACTGCTTTGAGATGGTGGAATTGTCGTCATTTCTGTTTTTGAAGTTGAAGAAACTGAGGCACAGGTTAAGTAGCTGCTTCCAATATGGTAGAGTGAATGAGGATTTGAGAAGCCTGGCTCCAGAACCTGCCTCCACCCCACGCTGTCTGATGCTGGCAAGTTCTGCAACCTCTCTGCGCCTCCCTGTCCTCACAGAACCCAGCCCCTGCACAGGCTTCATAAATTCTAACCACTCATCCCTTCCCACATGCTGTGAGCAAATAAGTGCTTGGGAGCTGTCAGGCTCCAGACGGGGACAGCTCTGCCTGAGTCACTCGGGAGCAACTGGTATTGGGTGGGCACACCACCGGTGGCTGGCAGGGTGGGCCTCTAACCTCCACACCCCCGCCTCAGCCTCTGGTTCCTCTGTCTCCAATCTTGCCCCACCACGGCTGTGAAGAACAAGCCCACCTTCCTACCTCATGCCCTCTTTGGGGTCCTCCCAGCCACAGCGGCCCCAACCCACATTCTCACCCCACTCCAAACAGGATCTCCATAGAGGGTCTGCTCTCAGCCCCGCATTGCTAAGAAAGCCACACTGGAGGCAGGGGACCACTGAGAGGCCCTGGATGGGATGTTCTCCAGGAGATGATGGGGCCAGGAAAGGGGTGGGGGCAGCTTGATGGTGAGGAGGGGGCAGAGGAGACAGAGCCAGGGAGGAAGGGGGAGGCGGGGGCTTAGGACGACCCCCACGGCTGAGTCTTGAGTCCATGGAGGAGCAGGTTTGGGTGGAGAGGGAAGAGGTTGAGTTTTATTTCTAATATATCACCGGGAGCTGCAATGGAGGAGAGCGGGAGGGCAGGGATTCGATCAATGGAACTGGTGCTCTGGGAAGAGGCCTGTGCTGAAGACTGCATGAGCCTCTCCTGCCTGTGATGGCCTCAGAGCTGGGGAGTGGGGGTATTGAAGGGGGGTTGGTGGGGGGAATGTGCTCTTGGGTGTATTCTGTCCTCCTCTTTAGCTCCTGAGGGTACTTCTGCTCCCTTGGGGAGGTCCAGGTGGGGCAGCAGGATGCTAAATCACCATCAATTCCAGAAGCCAGCTCCTCACCTTGTGACCTCCTTTGGCAGGAGAACTCTCCAGTCTGTTTATCCATCCTGACCTTCAACCCGTCAAAAGCAAAATATTTGGTTTTCAGAAACTGCCTGTTTGCTTTTCTGTTTCCGGAGGCAGCCAGGGCTTTGAGAGGCCCATCCAGATGTGGGCTTGGTGCAATCAACCCCCTACCTTTGAGGACTGAGCCTCTCAGAGGGGAGGCGACCATCCCTGGGGCCTGAGCCTCACAGTGGGCCAAGTCCGCTGCTGCTCAGAGTACACAGGAGGCAGGGTCCTGGGATGCTTAGCCCTGCTGGCCCATTGAGGATGGGAGCAGTAAGCCCCAGGAACATGTCTTTCCCGCCAGCTAGAGGAAGAAGGAGCTTACCGTGTGGGTGGGGTGGGGGAGCCGAGGTGCTCTGGACAGGCTCACCGAGCTGGGGTCTCAGAGTCGAGTCGTTCTGATCCTCGCTTCAGACCATCAATTACTGCTCTGCAGAATTCACGTGTGAATTGCACACAGCTAAGGGGAAACAGAATCCGGCCCAACTAGAGTTTATATTTCAATAAAGAATAGAAAACTGGCATAATCCTGCCTGCCCTGCCTGCCTAGAAGCCCCTAAGAGAACCATCTCATCCACCTCCCTCATCGAATGGAGAAGGAAATTGGAAGGGGACGGGACTTGCCCAGGGCCACACAGCAAGTACCTGAAGCCAGGCATCCTGGGTCCTACACAGCAGGGCTTCCATGACCCCAGGCTGCTCAGAGGAGTTAAGGAGTTGGAAATCCCTTTGCGTCCGGGTTATTGATCCTGTATTTGGAGGGAAGAGGCCAGCAGCCAAGACGGTGGAGTCCAGGGTCCCTCCCTCCCTCTCATCGCTGACTGTGTGGCCAGGTGAGGCCTGGAGGTAAGGGAAGCAGGAGGAGATGGGAACTGTCTTTCTGTTTTAAGGGCCCTCTGTGGGGAGGCAGAGGCAAGTCTTAAAAGAAGCCCAGCCTCCTGGTTACCTCTGAGCTCCAGCCAAGCCCCAGTCTCTTTCTCAGGCCAGCTCTTGAGAAGCCTCAGTTTCAACCCCAAGAGCTGATCTCTGAGGGTCTGTTACCGAAAAGGCCATTAGCAGCCCTTTTTCCTTGCTATTGCGTTTCCACGGCCCACAGCTCCTCTGGATAGCATTTTCCCCATTAAATCAGATGTTTTGCAAAAAAAAACAAAAAGAAAAAAAACAGCCTGGTAATCATAATCATAAATCATAAGTCACGTTATTGTAAACGGATGGCTTCCTGGCTGCCTGGGATCTGTGATCGGAGGCAGGGTGTGGGAAAGCTTGCTGTAATGAGGCGACGGGGGAGGCCAGGTTTTCCCAGGGGGGTGTCGTCCACCAGCCAGACACGTCACAGAGCCTTGCTTCTGGATGACTTCCACTTCAGCGAGGGCAGCATATTCGCGGGGGGCTGGGGGCGCTGGGGAGGCCCACCAGGGAAAAGCAAACCAATCACAAAAGGAGAATGGTGTTGGCTGCCCTGAACCCTGCTGGACGTTTCTATGAAGAGGTGGAGCCTCATCCAGGATGCCCCCAGCTGGGTTTCCGGAGGCTGCGGAGACCTCTGCCAAGATGCCTCCACGGGCCTGGGGGTTCCTGTGGCCCATCACACTTGCTTAAGGTCTGGAGCCCTTGACAGAGAACTCACATGGGTATGCCCTGGGAACTCCCAGGCTCCATCAGCAGTGCCTCTGTGATCAAACCAGCTCGCCTCTGAGTGTAAATGAAGCCATTGCAGAAGGACTTAGGAAACCCAAAGAGGAGAATTTTCTAAAGGCTCTCTGGATACACACAAAATACAAGTGTCTGAGCCCTTCAGAAGAGGGCCTGGGATCTGAGGAAAGGGAGGAACAAGATAGCTAAATGTTTACGAGCAAGCAGCAGCTCTTACTCCCCAGACTTAAGGAAATAGAAATGAGCACAGAGAGGCTCAGGGACTTGCCTAGGGTTGCACAGCAGCCTCAGGCCCAGAGACTCCTCACTCATGCAGTCGGGGATCATCTGTCCCCAGTGGCTCAGCCACAAAAAATGTAGGTAGCGCTGTTAGAGACCAGGCCCTGCCCTCAGGCTTGGAGGTCTGGAGAATGAAGATACATTCCTGTCCTTCAGAAGCTTGTGCCACAGCAAGGGAGAAAGACACAATGCAATTGTGATGCTAGGCCCGGAGAGCCATGGGTTATTTTGAATCTGTAGCCATGGTTCATTCTCTGAGGGAGTTGAGACAGTGGGGGAAAAAAATGCTGCACTAGAAGCAAGAACACAACTTCTGCCAGGGAACAACAGTGGGAGGGGTGATCTCTGTGTGTGTTGGGGCAGCAGAGCGGGGCGGAGAAGGAACTAAGGAGACCCCCCCCTCCGCCCCGTACCACACTTTGGCTGCATCTTGAAGGACACGTGGGAGTTGATGGGGACTAGAGGATTCCGAAGGGCAAGGCCAGTGGTGGAGAAAGTCTGCTCAAAGGCACGGAGGTGCAGAAGGGCAGGGCACAGCCGAACTGCAAGGTGGAAAAGGCCAGGTGGGAAGGGCTCTGATGCCAAAGGATTTGGGGCTTTGTTCCACAGGCACTGGAGATGCAGAGACAGATCCTAGGAATGAGAAGCATCAGAGTGAGCCAGGAAGATTCCTCCCACTGTAGTGAGGCTGATGGAGGTAGGAGGCTGGCCAGGAGGCTTTGGCCATGCCCACAAGGGAGGAATGAGAGTCTGACCCAAGGCACTGGTGGTGGGGACAGAGGGTAGAGGGTAGTGGACATGGGAATGAGGGAGGCGGGTTTCCTGGCTGCCTCTGAGGTTCCTGCCGCTGAGGACCCAGATAGGCAGTGGCGGTGTTAACTTTCGCACTTCCTGACCTCTGGCCTGGTCCACCTTTCCTGAACCACCCAGTCTCTCTGAAGCCCGAGTAATGTAAACACCCAGCTGGTGCAAATTCTATTCCCTGCACCCCCATCCCTAGCTGTGCAACCTTGGACAAGTCACTCCCCATCTCTGACCTTCTGGGCTTCAGTTTCCTTATCTGGAAATGGGACGACCTGGAAGCAGGGCTGACATGATGAAGGTTATAAACTCTGTGCTTGTTTCAGATTGGTCCTCACTCACAGACTGACTCAAATTGGGTAATTGGAAGGGAGTTTTAAAAAGGACAATTTCCAAAGATCTGGGTGGGTGTAGAAAAATCTCAAGGGACAGTTCCATGCCCAGGGCTGGTGACAGTCATCCCAGTGGCCACCTGGAAGCCTGTATGGGGAAGGCCACCTGGCAGGGGCTGCGGCCAGGGCTGGGGCCGCAGCAGCCTCCTTCTGACCATTCAGATGGGGAGCACTGGTCCCCGGTCTTCAGTGCTCTATACCCTAGAAGACTGAGTGTGGGTCTGTCCTCGAGCATAAGAAAAGCAGTAGGCAGCCCCAGCCAACAATCCGTCTCATATGGTGGTCAGCAGAGATTCACCTTCTTGATCAGCCTCCTAGACCCAGACCAAATCAGGATGACAGGCCAAGGCAAGCTGCTGATTTAAAATTCAAGTTTGTCCAAAGCTCTCACCCCAGGACCTGAAGTTCTACTTTCTATGCCTCATCTCTCTCTCCCCTTGCTTTTCTTCTCTCTGTCTCTGTCTTTCCTCCTTCTCTCTTTACCTCCCTTCTGCCTTTCTCCTCTTCCTCTTCCCTCCTCCTCTCTCCTCTCTCTGCCCTTCTCTCCCTGTCCCCTACCTCTGACCTTCCTTAACAGCCAACACTGCCCAAGAGACACTCCTCCGTCAGAATCACCCCCGCTTTTTTACTTAACATTCATGCCCCTTGGCCCGAGGGACATGTAGTGTTGTGTAGATGCTGGGAACCCCCAGTCACTCTGGTGGCTGTGTCTAACATATGGAGGCTCTCAGGGGATCTAGAGAGGTGGAGAGGCTTAGCCTTCTGTTTCCACTGCAGTTCTTGGCCTTCCGGAGTAACTGGCCAAGTCAGCACTGTCAGGACATCAGTGGGATGATGGTGAGTCCGGGGGATGAATCAGCTGCTCCATGCAAAAGAGTATGTGGGCCGGGCACCGTGGATCATGCCTGTAATCCCAGCACTTTGGGAGGCTGAGGCAGGCAGATCACAAGGTCAGGAGTTCAAGACCGGCCTGGCCAATACGGTGAAACCCTATCTCTACTAAAAATAAAAATAAAAAATAAAAAATAAATAAATAAAAATTAGTCAGGCATAGCTAAGCCCTTCAGAGCCTGTAGTCCCAGCTACTCAGGAGGCTGAGGCAGGAGAATTGCTTGAACCCAGAAGGTGGAGGTTGCAGTGAGCTGAGATCTCTCCACTGCACTTCAGCCTGGGTGACTCAAAAAAAAAAAGTGTCTGTGTGTGTGTGTGCATGCACATCTGTGTTTATAGGGAGGGGGGCAGGATTAGCCAGAACAGACAAACTTTTTCAGGTGAATGATGAACAAGGACAAAAAAGATGGGAGCCATTTAAACTGTACCTAGTGTGCGCTAGGCACTGGGCAAGGGGCTTGCACATACTTTATCTAATTCTCACGTTGGCCCTGCATGGTTCTTCCCAATTTAGAGATAAGGAAAGCAATACTGAGGACCAGCTAAAGACCCATACCTGGGACGGGCTGTGTGAGGACTAGGGAACAAGTGTGTAAGTAAGCACAGTACAAGTCAACAATGCTCTTAGGTGGGCACCTACCATGTGTCAGGCATTGGGTTATGAGGAAGCCTCCGTCCTTGTCTGGCACAATTCCAGAGCAGAGAGGCATGAAGCAGAGAGCCTGAGATGTCAGGGCTGCAGATGACTTAGGCATCTTCTAGAGCGCAGCTCCTCTGTGGAACAGATGGGTAACCGGAGTCCAGAGGGAGGAAGCGTTTTCCCCGAAGCCACATGGCGAGTCTTCTCATTCTCGCTCGCAACGTTGCTTCCAAGGACATTGGTTCTGCTTCTAGCTCTCCCTGTTTTGAAGCTGATTCTTATTCCCCCACTTAAACAATTAAGCTTTAATACACCAAAAACAGATCATTATCTTCCTAAGGTTTAAAAAGCAAGATTACTATTTGTAACGCAAGTAATTAGCTACCTTCTGGTGTTTCCTTACTCTTCTCCTCCCTAAAGGATCATGCTTTTATATGTTGCAGAGGGCCTAGCAACTAGATGTGCTGGCCGAAGCTGTGGCCCTGGAGCAGGCAGAGGGGGGATCCTGGGATCTTGGGAGCTGGAAATGCCCCAGGCAGGGAGGGAAGGGAGGTAGTGGGGCTCAGGGGGATCTGCTACGTGGAGAGTTCCTCTTTAGAGGTGCGGGTTTGGCTCTGACATCACTGGACCATCCCAGCCCAGATTGTTTCCTGGACCACCTTGCTGTTCTGGTAGGGTAAAGACGGCCATTGCCTCAGGGATTTATGGGGGTGTGAATCAACTGTAGCACCAGATGTGGAATCTTCCTATACAGGATTTTTTTTTTTTTTTTTTTTTTTTTTTTTTTTTTGGTTTTTTTTTTTTTTTTTTTTTTTTTTTTTTTTTTTTTTTTTTTTTTTTTGAGATGGAATTTCATTCTTGTTGCCCAGGCTGGAGTGCAATGGCATGATCTTGGCCCACCACAACCTCTGCCTCCCGGGTTCAAGTGATTCTCCTGCCTCAGCCTCCTGAGTAGCTGGGATTACAGGCGCCTGCCACCATGCCCAGCTAATTTTTGTGTTTTTAGTAGAGACTGGGTTTCTCCATGTTGTCAGGCTGGTCTCGAACTCCTGACCTCAGGTGATCTGCCCTCCTTGGCCTCCCAAAGTGCTCGGATTACATGAGTGAGCCACCTCGCCCAGCCCTCATAGAGGATCTTTAAGGGATCTATGAGCCCTCTGCATTCAAATGAAACGTGGATTTTTTTTAATTGTTTGGGAAATAGGGTTCGTAGATTTCATCATATATTTTTAAAGATAAAAGAAAGATTCACTTATTTTTTTCTTGCATTTTCTTTGTTATGAAATATAAAGAAGCACATATACAGTGTATGGATCTAATATAAAGAAAAATGAAACGGCCAGATGGAAGAGATGCCTAGAGCGAGGTAAGGGAGAAGGGGTGCAGAGTTTCCATGCCCTATCTGGGTGCGCTGCCCTCCAGGGACCTCTGTGTGTTCGGCAATCCAGAAACTCTCCAAATCCTGTCGTTCAGGGATTTTTATGGAAGCTTCATCACATAGGTGTGGTCACTTGTGTACCAACCATTCCAATGGAGAAATAGGAACCTTCAGTGTCTTGGAAACCCCCCATGGGTCCTCCATCATTGTGGCTCCCTCCTCCCCACCAGAAGTAACTATTATCCTCATGTGTGTACAATTATCTTTCCCTGGCTTTCTTATAGTTTTCCCCCCTATGAAGCTATTCCAAAACAGCATATTGTTTAGTTCTGCTTGGTTTTGAACTTCTAATGGATTTATACTATAAATATATAGGGGATCTTTCGAGATGCATTCCTGCCCACGTATGGACCTGTTGTTTGCTCTGTTTCTCTGCACCCTCTTCTTCCCTTACGTGACTCAATGCAACTCACAGGTTTCTGGACATTTGGGCTGTTTCTAGGTTTTGACTGTTAAGAGCAATGTTCCATGGACATGCAAGAGATTGTTTAAAGAAAATAATTGGGAGTGGGATTGTCAGGTCATGGGCTAGGTGCATACTCAGTTTTACCAGACAAGCTTAAATAATTAAGCTTTAATACATCAAAACCAGATCATTATCCTCCTAAGGTTTAAAAAGCAAGGTGACTATTTGTAATGAAATCATTTTTCAGAGTGTTTCTACCTGTTTGCACTCCCACCAGGATGATATAGCAGCTTCTCCACGTCTTCACCAGTGTTGGTATTGGTAGGTAGATTCACTTTTGTCAATACTGTAGGTACGTGCATGGGCAATGTTTTTGCTAAATTTGCATTTATTTGATGATTAATAAGATCTGACACATTTAATACATTTATTGGCCATTAAGGTGTCCTTTCTGTAAAGTACACTTCAAGTCTATTACCCATTTTTCTATTGGGTTGTATTGTTTTTAATTTATTGATTCATAAAGGATTTTTTGTTTGGTTTCATTTTAATATATTCTAGAAATCAATCTTTGGCAGTTATATGAATTGCAAATATTCCTCACACCAGGGCTTTTCTTTTGACTTGTATTCATTGCATTTTCAAAGCATCCACGAGAGGAAAGGTTGAGAACCATTTACAACCCAGGTCCTGTAAACAGGAAGCCCATGAGCCAGAAACCCCAAACTTCTGTTAAGCTCACTGGTGTTACAGCACATTGAACCAGTAATCAGGAAAATCACACTGCAAGTCAAGATTGTTAGCTTCTTCTGGAGTATCAGTTGATCTGGGCCTGCAGTTCCTACATAGCAGTAGCAGGTTCCATCCAAGTGGGGCCTCCAGCCGGAGACGAGGCAGGTCCTCTGCTTCACCACAGTTCCTATTGTTTCCCAGACACTGAAGGTCCAATGCTGCTTGCCATCCTGGGGCTGTCCTGGTGGTTTCCTTCCACACTCCTGGTTTCACTGTGCATGTTACCTGCAGGCATTTGCATTTAGTTAAGGCTCTGCATCCCTGCATCTTATCATAACATGCAGGGCTTTCATCACTCCTGGATTTCATCACAGCATGCATCTCAGCCTACCGTGCGTCTCAGCGTACCGTGCATCTCAGCGTACCGTGCATCTCAGCGTACCACGCATCTCAGCCTACCGTGCGTCTCAGCGTACCGTGCGTCTCAGCGTACCGTGCGTCTCAGCGTACCACGCATCTCAGCCTACCGTGCGTCTCAGCGTACCACGCATCTCAGCCTACCGTGCGTCTTAGCCTACCGTGCGTCTCAGCCTATCACGCGTCTCAGCCTACCAGGCATCTCAGCGTACCACGCGTCTCAGCCTACCAGGCATCTCAGCGTACCAGGC
>NW_016107373.1:2393172-2395203 GCF_001604975.1 Cebus imitator | reverse complement strand
GACAGGAGAACCCACACTGCTCTTCCTACTCTCACACATCACTTGCTACAGAACACTTGACTTCTGCTCACTAAAATGTGTGTGGGTTTCTCCTCGCTAACAACTAGTTCTGCAGGGGACAACAGATGAGTGTACCCTAATTCATTTCTGACACTATCTGCCTGGAGATGGCATCACATCCCACAGGTTAAGGGCTGAGTTCCACAAGACTGCCCCCCACTTCAGACGTGAATCATGAGCTTTAGGTTGTGGTCTGTGCTTCTGGCCAACCAGTCATAAAGAGGGAGTTCCCATGACTCTCTCTTCAGGTTTAATGACTTTGGTAGAGCAGCTCACAGAACTCAGGGGAATTATTCATGTTTACACATTTGTTACAAAGCATGTTACAAAAGATACAGATGAGCAGCCTGATGAAAGAGATACCTAGAGCAAGGTGAGGGAGAAGGGGCGTGGAGCTTCTGTGCCTTCTCTGGGGGCATTGCCCTCCAGGAACCTCCTTGTGCTCAGCAGTCCAGAAACTCTCAGAACCTTGTAGTTCAGGGATCTTTATGGAGGTTTCATCACATACATATGGTCACTTATTAATTCAATTCCCAGGCCCTCTCCTTCCTGGAGGATGAGAAAGGAGCTGAAAGTTCCAAGCTTCTAAAAGCCGGTCTTTCTGGTGACCGACCCCCATCCTGAAGTTACGCAGGATCCCAAAAAGAGTCACCTAATTAGAACAAAAATATGCCCCTATAACCCAGGAAATTCCAAGGGATTAGGAGCTCTGTCAGGAACTGGGGTCATAGACCAAGCATTATTAGACAAAAGATGAATTTTGCACCCCTGTTGCTCAGACCATTACAAGGGTTTTAGAAGCGCTCTGTACCTGGGACCAGGAGCAGAGACCAAGTATATACTTCTTGTTACATCACATTATTGCAGTTATAATTTCTGTCATCATGCAGATGCCTCTGACGGGGCCACTACTTGCAGCTGATCTCAGTCACTGAGTCCCAAGCAAAAAGAAATTTCACCTTCTCTTCTGATCCAAAGGTCAAAGCCTGTGAGGCCCTCGCTCCTCAAGGAGGATGAAGAGAAAGCAGGCCCTGGAATTGGAACCCCTGAAAGCACTGCCATGGTACTGCTTGGCAATGGCATGGTCAGTCTGGGAGAGCCGGTGGTAATTACAAAGTCAGACAGAGGTGAGCTTTGGATCACCTTCAGAGACAGCCCATGCCCTTTGTCGCCACAAGGAGAGGAAAGCTATTGCTAGAGATATCTGGTTTCCTATTTATCTGGGGACAGCTTGATTTGCATCTCATGTACATCCATTTGTGCACTGCATCTTGAAAGTCCAAACTCTGGGTGTCTGAGATAAAACGAAACCGTGTAACCTACTACCATTGGATTCTCACCTGCACTGGAAAATTTGACTGGACTGAAGCCAAGTGATGTTCTCAGCAGCCTGTCGGGTGGGCCCTTTCGTACTGCTCATTTCTTGAGCACTTACTGTGCACCAGCTGTTGTGCCAGTGTCTTATTTTAGGGGTAACACAATTTTGTGTGGTCTAGCAAGTTACTCATTTTGAGATGCAGACATGGAAACGTGCTCTTCCGGTCGGGGTGTTCTTGGACGAATGACTTACTGTTTCTGGTGTTTCAGCTTCCTAATGGATAAAATGAGAATAATGGACTTCTCCCCGAAGGTTCGTGTGAGGATACGACTCGGTGAGCCACGTGGTAGAGCACTCAGCCCGGGACACCCACAGAACTGAGATTAGAGGGAGCCAGGATTTACAGTCAGTTTCATTGTCACTTCTCTGGGGTCCACCGTGCCTCCCACTAAAGCACTCTCTTTGGCTATTAGCCATAGGCACGACATGTGGTTTTCTAACACTGCTTGGTGCATACCTCTCCTCCTGACCCTCCTCCCCACTTCCCCAGCAAAGGCACACAGGCTGCTGTGGGGTGGGCGGGGCAGACGGGGTCTCATGTGTCCATCCATTTCATGGGGATGCCACTGGGGGCTGCACTGGGCTGGGTTTTT
>NW_016107373.1:2391266-2393057 GCF_001604975.1 Cebus imitator | reverse complement strand
GGCAAGGTGTCAACATTCAATCTTCCCTCAGTACTTTCTATTATTTTTCCCTCCTCTCTGTGTGAGCTGCTGTCCCATCAGGGGAGGGTTGCCCATGAAGATGAGGCTGCTGCTGTTCCTGTAAACAGCCGGGGTGTGTGGGACCTGCGCAACAGACCCACAGAGGGGGTATCCCCGGGGCCACCTGCGGCAGCGATGCAGGACTTGTCCTGAGTTGTCCCGAAGAATTTGGAGATCGGTCACATCAAGCCCTTTCTGGCCCTTTCCTCTCTGCTTCCAAGTTTGACCTGCTCACTCTGGTCAGCTGAGCTGATCTTGGCCCTCTGAACCCGCCTCACAGGCTGCACCTTCTATGTGGAATCCTCCCAGCTCTCCCAGGAGAATGCAGGGGGAGCGTGGGCTTTGGGGATTAGATGGCCTGGGTTTGAGCCCTAGTTCAGCCACTCACTTGCTGTGTGGCCTTGGGAATATTCTAGACTTCTCTGTGCTTATTTCTTCATCTGTAAAATAAGGATAATAATGGTACTTCACAGGAGGTTGTGTGCATTAAATGAATACATGAATAATGCTTAGAACACTGCCTGGCTTAAAGTGAGCACTTAAGGTTGGCTATTCTTATTATTAGAGCGCAGTGGGTGGATCACTTGAGGTCAGGAGTTCGAGACTAGCCTGGCCAACATGGCGAAATCCCATCTCTACTAAAATACAAAAAGTAGGCATGGTGACAGGTGCCTGTAATCTCAGCTACTCCAGAGGCGGAGGCCTAGGAATCGCTTGAACCCGGGAGGCGGAGGTTGCAGTGAGCCAAGATCATGCCATTCCACTGCAGCCTGGATGACAGAGCAAGACT
Source organism: Cebus imitator (assembly GCF_001604975.1). NCBI lineage: Eukaryota > Metazoa > Chordata > Mammalia > Primates > Cebidae > Cebus > Cebus imitator. The sequence goes on along the minus strand of NW_016107373.1, from coordinate 2,392,207 downwards.
CTGTCTCAAAAAAAAAAAAAAAAAAAGAGTACAGCGGTGAGCCAGAAGCATGGGCTTTACTGGGGTTCAAATCCCAAACCCTCCACTAAGTTGCCCTGCAGTCGTAGGCATCTCCTTTAACCTCATGGCACCTCAGAGGCCTCGTCTGGGTTGCCCACCCTGAAGAGTGGCTGCAGGGCTGGCTTCGTAGGTGTGTGACTTGTGTTGTCACACAGGGCTCCATGCTCAGAGGGACCCTGTGCCTGGCTTAATGCTCTGCTGTTGGCATCTCGAAATCCCTAATAATTTGGTAGCAAAGGCCACTCATTTTCCTTTAGCACTAGGTCCTGCAAATCATGTCGCTGGTCCTGGGTGGGTGGGAGGGGGAGAGGAGGTGGTGTGTCTAACCCACCCGACTATGTGGTTCCCTTTCCCTCCCGGAGGCTCCTCTGAACCCTCAGCATCTGCTGTCTCATGGGGAGTCCTCATCTGGTATATATTCTGCCTCGTGTCATCTCCTAGGGTTCTGCTTTCATAATTGGTCTCTTACGGTTTTGCTGACTTCTCTGGGGCATTCTCTCTCCCCTGGTCAGATTGCAGGCTCCATAAGGGACACGCAGTCTGTGCACGTCTCTCTCTCATCTCTTGCCCTTACCTGGGCTGGTCCGGGGTCCCAATAACAGTTCACCTTCTCCAAAGGGTAGGGGTGACTGGCGACTAATGGAGCTGTTCTCAGTGGAAACATTATGGGCTTGGGATTCTGACCTCGGTGTGGGTTGATTTAGGCTACTCACAGCTGTAGAACTGACCATATATTTTCTGTATATTAAGTGATTTCAAGAAAAAAAATCAATTTTAATAGCAACAATCAAAACTGTAGAAACCTGCAGATGGTAGTATAGCCTAGTTTACTCCTGGGTTTATGGGACAGGAGGGCAAAGAGTAAGCTCTGCTGCCTCGCA
>NW_016107373.1:2378959-2390904 GCF_001604975.1 Cebus imitator | reverse complement strand
AGGAGGGGGAGTGTGGGGGGAGCTGATTGGAACAGGAGAAAGTCGGCCTTGACAACAGCTCTTCAGATCCAACACCCTTTGTAATAACTGATTAATCTTTGGTCTGGAATATATTCTTGATTTTAAATTTATATTTAATGATAATTATTAGTTGTTTAATAGTTAATGCCTCCTCATGGTTGAAAATCTTAAAGATGCAAAAGGATATGGCCAAAATTCCCCCTTTACTCCTGTTCTCCTTCCTGGAGGCGACCGATATTATCGGTGATTTGTTTGTCCTTCCAGAGATAGTTTATTTAATGCAAGAAAAAATATTTGTATTATAGATTTGTATATTTATATTCATGTATTTCCTCCATTTTAAGGCATATAGTTGCATATAATGCCTGCCATTCTATACCTTCACCTTAATTTTTCAGTTAATAATATGTCTTGGAGACAGTTCCTTAATAATTTATAGAATTTCTTTGTTCTTTTATAGAGTTGCAGAGTGATGTGTTATAGAGAGGTCCTCTAATTTAGCCAGTCCCCTGTTGCTGGATGGATAGGTTGTTTCCACTCTTTATCAGCATAAGTCTTTAAATTTAAATAAATCTTCTTCTTCCTCATTCACTCTTCACAACACTCGTTTAAAAGGGCAAATGGTCTTGTTCAATTGCAACCTCTGCTCCATCGCTACAGCTCCATGCTTCTTGAAGACACAGACCCTCTCCCCTTCCTCCTCCTTCTCTAACACCCTCCCATCCCCACTTCTAGAAACTTCCAGGAGTCAACCTTGACTCCTCCATCTCCCTCCACTCCCACATCCAGTACATTCACCTCACTCCCACAGCACAACCCTACGTGGCTCACTCCTTCCCATCACCAGCCTCCTGAGTCCAAGGCTCCGTCAGGTTAGGCTGGGACCATTGCAGTAACCTCCTCTCCTGTGATGGAAACCAGACCTGGTCACTACTCTACCCTGAAGCCATTGATGGCTGCCCGGTGCTCAGAAGATAAAACCTCCAAATCCTTACCACAACCCTGTCCCACCTCCGATCACTGCCCCCCTGCTCATTTCCCTGTGACCACCTATCAAGCTCTCTCCTGTCTCCAGTTACACAAACTGTGCCTCCTGCCCGAGCATCACCCCCGACACCTTCCTGTTCCCCTTACTCCTACTCCCCTGAAGTCTTCAGCTTACACAGCCGTTCCTCACACAGGCCATCCCTGCCTCGTTTCTGAAAGTGGCTGCCCATCCAAAGCTCTCATCACCATGCCTTGTCCATTTCCTTACATCATATGTCATCATGTGCAATTATACAGTTGTTTGTGTATTTGTCTGTTTAATGTCTGTTTCCCCTGCTACAATATAAACAGAGGGCAAAGATGTGTGTCTTATTCACTCCTCTGTCTCTTGTCTTTCTTGGGGACCTGATCAGTGTTTGCCAAATGAACGAGTGTTTGTGGGCCCCTGTTCTTCCCCAGCCCTTGTGCTAAGTACTGGGCACCTCACGTTTAATAGGATCCGCTGAGTGCCCACCTAAAAATCGGAGAGATGTTTGCCTTCCTGGTAATATCATCCAAGAAAGAAGAGTTAACTCTACCACAGAGAAAGTCTGGAAGGTTAAGGGACATTTCATCAGTGAGGAAGAAGAGGATGGTCAGTCCAGCCAGAGGGTACAGCACCAGCAAGTCTAGAGACATCCAAGCCCATGGTATGCTTGGAAGCTGGTGTAGATCCAGGGAACTGGAACACAGGGTATGCAGTAAGATGGGATAAAGTGAGTTGGGAAATTTCACCAAAGTCCTACTGTGATGGGTCAGAGAGTTCCAGTTTTTTTTTTTGTTTTCTATTTCTCTGTATCCCTAGACTTTCCCTTGGTACTGGACATACAGTAGAGGCTCAACAAAAAATACTAGATGTAAATGGATAAGACTAGATGTTCCCTCTGCTTTTAATGAAGAGGAAACCAACAATCCTGGATTCAAAAGTGACTTTCTTTGTTTCCTCTTCTGTCAAATATTTTGGAAATCTCCTGTATTAGTCAGAGGAAGCTAAGCTATGATAACAGAGACCCCTTTTGCAAAATCTAGTATCTTAAAGAAAAAAATATTTCTCTTTTTTACAACAATAGTTTTGGGCACGTAGCTTATTTAGAGAGAGACTTGGGTTCCTTCCATCTGTTCCTCTACCATTCCCCAGGGTGTTATGAACCTCTCCGTGGTGAAGCTGGGTATCATCCATGTCTTGGTTGTAGGCTGGAGGCAGAGAAAGGAATCAAGTGGGAGATGGTCACATTGTCTTAAAGGCTCTGACTTGGTTGGGGCACTCATCACTTTTGCTCACACCCCATTGGCAAGAACTCGACCTAACTGCAAAGGAGGCTGGGAAGTGTAGTCTAGCTGACCAGCCAGGGGCCACAATGTTACTGCCCTAGAGGCAGGCAAGCATGGAATGTGGTGGACAACTAGACAGAGGAAGCTGCTGTGGCAGCCTCCAGTTCACCATCATGGAGGAGCAGGTGCCCAGGTGCATGGCTCATGCATGACTCCAGGTGCCCCATGCTTCTGTCACCCAGGGAGTAAGCCCTGAGCTCTGTCCTCTGCCCCCAGCTATGAGGGAAAAGATCTTGGGGTTCCCCTGGCCTCAGTATGCCTGGTTCTTCTAATGGGGCTTTCTGTGGTAGGGCCTCTCCTCAGCCTCTCTCCTGTCTTTCATTCCTGACTGGTGATGATTCTGGTTCAGACTTGGACCTCGGCCCTCCTGCTCTGAGAAGAGCCTTGATCAGCAAATGAATACCCAGGGCCACATTCTAGTGGCCCATAGGGACTATGGAACTGCAGAAACTCTCTTTGAATGCTTGAGAAGTACCTTTTATGAACAGAAACAAGCCATTAATTGCAAATCATTATTTTCCAGTGATTCTTACAGTCCCCCAAAGAATACCTGCCAATATTGCAGTAGCCCAATAGGGGTCACTGTATGTATCTAAAAGTAATAAAATTGCATTTTAAAACCCTGTAATCTAAATTCAACTTTTATTGGACTTTTATAACAAGAAGTATAAAATCTCATCAATATTAAAATTAATGATAGCTAATATTTATTGAGCACTTACTGTGTCAAGCACTATATAGCCCCTCTCAAGCAATCTCTCACTTGATTCTTACTACTCTGAGTATGCAATACTGGGGGCTCCCATTTCAAATGCAGAAACTGAGGCTTAGTGAGGTTAGATGACGTGACCAAAGCCACACAGTTAATAAAGTGCAAAGTCATAGCCCGGCACAGTGGCTCATGCCTGTAATCCTAGCACTTTGTGAGGCTGAAGCAGGGGGATCACTTGAGCTCAGGAGTTCAAGACCATCCTGGGCCACATGGTGAAACCCCATCTCTAAAAACAAACAAACAAAAAACCAACAACAACAACAACAAAAACCCATAAAATTAGCCCAGGTGTGGTGGCACACACCTGTAGTCCTAGCTACTTGGGAGGCTGAGATGGGAGAATCACCTGAGCCCCAGGGTCAGCACTGCAGTGAGCTATGATCACGCCACTGCACTCCAGCCTGGGCATCAGAGACAGACCCTGTCTCAAATCAAAGAAAAATAAAAAGAGAGCACAGCCAGGGTTTGACTCCATTTCTGCCTAACTCCAGAACTTTGTTCGCCATGAAGCTGCTAGCCTAAGCAACATGGAAATGACTTTTACTGAAACCTGCATGGCACTCCACAGCTTCTGGATCCTTACAACACCCCTGGTTTACCACTATCCCCATTTCAGCTGAGGAAACAAGGTGCAGGAGGTCAAATACACATGCTAAGAAGCCACTCTTGTTGGCCCTCTGCTTCTGCAGAAAGCAGGCGCCACCCCTGCCCTGGAGGGGCAGCTCTCCTACATGGGTGGACAGCCTCCTCAGACCCTTAGAACTCTCCATACTGCTTGGAAGGGAACCACTGGCCACTTTTCTCCCCGGGAGAACAGCAGGGCCTTGCTGCCCTGTGGAGGTGCTGTCAGACCCCCCTCCCTCTGGCTCTTCCCCAGGCCTTGCCATGGTCCCCTCCCCTTGCTGGTCCAGGCTGAGACTTTATCGTCATCCTGGCCCCTATCTTGCCCTTTCCTCCACCCTCTTCAAGCAGCACCTTGATCTTTGGAAACTGCTAGCGAGCCTGATAATGTCACCTTCTGCCTAGAAACCTTTCATGTTCTGCTTACCTGCAGGGTAAAGCTGCTACCTGGTACTTGGGTCACCTAGCACGATCTGGCTTTGCCTCCATTCCAGGTTTTCATCTATTACCTCATCTGCTCACTTCAGCCAGCCCAGCAGTGCTCCCAGCTGCAAAAAAAAAGGGAGAAGATGGTAGGGGTCTTGGAGACAAATTTGGAAAATTCCGTGTTCTCCCTGCCTTCTTGAAAAGTGACCACATGTCCATATTCATAAAGGCTCTGGAACCCTGCAGAGCAACCTATAAACTTTTATTCAACCTAACCATCCGCGTGTTTATTTGACCACAAAAGACACAGGAATCCACGTTAACATCCCACACAGCAGCCATGCTGAAAATGCGCCTGTTTCCATGTGGGACCACATTCCCTGCCCTTCATTTTATTCCCCCAACCCCAACTCTCTACTCATCTCTCGCTATTGAAATGCTTTAAGGCCCAACACAAAAGCCACATCCCACATAAAACTTCCCTGATTTCACCCCAACTAGAGTGCTCTCCTCAACCTCAGTATTAGATTGGGCCTCTCCCTGACCTTGAGCTGTAAAGCCAGCCAGGATGTGGAGTCACACGTGGTCCTTTATCTTCTCCCTGAACACTGGGTGTCTTAAGGCAAGAGATTAAATTTTAGTTCCCTCTTCATATCTCGAATAGAGCCTGACTCATTACATGTGCCCTGGAATAGTCAGTCATTGAACAAAAACTGGAGAAGGAGATGCAATCTGTAAAGGTTAAGGCTACCCCTTCTTCTACCCAGCCCACCTCTGGTTCCCACAGTCACTACTGTGGAGGGTCAACCTGGCTCCCCAGCCCCAGAGTGGCCTGGCCTGACTCACTGATCATGGCAGACAGGATGTCAGGATTCCCTAGAAGCTCAGGGGCAGGCCATAGGGACTCCATTTGCCACCCTGACCGACTCACTGTGTCCAGTGTGAGTGTCCCCTGGAGAAAAATTGACCTGCCATCTGCAGGCAGGCAGCCAGACACTGACCCAGGACCAGGCCTTCTCGCCTGCAGCTGGCTGTCTCCGTCCTTTTGAGCTGGGAAGTTGCTGAGTGTTTGTCAAGAATCAGAAAGAACGTGTTACGGGGATCACAGGCATGTGTCAGACCCAGTTCCCAAGCCCTAGGCTTGCAGAGCCAGGCAGGGGCAGGGTTTCTGCTGAATTGGGAGAGCACTGCCCAGTACCAGCTGGTGAAGCCCGGTGAGTCGGCACCCGAGAAAGCCAGACCTTCTGATTTGTATGTCGATCTCCTGATGGTGAAAAATCGGCTCAAACAGCTTTGACACTGAAACGTAAAGAAAACCAGGCTGCTGGCCAGACCTGTCCTGTTGTTGGCTTGACCTTTGTGTTAGGTTAGCATCATCCCAAGCCAAGTGCTCAGGTCAAGGTGTAGTGTGAGATGCAGCTCCTCCGGCACATGGGGGCAGGCATTTCAGAGTCACGGTTGAGTGGGTGAGTATGTGAAAACCACATATCCATCACGGATTAAGCAAACGGTGTTGAAAGTCAGGAGCCATATCCGAGTTTTGTTTTTACAGTCCTGTCAATGTTGAATGCAGGTTGCTCATATTGGAGACAGGCACGAGGTGCACACCTCAGTCACCTGGTAGGTGCTGCTGTGTGTTACATGTATATGTTGGTGTCAGGTGTGGGACCTCGGTTCACATGCTTATGTAAGAAGTGGACCCAGCAACCTCTCTGGCACCCAACCCCTCCTCCCAGCACCCCACTCCCTTCTCACAGGAATGACCACCTCTCCTTCTCAGGGCCTGTCCAGGTGACATGGCAGAAGGCCCTGCCTTCCATCTCCAGCCCCATAAGATTGGGAGCCCAAAGCACATCCTAACACAGGGAATAAAGAGGCTCCTTTGTCACCAGCTACAGCAGACTCCCTGGTCCCCTCCTCCAGCCCTACCTCGCCTATCCCTGTCCCCACTGACCACAGCCACACTCTGCCTGAGTCATGCTCCCTGGAGAAGGGGCCTGATGTCATTGAGAGCTGGCAGAGGAAAAGCCGAGACAGGCTGCTGCTGGTACAAATGACACCTCTGCAGGCTGTGTGTGACACTGTGTGTGGGCCAACTCTGTCTTCCGTCTCCTCCTTTCCCTGTGGCACTGCCCGAGCAGGGCCTGCCTCCATTGCTCATTGCCCCTGGCTTTATGTTAAGAGAAGAGAGAGAGAGAAAGCGGGGAACTGGGGCCCTGGAAAATATGCAAGTGGGGGCTGTGAAGAGGACCGTGGCTCTGCCATTTATCAGCTCTGGGAGCCTGAGCAAACTGCTTAAGCTCTCCTGGCCTCAGTTTACGGCTCTGTAAAATAGGGATAGGATTGTTGCAATGGTGAGAAGAGAGCTCATCTGTGACCATGCCTAGCACAGGCACACAGTAGGCTCAATAAATGATCAAATGTTCTCTTCTGTTCCTCCTGGCTGCTCACAGGCCCACAGTCCAGAGAGAAGAAGGGGGCAGAAGAAGTGGGAAGACAGTCCTTCTCTCCCTCTCTTTCCCTGTCTTTCTCTCCCTCTCTCTTTTCCTCCTCCCCGTTCCTTTCCTCGGTATAACAGAATGCCCCATGTCTCAAAATGGACCTGGGCCCAGGGAGCTCCGTTCCCAGCTGGCCTCTGAAAGGCAAACCCGGAGGGCAGGTCCTCACAGCAGGCTCTGACGCCCTTTGTCCCTCCATCTTCTCCCTTTAGGTTCAGACCAAGGCTGCACCCTTACCCGATCACCTTTATTCTGAACCTGCCACAAGACAAGCTTCTATCTTCTGCAGGAATAAGTACGGCTGGAAAAAGCCCAGGCCAAGAAGTCAGCCCCACACCTCCCTGGCCATGGGCACCACACACATTCCTGGCCTGGTGACCTCACGCATCCTTAGGGCAGGAAGAGTACCCGGGCAGGGCCCTAAGGAGGACTTGCTGAATTATGCACGTTGCCAGTTCAGAGGTCTTTAGCCCTTGTCCTTCACTCCCAAAAATGTTTCCTTTCACTCTATGCAAAGCACAGAGGTTATCGGGCAGCAGTTCAGACTCCCCCTGACTCCCCTGGAGCAAAGTGGCCCTCACCAGATCTGCTTCCTCCTGTGAGGTGGGGGTCTTCCCTGTCTGTCTGCGAAGGCCCTGGTCAGCGTGTGCGTCTGGTTCTTGTCGGATTTCCCTTCCCGTTTTTATCACCCCTCCAACCAAACACCTGTCCAGGACAATGCCAAGGCTTGTATGGATTCTCACCCACATCCACCTCCACCTCCCCGCCCTTCCTCTCCGCGGGGAGCCCGCTGTGTCACAGAGAAAGAGAGCAGCAGATGTTAAAGCCGTGTTCCCTTCTCCAGCTCTCAGCCCGCTGGGGTGTTTGATCTCTGGCTTAACAAGTTCAGCCATTTTTCTGAAATGGGTAAAAGATTCAGACAGAGAAAGAGGGATGGAGACAAAGAATGAGAGAGACAATGAGATAAAATGATCCAGAGACTGGAAGGAAGATAGAAGAGAAAGACAAAGCAAAGCACACACAGAGAAAGAGAGAGTGACTAGAACAGGGACCGCCTTCTCTTACAATCCCCACCTGCCCCTACCCCTCTTCCCACCTCTCACCCCACCTCCCACACTGCCTCCCAGGCTGTAATGACCAGTGACCGTCAGCCTTGTAGCCACCATGTCAACTCTGAGTGATCGTGCCTTCCCTAGGGGAGGTGACAGCCTCCCGCCTTTACAACAGGGCATCTGCTTCAGATTCAGGGGCCTCTGATACAGAGGAGGCTTCTGATACAGAGCTGGGATGAGCAGGCCCGCAGTCCAGAGGGCTGGCTGGCAGCGTGGAGCCGAGAACCCCTGCCTTGCTCACTCCCGGGGCTGAGCAGCCTTTCAGGAGCACCGGGGGAGCCAGCAGTGAAGCACTCCCTCACTCAGCATTAACTCCGAATTTATTTCTTGCTCTGCCTCTCCTTCCCCTTCTTCCCTCTCCCCTCCTTTGTCTTCCCAGTGTTCGATTTCCTATTTGAGAACAGTTCCAGCCTGTGCCACTGCTGAAATCCCAGCCTCTGTAACCAGTGAAGGCTGTTTTAAGCTTGTGAGTCAGAGACCAGTGCTGGTTTTTATTAAAGGCAAAAGGAAAATAATCTGACTTTTAAAAAGCAAAAAAACCTTCTTATAAGCCAAATGTTTCATGGGACATCTCACAGTCTGAGATTACCTCTTAAAACACTCATATACACATGCTAGCCCCCAGCCCCTTCCCAGCCTCTGGTGGGAGTGTCAAACCTGCGTGGGTTATTTTTTTCCCCCAAGGCTAAATGTTTCTAGGTCACTTCCATCCTCCCCCACTGAGAGCTCCCATGCAGGAAACGCCATGGATTCCATTCCAGTCCCCTAGCCTCCATAATTAATGGTATCACTGGAAACCAGCCAGATGGATGCTGGGGGAGAGGGGTCTTATCTCTCGGGTCTTATCTCTCTGGTCTCCAGGCAGAGAAGCTTCTAGCTGGATGGGGAGCTGAGTCTGTGCAGACCCTCAGGCCATATCTGCCGACACCAATCCAGCTCCTTACCAGCCCACCCGGGGCTGGCAGTCCCGGGGCCCCTTCCTCTTCCTAACCCACCACCCTCTGGAGCTGTCTCTTTCTATAATTCTTTCCTCATCGAGTCTATTAGCGTTCTCCGCCAGGCTCTGCCAAGTTCAGCTGCATCTCCTTGTCTAGTTTATATTAGAAGAGAAAGCTCTGGCATGTTTTCCCCTCACCGGAGGAAAGAGATGCCTCTCTTTTTCAAGACTCTCATAGCCTTTGATGAAACCCAGGAAAGACTTAAATTATAATGAAATGCAGTCATCTCCAGACGAGGTTGCCTGGGAGTGCTTCCGGCTGCCTTGTGAAAATGACTCGGCCTTCCAGCAGAAAGGCAGCTGGGTGCAGGGGCCGCCCTGGATGCCTGTATGGGCCTGTGTGCAGCTTGTCACCTGCCTGCCCCTCCTCCCTGCCTGGACTATTGCAGTAGCCTCCTGACAGGGCTTACCACCTCCTGTTCACCTCCCCTCTCCTGCTGATTCTTTCCTGCTCTGGTCTGATCAATTTCCTTCTCAGAGGCTTTCAGTGGCTGTTAAATTCCCAATTCAAATGCCCCCTCCACTCCTTCACCCGGCCCTCCCAACACCTTCCAGAGGTGGACTGCACCACCTCCCTGACATCCCTACCTACCCCTGGGTCTGTAGCCGATTTAAAACAAAAACAAAAACAAAAAAAACCACCTCACCCATGCTGCTTGGGATTATCATTATTTATATATTTGAGAAAAGAAATAAAATAGCTCATATGGAGAAAGACCCACTGTGTGCCAGGTGCAAATGTCAACCTGCCTTAGAGTCACACAGACCTGGGATCAAACCCTACTCTGCCCACTCACAGCTAAATGCCCCAGGGCACATTTACTCCTGTCTCTGAGCTTGCTTCCCTATCTGTTAAATGTGACGTATGACACCTGCCTCATAGGACTGCTATGGCAGTTAAGGAAGACTAAGTGCTGAGCACATAGTAATTGCTCAATAAATACCAGCTGCTCTGCTTTTTAAAAAGATTCTTCATAATGACAAAGGAATGATTGGCCTGGTTTTATGGAGGATGAGGTGGTTCCCAACCTTGGCAATGTTTTAAAAACACCTGGTGTATTAGTCCATTCTCATACTGCTATGAAGAAATACCTAAGACTGGATAATTTATAAAGAAAAGGAAGTTTAATGGACTTACAGTTCCACATGGCTGGGGAGGCCTCACAATCATGGAGGAAGGCGAAGCAAAGGCTCATCTTACATGGTGGCAGGCAACAGAGCTTGTGTAGGAGAACTGCCCTTTACAAAACCATCAGGCCTCGTGAGACTTATTCACTGTCACGAGAACAGCATGGGAAAACCTGCCCCCATCATTCAATTACCTCCCACTGGGTCCCTCCCACAAGATGTGGGGATTATGGGAGCTACAATTCAAGATGAGATTTGGGTGGGGACACAGCCAAATGCTATCACCTGTGGAGATTTATAAACTACACGTGCTGGGTCCCCATGCCCAGATCTCTCCTGGGGTCACAGCATCTCTGCACAGGACAGGAATCACTGCACAAGACACTGAAGAAGAAGAGGCCCAGGTGGAGCCTGGCTGCCTTGGACAAAAAGCCCTGGAGAGGGCATTTTTCAGGGGTCAAGAGATGGGAGTGGGCAGGGTGGGGTGTCTGGGCTTTGGAGTGACTCTAGTGCAGCCTCACTGTTCAGCAGCAGTGTGTTGGGAGGGCTCATGGCACCATATTGCCCTATCCCTGGGCACACCCAGTGTAGAGAATGCCCATGGGGTCTGAGAAGGCAGGGAGGCTGCAGGGGAAGCCAGGCTACCTTGCTTATCCAGAAACAGGCTGATGACCACAGCACCTGCCTTCTGGTAGGGATGGGGGAGCTCAAGAGAAGCAGGAGCTAATTGAGGTTGTCAGGAACAAAGGTGAGCTTTCCACAGTTGAGAACAGAAGGGAAAAACACCCAGAGTTAATTAACTTCCTGCAATATGGCTGGTGCCTCAGGTCTTACAGCTGCCTGGGGTTTCACTCTGCCTTCCAAGAGAAGGAGGTCATGGTAGCCGAAAGAAAAACACCCTCAGACAGGCAGGACAACCCTTCTTTTTGCTAGTCATGTGCTCACTAATTCATTCAGTTATCAATCAACAAATCCATATTGAATGCCAGGCTCTGTGCTGAGGACTAGAAACAGCGCAGCATAGAGGCGTCCACATGGAGCTCAAAATCATTCATTCACTTCCTCTTTCAACCAACACACATCAAACAGCTCTCCAGTGGGTCCCTTGAGCTACCTTCAACTGCTTTATTTATTAATATTTTCTCCAGTGCATTCATCCTGCCTCTCTCCTAGATCTGCCTTCTCTTGCCTCCAGTTTTTCCTCCTCTGTTCCTACTCTCAGCTGAAGGCCTTACTCAAGTTTACTTGGAAAATAGAAGCAATTGGAAGAGATCTTCCACCAGCTCCCCACATACCCACTTCCAGCACTTGCGCCTGCAACATCCTCTGCCTTCTCTCCCACTGAAAAGATGGACTGCCCGTGCGCCTAAGGCAGCCCTTCCTCCTGAGCCCCAGGTCCCATCCACTTTAGCTCCCTGGAGCGCAGGGTCCAGAGATTTCCTCTACTTTATCCTGTGTTGCCAATGTCCCCTCTTTGGTCATTCCTCGTACGCAAGTTATGAAACATCTCTTGGCCCTACTACCTCTGCCAGTACTTCTCCATTTCCTTCTGTTGCTTTACAACAAAACACCTGTAAGTAGTTGTCTCTGCGGGCTGTCTCCAGTTCCTCTTCTTTCGCTTTGTTTTAATTCCACTCCAGCCAGGTTTCATCTCTACAATTCCATTGAACCTGCTCTTACCAAGGACAGCAAAGACCTCTAAGGCACCGAGAGCCACTCCTCAGTGCGCGTCTTACTTGACTCAGCTGCAGCGTTTCACAGATTGATCACCACCTCCTTTTGAAATCAGTATTCCCTTGGTTTCCGGACACCACCCTCCCCTGGTTTTCTTCCCACCTCACTGGTCACACTTTTCGATCTCCTTTGTTGGATCCCATTCTTCAATCTCTCTCTTTTTTTTTTTCTTGAGACGGAGTCTCACTCTTGTTACCCAGGCTGGAGTGCAATGGTGCGATCTTGGCTCACCGCAACCTCCACCTCCTGGGTTCAGGCAATTCTCCTGCCTCAGCCTC
>NW_016107373.1:2368781-2378734 GCF_001604975.1 Cebus imitator | reverse complement strand
CTGCCTCAGCCTCCCAAGTAGATGGGATTACAGGTGCCCGTCACTGCACTCAGCTAATTTTTTTGTATTTTTTAGTAGAAATGGGGTTTCACTATGATGTCCACGCTGGTCTCAAACTCCTGACTTCGTGATCCACCCACCTCGGCCTCCCAAAGTGCTGGGATTATAGGATAAGCCACGGCACCAGCCTCAATCTCTTAATGTTGAGGTGTCCTTTGCAAAGGTTAGTACTTGGGTCTGTTTATCCAGTCTCACAGTTTTAAATATTGTCTCTATGCTGACAACTCCCAAATTTATAACTGCAGCTCAGACCTTGCCTCAAATTCCAGACTCAAATGTCAAACTATCTAACCACCATCTCTTCTTAGTTGACATCTGATGTGGTCTGGCCCTGTGTCTCCACCCAAATCTCATCTTGAATTGTAATCCAAATTGTAATCCCCATGTGTTAGGGGAGGGACCTCATGGGAGGTGATTGGATTATGGGGGCGGTTCCCCCATGCTGTTCTCATGAGAGTGAGTTCTCATGAGATCTGATGGTTTTATAAGGGGATCTTCTCCCCTTCTCTCTGTACTTCTCTCTCCTGCCACCTTGTGAAGAAGGATGAGTTTGCTTCCCCTTCTGCCGTAATTGTAAGTTTCCTGAGGCCTCCCAAGCCATGTGGAACTGTGAGTCAATTAAACCTATTTCCTTTATAGTTAAGCAGTCTCAGGTAGTATCTTTAGAGCAGTGCGAAAACAAACTAATACAACATCTCAAACTCAACATGCCCCAAACTCAATTCCTGTCTTTTCCCTGTAATTCTGCTCCACCTACATTCTTCTCCAACTCAGTTAATGGCAACTCCATCTCTGTAATTGCTTAGACTACAACACCTCACTGTTATCTGGGGCTCCTCTCTTTTTATCACATTCCACATTTATTAGGAAATCCTACTGACCCAATCTTCAAAATGTGCCCAGGATTCCACCAGTCCTCCTCACCTCCGCTGCTGCTACCTGGTCCAAGCCAGTATCTCCCATCCAGATTACTGCAGTTGCCTCCTCACTGTTCTCCATAAGGCAGCTAATATTCGTCTGTTACATCAACCTCTCTGCTCAAAACCATCCATCAAATGGCTTCCATCTTGGTCAGAGTAACAGTGACCATGAGGTCCTCTGTGATCCAAGTCCCATCACTGCTTGGACTTCCTCCTTCTCTTCCCCGTGCTTGATTCTTTCCAGGCATGCTCCCTCCTGTGAGATTTTATACTTGCTGTTTTCCTCTCCCTGGGACACTTTTCATGCTGATACAGACATGGCTTTTTCTGTGGCCACCTTCACGTTTTTGCTCAAATGTTTACTTTCACAGTGAGGCCTTCCCTGAGTGCCCCATTTAGAACTCCAGTGCTTGCCCCCACAGATTCTTTCTTCCCTCTTTTCCCCTCTTTAGAAAAGCATTGATTACCATTTCACATACTATATATTTGTTTGCTGTCTATTTTTCTCCATTAGAATGTAGAGGGTTGAATTGGGTTCTGCCCCAAAATTATGCCCAAGTCTGAGCCTCTGGTACCTGTGATTTTGTCTTATTTGGAAATAAGCTCTTTACAGATTAAGTTAAGGATCTTGAGATGGGTTCATCCTGGATTCAGGCTGGGCCCTAAATCCAATGGCTGGAGCCTTTTAAGAGAAGGGAGAGAGAGAGATTTGAGACAGAGACTCAGGGAAGAAGGCCACAGGAAGAGGCAGAGACTTGAATTATGCTGCCAAAGAGTGCAAAGAGTCACCAGAAGCTGGGAGAGGTGAGGAAGAACCTTTAGAAGGAGTTTGTTATATCACCCCCAGGAAACTCAGGCAGATCTTGATTTTGTTCACTGCTGCCTCTCAAGGCACCATTTTGCCACGATGCCAGGCAGAGTGGGCACACAGGACATGTTGGATGACTGCATAAATGTCTTTCCACACAGCCCTATGCTGAGCATTCTGAGAGAGACAAAAAGACAGGTGTGAGTTCCAGCCCTGTGATAAACAGCTGGAACCTGCGTTGCCCCATTCCCTCATTTGCAAAATGGAGGGAAAATAGTCTGTATCCTAGGGTGGTTGGGAAAACTGGATGATATGTTATAGGTGCCGAATGAATCTTCCTCCCTCCCCAGCACCTTTGGTGTCCTCCTCATCTCTGAAATAGGGGGAACGCCCAGGCTTGTCTGACTTGAAGAACTGTTCTTAACATATTTTTAAAAATCAAACACCATTTAATGAACTGGGAAATATCAATGCTATATTGTTAAGTGGGGAGAAGCTAGTGACAATATAGCATGCACATGACCTATGCTTTAATAAATGGGCATGGAAGTGCAGCCCCTTGCCAGAAAGAGAAGCTTCCTCAAATGCCCAGAGTCCAGGATCCTAATCATTCTTTGCTTTTTCCATTAACTTTTATCTCAACCTGTACAAAGTCCACATGGCATGGGCCTTGGAGAAGTCTTCTCATCTGCCCTCTCTCCCTTGTTCTTATTTCCCATAACCCCCCTCAGTCTTTCCATTTATCTTTTTATTTCCTTCTGTAATGCTATATATATTTTTCTCCATAAAGTCAGGCACTTCTTTTATTAGGCTTATTCCTAGGTACCTTTTAGGATGTCTTGCTGTTTTCATAGGAGTATTATTACAGTTTTGAATTGGTTGTTGCTAGTAAATAGGAACACAATCTATGTCTATATATTGACCTTGGGTTCACCTTGCAACTGTTGTGAACTCTCATTCATTCTCGGAAATTCTTTGGGATGTTCTATATATAAATGCAAGCGAAGACAGATTTGTTTCCAATATGGTTTGGCTCATATTGGAATCTCATCTTGAATTCCCACATGTTGTGGGAGGGCCCCGGCAGGAGGTAATTGAATCATGGGGCAGGCCTTTCCCATGCTGTTCCGTGATAGTGAGTAAGTCTCACAAGATCTGAGGGTATTATAAAGAGGAGTTTCCCTGCACAAGCTCTCTCCTTGTCTGCTGCCATCTGTGTAAGACGTGACTCACCCCTCCTTGCCTTCCACCGTGATTGTGAGGCTTCACCAGCCACGTGGAACTGTAAGTCCAATTAATCCTCTTCCTTTTGTAAATTGCCCAGTCTCTGCTCTGTCTTTGTCAGCTGCATGAAAATGGACTAATACTGTTTCTTTCTAATTCTTATGCAATTTTCATATTTTTCTCTTCTTATTGCATTGATTAGGCTACCCAGTTCCATGTTGAACAAAATCAATGATAGAAGGCATCTTTTATCTTGTTCCTGACTGGCAGAACTATGTCTAAAGTTTCATCATTGAATGTTATGTTTGCTTTAATTTTCTTGATGGATAAAATTTAAGTTTGTCTATTTTTCTACTTTGCCAAAAGTTTGTTTTCATTATCAATACATGTTGAATTTTATTAAATGTCTTTTGTTGTATCTTTTGAAGTGATCCTCTGATTTTTTTAAATTTATTTTGCTAGTATGCTATATTATATAATAATTTTTCTGATATTGAACTAACCCTACATTCCTGAGTTAAATATTACTTAATCATAGCATATTTTCAAAATGCATTACTTAATTATTAGCTAATATCTTTTTTTTTCTTGTTTGGTGCCAAGAAGTGATACAGCTAACAGCTAATATCTTATTTAGAATTTGCCTGTTCAAGTAGCATCTGCTACCCTAGGCACAGAGCAGGCATTTCTCTGTTCATCCTGCTTCCATGCTCTTCTTCCCCACCATCCATCCAATCACTCACCTACATGTGCATTAACTCGCCCATCTATCCATTTCCCCATCATCCATCTCTCTACCCATCCACCTAACTATCTACACCTTCATCCATCCATTCCCTTCTCCATTTACTTATAGTAAGTATGGTAATAATAAAAATCACAGTGGCTAGTGCTTATTCAGTCCTATTTGTGCTAGGCACCGTTTGAAGTGTTTCCTAGATATAGTTTAGTCTTCACAATAAGCTTAAGAGGAAAGTTCTATTATTATTATTCCCATTCGGTTAAGAAAGAAAACTGAGGTCCAGAGAGAAGGATTGATATGCCCATAGTTACGCAGCAAGAAACTACCAGAGCTGGGATTCAACCAAAGACATCTGGCTCTGGAGCACACACAAACTCCTAACCACTGCCCTGAATGGCCTTCCACGGACTTACCCATGCACCAACCACTGAGCCCCCATGTCTCTTACTCTTTCTCTATTCAAACCCACATACCCTCCTGCTCTTTTCGCCCAACACCCATTCTCCCCTCTTTTCCTCTAACCACTCAACCATCGTTATTCCCTGCTAGTTATCCATCCCTTTCCCTCTTCCTGTTCCTCTGTGCATCCCCAAGTTCATCCATCCATGTACCCACCCTTTTTGGCACAACCTACCCGTACTTCCATCCAGCAACCATTTACTTGGCACCTTCTAACCTAATGATGTTTAAAGAAAAATCAACTTAGTCCCTGACATCAAAGCCTCACTTTTTAATGAGGAAAACAGGGAGGTGATCCAATGAGTGTAATCAGATGGCATACATGCTAAGGAAGAGTGGTACCAGGATGGTATGGGTGCACAGTAGAAAGGCTCTTAACCTCAGGAAGAATCCCTGAGGATTTGAAGGCTTACCTAGATGATGCAGGCAGAGGAAGTGAGAAATGGTATTCTAGACCGGAGGCAGAGGAAGTGAGAAATGGCGTTCTAGGCCGCAGGCAGAGGAAGTGAGAAATGGTGTTCTAGACCGCAGGAGCCTCCTGTGCAAAAGCACAGACTCAGCTGTTTCCTAGCACTGGTGGAGCTGGTGGGAGGGAGCTGGTCCCTTCCCGTCTCATAGGCTGTGGAAGGAGAGTGCGGGCCAAGCCATGGGCAGACTCCTCTGAGTTCCCCCCCCATGAGGATGGAGCCAGGTCCAGTCAGGGGCTGGCCAGAACAGGGATGTGGAGCCAGCATGTAAGCTGAGTCTCAGGGCAGATTTCTGAAATAGAAGTCAAATTCAAGGTTCCTTTAAGACCCATTCATTACTTGGCTTCCCCCAGAGACATCCTGCGTTTGTTATTCTGTGCGCTTTCCATGTATTTGCAAGTTTTGATTGAACAAACACTGGCTGGGGCACAGTGAACCCAAATAATTGTGTGCCTGTCAACGGTACATGTTAATTGGAGAGCTGTAGAGTCCGCAGGACGGGTCGCAAGGGAAAAGCCAATTACTCCATGTACCTGTTTAAAAGGCTCCCACTCCTGGAATCCTGACTGGTATAGAAAGCTCTGTATTGGTCCATGTTATTGATTTTCCTCCTGCCTCAGTTGATGGGCTCATTAATTGACAATTACCTCTTTGCCTGTGTTGGGAGAATTGACAACAACGACCCAAAGTGTTCAAGTTTCATTTGAGCTGAGCTAAGCCTGCACCTGTTTAACCTATAACAAGTCCCAATAGGCAACTCTGTGGAGTGGGAGCCTCCAAGGAGGCAGCAGGGATGTTAGGGGTGAGCTTGGGTGCTATTGGGTGCTGAATGGGGCATGGAGCCTGCCAGGGCCAAAAGCCTGAGAGTGGAGCTGGGCCCAGGCAGACTGAGGCCTATACACAAAAGCTCCCATTGAGACCAATTCATGTGTGGCTCCAGCAGAAACTGAAGCAGGGAATGGCTGTTTACTGATCACCTACTATGTACCAGACACTTTCTCCTAATTGTACTCCCCATAAACTTTTAATATTACAGATGTGCTCTATATCTGTTATATACTGTATGTGTGCTTCATATGTAAAACTAGTAATATTTTTTGTTCTGTTCCCCCCAAAATACATTAGAATATGTTTTTTTCTAATAATTGTTGCTGCATTAGGGGGCAATATTGTTCCAACTGAGAATGTATTGTGTAGAGAAACTAAGGCAAGACCCCTGGAATATAGACTTGGTGGGGTTGGTGTCCCACTTACTCCAGACACACTGGGTCTGAGCAGTAGAGTTTGGTCAAGGATAAAGTCTTAGGCATCCAGCTTGGGTTAAAGTTGCTGCTCTGCCACTTAATGTTTGGCTTAACCTCTCTGAACCTCAGTCTCCTCATCTGTTAAATGGAACTGGAAACAGGGTTCACTTTTCATTGGATCATAAGTCATTGGACTCTATGTACAATGAAGTAACGCACGTAGAGTGCTTGGGCACATAGTAAGCTCTCAATAAATTATAGTGGCCACTATGGTCATTACTCCTGGAACCCACTCGGCGAAGAAGCAAAAATTCTTGGCATGCTCCCTGCTCCTCAAGGACACAGCTATATCTTATTGGTCTTGGTGGCCCTGGCCCTTGGTGGGGGCTGGGCAGCATCTGTTGCTGTATGAGCCGTCAGCTCTTGGGCAGGTCTGTTCTGGCTCTGAGCAGGCCAAGCAGCAGAAGAAAGGATCAGGCACAACAGGGGCTGCCCACGAGCACCTGGGGACCACGTGTTCCTCTGGGAACACTATGTCCAGTCACCAAGAGGAAATTGCTGTTTTAGTCTCCGCAGATGTGTGAGAGACTTCAGAGCCTTCCTTAAACTTCCGCCTCCCTCTGAAGTTGCCCAGCCAGACCATCTGCTCAAGGCTGACCCAACGTGCCCAAGGAGTCTGACGTTTACTGCTTAGATGAGGGAAAACCCCCGTTTTCCAGTTTCCTTCAGGGCTTGAAGGCTCAGTGTTAGCTGGTGCCACTTTCCTCTCAGCCCAGCCTGGAGGCCAGACATGCTGGCACGGGATCAACAGCTACCCTACCTGGAGAGTCATGCCCCTCAGACCAAGGGGCAGACTTCACAAGGACCAAAACCTTCCCCAGAGCTCTGTCGCAGGAGGTGGCCACTTGAGTGTTGCCAATGCCGAGGGGACTTTGCCCATTTTGTAATAGATAAAGTTTCAAATCCTATCTCAGCAGAGACATGTCCCTCTCCCCACCCCCACCCTGCCGCATTTATACCTGGCATTCGCCACTGTGTAGCCTCTTGTAGACTTGAGAGTTTTCATTGTACACCACGGCAGAGAAAACTCACCTCATCACAAACCCACCCAGTAGGCACAAGCCACAGACTTGGCTGGATGCACTGGTTTTCAATTATTTTTAAGCTGCTTATCCCCTTCTTCAAATGAAATCTTATGTGGAGGCCCAATTTATATCCAACAGTAACAAATATCCCTAATGTGTGACAGGAACAGAAATTAACCCATGTGTGAATATCTCCAGCTTCCTTCCAGCCCATGCTTCTTGCTTTCCAGACGGGCCTCAAGCGTTCTGCTTTGTGTATGCGAACGCCATGGCCAGCGAGGGGAAAGAGAAATGGAAGAAGCCTGACACCTGATTGCTTCTCTTCCCTGCAACTCCTTCTTCCCTCCCTCCCCATCCAGACCCCCAAAATTCCAAGGATGCAATTTGAAAGTTACTAGTTGGTGGTGATGGGTTCAAATCCCAGCCCAGCACTCACTGGCCAGATCACCAGAAATAAGTCACTTTGCCTCCCTGAGTCACCACTGGCCATCTGTTCAAAATGAGAAAAAGAATCACATTAACCTTTCTCACTGCACTGCAACCAGGACAGAATGGATCTGTCAATGTGAGAACAAACTCCGAGGGGCTGTCCTGGGAACTGGGAAATCACCCTGTTGAGTTTTGTGTTCTTCAGACCCTTTAAGGTGGCAGGTGGCAGAGGCAGACATTCCATTAACTGTTCAGGATGCCAAGCCTGGGAAATCCAAACTGCTTATGTTTTGCTTGGGAAAAATAATTAAAAAAAAAAAAAAAAAAAAAGGATAGGACTTTCCTTCCCCACTCCATGGAGCAGGACCTGCTCTGCGCTCTGTTCTGAACATTTCGTTCTCTGAGTTTTGAAAGCATTCCTGTTCTGGTTTTGTTTGTGATTCCTATTTCTGCAGAGTAGAAATTTTAGCCAGTGGGGCGGTAGCTTGGAGGCCCCTTCGGGGCTTTTGCTGGGGTTCAGAGCAGGATGGTTTTAGGTGCTGCCCAAACATCACTCTCCCGTGGATATTCTTCCATGACCCCAGTCTTCCCGGAGGAGGCAGCAGGGAAGAGATGGAGGTCTCTCACTGTTCAAAGAGGTAGGAATTGATGAGTTTCTCTCCACAGGTCCTGGGGACACTTGTGTGGGGTCTGGCTTAGTTCTCATTCCACTTACAGGCAGGAACGTACATGTCGGGTGGAGGGGGCTTCAGGATTGGCCTGCCTAGATACCTGCCTAGAAACCAGGAGAGGGATACCAGCAGGGCCAAATGGAAGCCACTTGCTTTTGGCAAGTGAGAAGGGAAGACCCTACAGGGAACCAGGGACTACCAAGAGTCTCCCGTTGCCATGCCCTGTGCTGGAACCTTCTAAATGGCAGCTCATTACATCCTCAAGTGACTCTGTAAGCCAAGCAGAATTGTCCCCTTCTGGGGATGGGAAAACAGAGGCTCAGAGGAGTCAGTGACTTACCTAAGACTCCACAGCTAATAAATATGGTGGAGCCAGGATGGACAGAAGCCAAGAAGAGACTATTGTCTAGTGAGATGGGGGAGACATTGCAAAGGGGGGCTTCCCAGGGGCCAGACCAGGTCTCAGAATTCATGTGCCCAAAGGTCAAGGTGATCTGAAGCAGCTGGCTGCACTGATTAGTAGGAGATATCCCAGCTGACAATGATGGTTTTCTGAGGATGACTGGGCGCGTGTTGGTGGGTAAGAGGAACTCTGCTGAGGAATCTCAGGAGGCTGTTTGAGCTCAGCTGGGAGAAATGAGGGGAGGAGGGAGGCGCAGGATGTCTTAGCAACGCTACAGCCCGTGGAATCACTGACCGTTCCATGTTACTGCTCGTGTCCCACGGCTGCTCTACTGGATGGGAGGGTTCAGGCTGGTTCTCGCAGGTCTGACCTTGGTCAGGGATACGGTCCTCTCCATGCTACCACCACCATCACTCTAGATGTCCAGAACCCCCTCCTTCTGGTTGGGGGGAAGAGTTTAAAAGCATCCTGGACTGTTAGACTCCGAGTTACCCATTCGGGGTGGGTTGCAGGAGGGCTGAACAGCTTCCAGGCACTAATGGGTGTCACCTTAGACTGGATGTTTGACCAGGGACCTGCTGACCCCATCCCTAGGCGATTCATACAGACAGTAATGGCAAGGGAACCTCAGTACTCATGTAGCTTCCTTGATGCTGTGACAGGCTTCCCAGTTCTAGCTGGCTTTCATGGTGCTTCCTACTCTCCTTGACCCTCCCCTTTTTCCTCCTGTTTATTCTCATCTATTGGAAGAACCTCACTGCAAGGGTGCACTCCAAAGTGGTTAAGAGCCTGAACCCTGGAGCTGCCTGCTGAGTTCGAGATGCACCTCCGATATAGGCTGTTTGACTTCCGGCAAATAACTTAATCTCCCTGTCTCGGTTTTTCCTC
Source organism: Cebus imitator (assembly GCF_001604975.1). Taxonomy (NCBI): domain Eukaryota; kingdom Metazoa; phylum Chordata; class Mammalia; order Primates; family Cebidae; genus Cebus; species Cebus imitator. The sequence goes on along the minus strand of NW_016107373.1, from coordinate 2,369,334 downwards.
TGCAAAGTGGAGGATGCAATAGAATCTACCACACAGACTTAGCTATGAGGATTAGGCACCAAGGCACATGCTTCTTCTGGGACTTCACGCTGCCTTCCAGGTGATGAAGTCACAGGTGTTACGCCCAGCAAATTCTCAATATAGGTGGGAGCAATGAGGTGTAATGGGCAGAGGAGGGTCAGTGCAAAGTGAAGGCCCAGAATGGAAGTGAGTCAATGGCCAGAAGAGACAGCAGTACCATAGGAGAGTTTTAATAAACCTAAATTCCAGGATGAAAAAATGCCAAAAAAAAACAAAAACATGGTAGGTCTAGAGCAGGGGTGTCCAATCTTTTGGCGTCTCTGGGCCACATTGGAAGAATAATAATTTTCTTGGGCCACACATAAAATAGACTAACACCAGAGACAGCTGATGCACCAAAAAAGAAAAAAAAATCACTAAAAAACCTGATAATTTTTTTTCCCATTTATTTTATCGCATTTTAGGTTTTGGGGTACATGTGAAGAACATGCAAGATTGTTGCATAGGTACACACGTGGCAGTGTGATTTGCT
>NW_016107373.1:2361014-2368476 GCF_001604975.1 Cebus imitator | reverse complement strand
TGGTGTATATATGCCACATTTTCCCTGTCCAGTCTATCATCAATGGGCATTTGGGTTGGTTCCAGGTCTTTGCTATTGTAAACAGTGCTGCAGTGAACATTCGTGTGCATGTGTCCTTATATTAGAACGATTTATAATCCTTTGGATATATACCCAGTAATGGGATTGCTGGGTCAAAAGGAATTTCTATTTCTAGGTCCTTGAGGAATTGCCACATTACGGGTTCATGTTGAGCCGCATTCAAAGCTGTCCTGGGCTGCATGCGACCAGCAGGCTGTGGGTTGGACAAACTTGGTGTAGAGCCCAACCCAGCATCAGGGCAGATGGTGGAGGATTGGACAGGAAGGGATGATGAGGAAGGCGCCCCAGGAGGAGGGACCTGCTGGGACAGAAGTATGAAGGCCGGGAAGCCCGGGGGGAATCCAAGGAGGAGCACCTCTGTGGTTGATGTCAACCATGGGTCCATGGAGGGGCATTAGGTAGTGCCCAGCACAGATGTGGTTTCATGGGGCAGGTACCACATTGGCAGCTTGCTGGGATCATTTCATGGACTCCTCACGCTAGCCCCATGAGTCCTATCGAGATCTGCATTTTGTAGATGCAAAATGGCCCCCAAGAGGCTAATTCCTTGCCCAAGATCCCTCAGTAAGTGGTGGCTACAGGTGTCAAGTCTGTCTGTCAGTCTGTCTGTCTACAGGTCCACTCACCTTCCCACTGGTCCACACTGTCACCCAGGTAATGCGAGAAGAGTCATGGAGAATGAAGGGGAAACTAATTTGGCCCCAGCCCCAAGGACTTGGAGAACTCGAGAGGGGCATTTCAGCTTCAGCCTTCTTAGGGCAGGCCAGCCACCTACAGGGGCCTCACACGTTTGAAGCGTCCACAGATATTAATTGGCAACCTGGAAATCCAGACTCTCCGCCGCAGGCTTTATGTCCATGGTTTTATGCTGGAGACTTTGTCAGAGGCTGACTTCTACGTGGTTGTCCTACTCAGCTTCCTATTTTCCTGCGTGCTAGGAGGAAAAGTGTCCCTGGACCCACTTTCTCATCTGCACACTCGCTGTCGGCGCATCAGGTACCACGCTGTTGATTCTGGTATCATCAAGTCTTGCCATGCTTCAAATGTCCATCTTCTCTTCGTTATTGGGCCCATAATCTTTGAAAGCAGCAGTTCTCAGCCCTGGGTGCCAATGAAAATTAACCTAGGAGCCTTAACAAATGCTGATGCCCAGGCCTTCTAGTCTGCATGAAGGCCTAGGCATGAAGCATTTTATTTATATTTCTATTTATTCTTTTAAGACAGTGTCTTTCTCTGTCGCCCAGGCTAGAGTGCAGTGGCACAATCATGGCTCACTGCAGCCTCTATCTCCTGGGCTTAGAGGGGCCTCCTAACTCAGCCTCCTGAGTAGCTGGGACCACAGGTACACAGTGCCATGCCTGCCTAATTTTTTTGTATTTTGTAGAAATGGGATCTTGCCATGTTGCTCAGGCTGATCTTGAACTCCGGAACTCAGGAGATCAGCCCACCTTGGCTTTCCAAAGTGCTGGGATTACAGGCATAAGCCATCTTGCCCCACCAGTCATAAAAATTCCCCAACGTTAAAGCACTGCTTTAAAGAAATCTCCTGGAATAGGCTGTGGACCCTCCAAGCACTGCTGGGGGTTTCCTTTCCCTCACATACAGCGTGATCCATCATATTAAAGCCCACAAAACACAAATCAAATGATTCCTGCTGGCCAGAAAATGGGTCTTTGGAAAATGGAGCTGAGGCTTGGCGGCTCGCGTCCTGGGGTGAGTTCTCACCGTGTCCCTGCCAGTTCAGCTTCTGTGGCTTCAGAGCCATCAGTATCAGCATGATTCCTGTGCCACCTCACCCACGATATCCAAAGCCCCACTGAGACTTTTATTGTCCACTTTATATTGTTGAACAGGAGCCTTCGATGCTTGTGGTCGTAATTTTAAAATATTAAATTACATTGAGCATTAAGGGCTATGTTTTCTGTTAGAAGACAGGTTAATTGCCGCTCTTCATCTTTAATTTTGAGATTTAAGCTAGTTTCCCATTTAGCTCTAATTGGTAGTGTTCCGGCAACCCTTCCTGACCTCTGAAGTCTTTGATATGGCTTAGAAATCCTTTTATGGAAGTCTCTTTTTCTTTTGTCCTGCACATTTAATAGATTTGAATTTCCTCAGTCATCTTTCCTTCTGTGGAGATATTTCAGAATCACACCATAAGTCTACATTTAATAAATGCCTCCTTTCCAGCAAATATATATATATATTTAACAGCGATTGGCAAAAGAGAATTAATTGCCCCCGTTCACACACACCTCTTCCTTGCTGTGTTCCATTTTCATACGGAGATTTTTACATTCTTTCTTCTGTAGCCAGTGTGAATTTGTCTGTAAATGCTCACGATCTTAAAGCGACGTTCTGAAATAGACCTTAAGAGAGTATCCTCTCCAGTCATTCTGTTTTACTGATAATGATATCACCACAATCATGCTTTATGTGTCAGGGGAGAGATCTCATTATGGGGATAAGGACAGGGGGCGGTAATGAGCCCCCTGTCCCTGGAGGTGTTCAAGCACAGTTTGGAAGCAGCTTGTCAGGCGTATCGTAGAAGTGGTTACAGTATAGGAATGAAGAGGTTTTCTATCAGGAAGACCTGAGTTTAAATCCCTGCCACTCCCTGAGCCTTGAGCAATGCAGGTGTCATCTTGAGCCTCCATTTCCTCCTCTATAAAATGGAGTTAATAATAATACTTACCACATAAAGCTATGGTGGAACTGGGTGAAATGATGCCTGGCTCTTAGTAAGTGCTCAATAAATGCAGGTTACCATTATTAAATATAGCTGGCATCCAGGCTTCAGTGGTGGGGGAGGGGTGGGAAGAGGGAAGATATCAACAAAGAGACCTTTTAGACTTATCTTCAGTCCTCAGAACTAACAGCCTATTCGAGTTTACAAAGTGCTTTTTTTTTTCTTTGAGACAAAGTCTCTCTCTGTCACCCAGGCTGGACTGCAGTGGCACGATCTCTGGAGTGCAAACTCTGCCTCCTGGGTTCAAGCTATTCTCCAGCCTCAGCCTCCTGAGTACAGGTACTCAGCACCATGCCTGGCTATTTTTTGTATTTTTAGCAGAAATGGGTTTTTGCCATGTTGGCCAAGCTGGTCTTGAGCTCCTGACCTCAAGGGATCTACCTGTCTCAACTTCCCAAAGTGCTGGGATTACAGGCGTGAGCCACTGCGCCTGGCCAGAGTTGACAAAATGCTCTCATGCCTATAATTTCCACTTATCTTCACAACCGTCCTTGACCCAGACCAAGTGTGGAGACATGGAGGCTCAGAGAGGTGAAGTGCCTTGCCCGAAGTCACACAGCATACGGATTCAGGCATACCCTTCCTTTGTGCAGCTTTCACAAAACACTGCCATCTATCTGTTCTGTGTCCTTCCGCTTTATCATGAGGATATTTTTTTAAGATCCCAGGATCTGCCTTTGCAGAGTGGGCATGCTCTTGGTCCTCCCAGACTCTCACTCCAAGGGAGATATATGCCAATTTAAATGCAGGACTTGGAGCTGTTTCTTTTATTCCTGAGTATGTAGGGCAGTCAAGCAGTCCAATAATAATAATACATAATGTTGGATACTCATAATGCACTTGTTTCATGTGGCAGCCTTAGAATTTTAATTTGATACAAGGACCATTATTACTCTATATTCATTAAAGCCCATGTTAACCTCTTTTAAAAACCTCTTTTCTGACAATCAAAGAAGACAATTTTACATGAGCAAAATCATTTAGGGAAGAAGATCTGCTCAATAGGTTTTTCCTAGCCTGATTATGGGCTGGGCTGACCACCTCACCCGTACCCCCCACTTCCCACATTTTCTCCCCATAGTTCTAGTCTCCCCTGGCAGGGTTTAACAACATCAAGTACAAGTGGCCATTCTCATGGTGGGCTCATGGATGCATTGGTAGGAGAGGCTCCCCACCAGCTCTGATCGTAGTTCAGCCAGCTCCCAAGTGAGCTCCTTGGCATAAAAAGCCCCTGCGTGCCTCACACGCACCAGTGTAATGATACCAGGAAACTTTCAAGGCTCATAATTATAAAAGATTTAACAATTAGAGGAAAGACAGAATAGTCCAGAGCAGAAGGAGAGGGAGGGGAGGGGAGGGATGAGGTGGGGAAAGTGGGGGAGATCCTGCCTAACCTTATAGAATTACACACTCTGGATGGAGCGGGAGGCCATTATCCTTAGCAAACTGGCAGGAATAGAAAACCAAACACTGCATGTTCTCACTTGTAAGTGGGAGCTAAATCATGAAGACATGGACACATAGAGGGGAACAACAGATACTGGGGCTTACTGGAGTGTCCAGGGTGGGAGGAGGGAGAGGATCAGGAAAAATAACTAACAGATACTAGGCTTAATACCTGGATAATGAAATCATCGGTATAACAAACCCCTGAGACACAAGTTTAACTATATAACAATCCTGCACACAGACCCCTGAACTTAAGATAAAAGTTTAAAAAAGAATTATACATCTAAGAGTTGATCAGGGGCCAGGGAAAGAGCTTGAACATGAATCACACTCAGTTCCCTGCAGGAGCCAGACCCTGTCTAAGGACACTGAAATCGACGAGTTCCCCGCCCCTCCCTGCATACACACCTTTTAACTCCTCACCCCAAAGGAGACAAATCTACGGGTCTAATCTGGTGCTAAACTCTGGCTCAACCAAGCGTTCCAACTGTCTTCCTTTGGTGCCCAGAGCTCTTTAGGGTGAGGAGTGAGGGGTGAGGGGTCCTCGACCTTGTCTGTAAACAACTCTACTTTTGTTTTTTTGTTTTGTTTTGTTTTGTTTGCCTTATTTTGTTGTTGTTGTTGTTGTTGTGTTTGAGATGGAGTCTTGCTCTGTTACCCAGGCTGGAGTGCCGTGGTACATCTCAGCTCGCTGCAACCTCCGCCTCCTGGGTTCAAGCAATTCTCCTGCCTCAGCCTCCTGAGTAGCTGGGATTACAGGCACGCGCCACCATGGCCAGCTAATTTTTGTATTTTTAGTAGAGACCAGGTTTCACCATGTTAGCCAGGCTGATCTTGAACTCCTGACCTCGTGAGCCGCCCACCTCAGCCTCCCAAAGTGCTGGGATTACAGGCACGAGCCACCCCGCCCTGCCCCTACTTTTGTTTTTCAGATTGACTCCACACACACTTTCATGTGAATAAGGAATGTCAAACCCATGCACGCTGACCCTGTGGGGTCCCCTTGTTTTGCAGATCAGGAAACCCAAGTCCAGAGAAGAGCATGATCTTTAGTCCCAGGCACGAGGCTGAGTTGGAACCAGAATCCGGTTCTAACTTGGCTGCAGCACGCTGTGCCAACTGCATTAGCCCCGTGGTAACACCACCACCATCACATCCCTCACTGCTATTGGAGGATAACCCCAGTTTACTGTGGCCTTACGGGGCACCAGAAACTTGTTCACACAACATGCTTTCGTCTCATTTAATCCAAACAGCAATTCTACAAGGCAGCTGTTACTGTCCCCATTTCATAGATGAGGTGACTGTGCTCAGACAGATAATCAGCCAGGGAGTGACAGAGCTGGGCTTGAACCCAGGTCACCGCCAGGCTCAGCAGCCTCTACCCTTCACCACTGTGCTTTGAAGTTTAAGTCAAAGGCGCATGAAAAGTCTTGGAAACATCAAAAGTGCTAAAAGGTGCAAGACCCTATACTAATGCCATTATAAAATGTAGTTGAATTATTTGGTTTGGGGCCTCTATTTTTCTCTTTCATGCAGTAAAATTCAATCAGAAAAGAAAAGCTCTTTGGACTAGCAATGTATGAGGCACTTATGAGTTAGAAACACATTCACTCAAAGACATTTATCTGGAAACTTTTCTGGGTTCAGCACTGAGTTAGGTTCTAGGGATTCGGTGATAAATAAAACCAGTCCCAGCCCTCAAGGCACTCAGGGAGGCAGAGACACACAGCTGCAATCACATTCCAGTGAAGAAAGTGTCAGGTGAAAGAACGGACTGGCAGCCGATAAGGGCGAGAATGGTACCTGATTCCATGGGTTGGCCCAGAGGACAGGCCCTGCTCTAGACTGCTTTTGGTTCAAACCCTTTCTCTTCACTTCCTAGCTGTGTGTCCTTGGGAAGTTTTCTTGACCTCTCTGTGCCTAAGTTTCCTCTTCTATAAAATGAAAATTGTAACAGATGAGCAAAGATCCGTACCTCAAAGGGTTGCTGTAAATATTTCATGAGCCATGGACCCTTTGGAAGTCTGATGATGCTTACAGACCCCTTCTGGGAATACTGTTTTTCAATGCAGACAATAAAAATACATAGGACTTCAAAACACATATAACTAATTATATTAAAAACAGTATCAAAATATTAAAAACATAAATTTATAATTTAGCAATGCGTGCACTTCTTTATTAAGACCTTAAATAATAAGATCTAGCTGCAGGCCTAATCTGCTCCATAATTTACAAGTGGCAGTGGACATAAATGGTATTTCCAGGCATCTGTAACTGCATGGTGTTGGGAATTTATCTGTCATATCTACTGGTGACATACAACTAAAAGAAAAGCTCAATTTCAGTAAAGATGAGTGAGCACAGTGATGTCATTTTTTTCCTTCCAAGTCTTTCAACCTCCTGAAATCTACCAGAGGATCTGCTGGAGGCCTGGGGATCCAGAAGATGAAGTCCCAGGGCAAATGAGAGGAACAACATGATACTGATGGTCCAAGCAGGAGGCGCTGTCCGGGGCTAGGAAAAAACCCCGCCCTCAAGGGGCTTCGGGAAGAGCTGTGAGGTCTGAATCAGCACATATGTCCTGGAATGAATTACGTTGGTTGAGAGTAACTGACATTCAGGACCAAGCATGGGCAGTTTCTAATATTCATGCACTGCACCCATCCTTGACTTGTAGCCACCAGCATGATGGTTAAGGGCGAGCTCTGCCTAGATTTCAATCTCAACTCTACCACCCACTTCACGGTATCACCTTGAAATGGTCTCTACCTTCACTGTATCTCAGTCTCCTCGTCTGTGAGATAGAAAGTGTCGTCCTGATCTCATAAGTGTGCATAATGACTCCAGAAACTGCGCAGCAAGAAGTGATTCACATGGTAAGTGTTCTATGGCATTTCGTTTGCCAAAACACAGGTTAGCCTTATAAATGTCACCAGATTAGTAAACAAGAATAAGCCACTTCTCACTTTGGGAGGCCGAGGCAGGCAGATCACTTGAGCCCAGGAGTTCAAGACCAGCCTGGGCAACATGGCAAGACCCCATCTCTACAAAAAATTTTAAAAATTAGCCAAGCATGGGCCGGGCGCGGTGGCTCAAGCCTGTAATCCCAGCACTTTGGGAGGCCGAGGCAGGTGGATCACGAGGTCAAGAGATCGAGACCATCCTGGTCAACATGGTGAA
>NW_016107373.1:2243371-2360849 GCF_001604975.1 Cebus imitator | reverse complement strand
AAAAAAAAAAAAAAAAAAAATTAGCCAAGCATGATGTCTTGCGCCTGTAGTCATGGTTACTTGGGAGGCTGTGGTAGGAGCCCAGGAGGTTGAGGCTGCAGTGAGCCATGACCATGCGGCTGCATTTCGGCCTGGGTGACACAGCAAGACCCTGTCTCAAAAAGAAGAATAAGCCCCTTTAGACAGAGTAGCCTCCTGGTTCAGAGCACAGACTGTGGCATTTGAGAACATTTGAGAACTGAGAACATTTGAGTTTAAATCCCAGCTCTGCCACTAAGCAGATGAGTGACTTCATGGATGTTCCTCCCCTCTCTGGGCCTCATTTTCACCCTCTGTAAAAAAAGAAAATAATAGTGTCAATTGCACAGTGAGGTTGTGGAGATTAAATGAATTAATGTAATGCTTAGAACAATTCCTAGCACATGTTAAATGCTCACCTGCTAGCTCCAGTATTATTAGGACTGATATTTATTGACTAGTGAGTGAGCCTAGCAGCTGCCCGGTACTCATGCTTTATTTCCTAAACTCTAATCATCTTCACAAAGGGTCTAGGGAGGCACTTGATTATTTATTTATTGAATAATTTATCTCCCAGAGCAATGGTCATAGATCTGAGAGGCTGAGATATTTTTTGGAGAAGTAGAAGGACCAGGTATAGGGTACCCATTATATGCCACCTATGTGATTTATTTAATTCTCACAGCAGCCTTTCCAGAGTTACCCTTTTTCTCCCATTTTACTGATGAAGAAATGAAGGTTCCAAGGCAAGGCATTTAACCCAGGTTTGCAAAGCCAATGAACAACAGAGCTAGGATTTGAACTCAGGCTTGTCCTACGCCCTATGCCCAGAACCCTCAGTTGCAACGACTGTTTCCTGCTGAGCCAGAAGGGTGCTGAGTTCAGCTTCCTGCTTGATGACTGAATTCTTCACTTTTAATGCATAATCACACTGTTAGAAGAGAGTGCCTTCACTTTCTCTGAGACTGTGCAGCCTTCACAAGTTAGGAATGGCAGACGGGGCCACAGCAAATGCTCAGCATTTTACTCCAGAACAGCCAGCGTGGCACTGGTCACATCACAGGACAGAAGTCAGATCCCTATTTTTCTTCCAGCCCTCTCCTGGGCAATCAGGGGTGAGAAGGGAAGACCCTAAAATAATAAAAGATGTCCCTAAATTTCCTTCTGTGAGAAGGAAAGGTCTTAAAATAATAAAAGACGTCCCTAAATTCTGGGAAGCCCAAGCATTCGTTCACTTATTCATTCACTTATTCAAGCACGTACGGAGCCCCCACTGGGCACTGGAGAGAAAAGGATGACTAACACCTGACTCCTTGATACCAGAACTCCCACTTCTGGAGACACACACATACATGATAAGTATGTGTCAGTGTGACGGGGCACATAATTGAGGTGTTGCAAAGGGCTATGGGAGCTAAATGGAGGGAGTGATTGGTTCTCTTGGGAGTGAGGGTTGGGGGTATCCAGGGAAGACTTTATCAAAGGATGTGTCTTAAGAAAACAAGTAGGTGCTCGCCAGAGAGGAGTGGGAGCCATTAAGGGTGGAGGGGGACCAGGATCAAGACTCAGCATCCACCTTCCAGCACCAGGCAGGCTCTGTGCCAGGCACTTCACCTGCTGTATCTCATTTCATCTTCACAGCAGTCCTACTGGGCAGGCTTCAGTGTCTTCATTAACGGTGGAGGATATGAGATGCAGAGAGGCTAAGAGACTTGCCCCAAGGTCGCACAGCTGAGAGTGGTGGGGCCAGATTGCCACTCAGGGCTGGTTGAGTGCAGGGCTTGTGTTCCTGTTCACATTGAACCCTGCCAAAGGAGATGCACCAGCAAAGACTCAGAGGAGGGAAAGGGTCTGGGGTGTTCATAGAGGGAAGCTGGAGTAAATAAGGGCCCCCTAAGGTGAAAAGCTATTGGGACCAGAGGACAAAGGTTCTGAAGGTCACACCCCAGAGAATGTTCTGTGTTGCTGTGGTAGATTGTTATTACAGTGGCCCCCAGTGAATCACCAATTCTTGTATCCATACCCTTTGCAGTTTGGATTGCCACTTCTCCCTATAAAAGCTGGAGTCTATTTCCCTACCCCTTCAGTCAAGTTGATCTACGCCAGCTTTGTGATTGTAGCAGGTGGGACCTCATGAGCATTCTAGAGCTCAGACCTTGAAAGGTGTGCAGCTTCCAGTCTCAATCTCCTGCTGCCTTGAGACCCCATGCAAGGAAGGCTGAGCAGGCCTCTTTGACGATGACGGTCCACGTGGAAAGAGAGATGCTGCAGCCCCACCCTAGCCCACAACCATCTCAGCTGAAGCACCATGAAGCACCAGGCAGGGAAAGGAGCTGCCTTGGATCTTCCGGCCCCGATCCAACTACCAGCTGAATGCAGCCTCTCAAGAATGACTGCAGATGACCCTTTGTGGAGCAGAGACAAGCTACCCACTGCACCCAGCCCAGATTGCAAAATCGGAAGCAAATCGTTGTCACTGTTTTAAGTCACTAAGTTTTGGGATGGTTTCTCATGCAGCAATTGTTACCAAAACGATTGCCATTTGGAGGTAGTCTATAGACTGAATTTAGTTCAAATGACCTAAACTCCTCCCAGCTCGATTATTCTGGAAACGCCCTCCATGTTGAGGGCAGGCATGCGAAGGCTGGACCAGAATCGGGGGGCCCATTGCATGGCAATCACAGGGACAGCTGGGTTCTCCTTTGGAAGCTGGAACCAAACAGCCTCCCCTCCTTGGTTGATGCATTTGTTTTACTGCCATTCTTCTTTCCTTTATCCTTTCATCACTGATGGTGGAGGCAGCTGCCAAAATAAACTGGGGCAGTCCTCACAGCCAGAAAACACCAACTGCCTGAATGTCTTTGCTTCTATTTGCTTCTCTCTATGCAACATACTTTTATTTTTATTCATGTAGAATCTTCCCATAAAGGACCCAGGATCAGACCTAGGAAGTAGAGTCTGTCTCAAAGGCAACAGCGGAGCCCTGAATACATACCACACACTCTATGTATCTGTCTTAGTCCATTTTGTGCTGCTGCAACCAAATACTACTGACTGGTGAGTTATAACAATAGAAGTTTATTTGGCTCATGGTTCTGGAGACTGGGAAGTCCCAGGTTGAGCCCACCTCTGGTGAGAACTTCTTGCTACATCATAACATGGCAGAAGGCACCACTGGTGAAAGAGAGCAAGAGATGGAACTCGCAGCTCAAGTCCTTTAATATTTGGCATTAATCCATTTATAAGAGTGGAGCCTTCTTGCCCTAAACACCTCCCATTAGGTGCCACCTCCCAACACTCGCATTAGGGATTAAGTTTCTAACACATGAACTTTAGAGTACACTTTCAAACCGTAGCAGTATTTTATCATGATTAGGCATTATTTATGCCTTCCTCCTGTGTACCTGATGTGTTTGCATACCTTACCTTTAACTCTTACAATACTATAAGATTGGTGCTATTATTCCATTTCAGACATGGGAATTCTGAGACTCAGAGGGCTTAAGTGACATGTTAGTAGGTGGCAAAGCTGGACTTTGGACACAGGCCATCCAGCTGGAGCTGTTTCCATGCTGCATAATTTGCCTTTCTAAGAAAAGAAAAATCTGGCAACCGGGAGGCCAGGTGATGAGAACATATTGCCTAGGATACATTGAGCAGGACTGAGCTCACAGGAGCAGAAGATGGGCATGCAAGAAGTTATCTATGTATTGCAAAGGATGACTCTCTTTTTACTGAATTGGCAGTCAAAGGGCCCTAAATTTTACCCTATGGTGTCCTGCTGCAACAAAGAATTTAGTGGCGTCTGGGTCTCTCCACCCTTCTTACCAACAACCCCTACTCTCACATAAGCTCTTTGCACACTCTGCCCTTAGCAACTGCCTGCAGCAGAAACGATCTGGAAGGAGTATGCCAGAAGGGCATTCCACACCTGGGCAGGCCTGAGCAGAAACCCCACTTCCCAGACCTGAGCATTCTTTAAACAGCTGTGGCTATAGGGACACCACTCCCTGCAAGGCTCTGGGGTCCATGCTCTCCACCTGGGCATGTCACTACTTGGGGCTGACTTACCCAACAGAGAGACCAAGTCCAGGCTTTGCACACCAGTAAAGGAGGAACACACCCACAAGATTCTATTTATATTTCAAAAAAAAACATGGACAAAATAGACCTGAAGAGAGAAAATCAGAACTTTAACTTTCTTATACCTACTTTACAGACAATTTCATCTGTTGTTATTTTGGATTATTACAAGGAAGGAGGCATCTTAATCATCTCAGTGTAGGCCTTTAAAGGTACCAATTTGTCCCCTCAAAATGTCCCTCTCTGGACCACAGTATCTCCACCCACAAAAACAAAATAATGGTGCTCATTTGTGTTCCCAAACCAGGCTGGGGACTGAGGTCCCAATCTGAGGGCTGCTGTCTACCTTCTGAGTGGGAAGGTGGAGCCCCAGGAACCTGTATCCTAACACATATCCCCTGGTGATTCTTCTCCCAAGGTTAGAAAACCTAAGTTTGAGGACTGCAGTGGGCTGTAGTGCCAACTGTCCTGGTTTGCTCAGGCCTGAGTGGTTTCCCAGGACTTGGGACTTTCAGTGCTAAAACCAGGAAAGTTCTAAGCAAACTGGGAGGAGGTAGTAATTTTAACTGTACCGGATGCTCATTCAGGCCGTCCTGGCATGAACTTGCTATGACTCTGAAACAACAAGCATGAAAGAGAAAACTTTCCTCCTTAAAGCAGCTGAAAATGCAGTGTCTTGTTTCTAAGGATGCTAAAATGAGATTAAAAGCTATCCTTATTCAAGGTGGTATGAGGTCCCTTGGCTCATGCCCTGGCTAAAGTCCGCAGAATGAAATCTTCAGAGTCTGGAAGCTTTTTTTTTTTCTTGAGACAGAGTCTTGCTCTGTCATCCAGGCTGGAGTGCAGTGGCATGATCTTGGCTCACTGCAACCTTCGCCTCCCGGATTCCAGCAATTCTCCGGCTTCAGCCTCCCCAGAAGCTGGGATTACAAGCATGCGTCACCACGCCCAGTTAATTTTTGTATTTTTAGTAGTGAGAGGGTTTCACCATGTTGGCCAGGATGGTCTCAAACTCCTGACCTGAGGTGAGCTGCCCATCTCAGCCTCCCAAAGTGCTGGGATTACAGGCGTGAGCCACCACACCCGGCTGGGTCTGGAATCATTAATTCCACATGCTGCTTCCATCCAGACTCCCACAGATCCTCCAGCATTGTCTCCTGAGAAGCTCTGGTTTTGGGCTTTCACCGTCTTCATGTGCAAAGGCATAGGGACAGAAAACAAAATTTGGGGACCCCTTTCATCTTTCTTTGGTTTTTTATTTTTATTTTTTCAGAAAATGTGAGAGTACATTATCTCATTTAGTCATCACAACAAACCCGCTGTTAGGATTTACTGTCATTTTATGAATAACAAATCTAAAACCCAAACCTCTCCAGCAGGTAGTCACAAAATAAGTTGGGATCCACAGCTTCTCTTTGTAACACACCAGACTTCCCGCTTGCCAAGCCCCAGGAAGAGGCAATGGCTATAAGGATGCATGTGGAATAAGGGGGAGGTTTTATAATCCAAGAACAGAAATGAGAAAATGATAAGGCCTCAAAGCACGGCTTGCTGCTGCTGCTGCTGTTATTAGATTTCTCTAAGTCAGCAATGGCCAAGAGAAATATAATGAACACTATAATGTATAATTTGACATTTTCTAGCCACATTTAAAAAGTAAAAACAAACATGTAAAACTAATTTGATAACATTTTATTTATCTCAGTATATCCAAAAGATTATTATTTCAGCATATAATCCATATAAAACGTATTAATGAGATATTTTATGTTCTTTTGGTTCAGAGTCTTTGAAACCTGGCATTTGTATCTCACTCTTACAGCACAGCATTTCAAGCGCTCAATAGCCACATGTGGCCAGTAATTACTGTAATAGATGGCATACCTCTAAGTCTTTGGTTCTTTCTGCTAGATCTTTTAAATTCTGAAAAGGTGTGTTAAAATCTTCAACTTAAAATTGTATTTTGTGGCAATTTTTCTTCCACCTCTAACACTTTTTGCCCTTTGTATTTAGTTGCTATGTTGTTTGGTGCATACATGTTTATGACTATATCCTCTCTGTAAAATATGTCCTGTATCATTATATGATGTACCTTTTTCTTGTAGAGTGCTTCTAGTCCTTAATTCTGCTTTGTATACTATTCACATCAATCTACCCTCGTGCTTGTTTGCTTAAATTTTTGTTTCTGTTTTTGCAGTTGCCTGGTATCAGGTACTTTTCTTCTGTGGCCCCTCCATTCACAGGACCCAGCTATTCTAACTCCCTGCTTCTTTTTATGGGTTAATTTGTGCCTCCTTTCATCTCCCACCCTATTTTTTTCTATCTGAAGGTATTTGCTTATTTATGGGTTCTGCTGTCTTACACCTTTGGCTCTCCCTGAACTTTTAAAACCCAAGTCAACCTCCTGCTCCTCCTATGCATCATTTACATTATACATTAAGCTATCCACATTTGCTGGGGTAAATATTAAAGATACCAAGTCCCTAGCCCCTTTCCTTGGAGATCCTTTCCCCCATGGGACAGGGCTTAGCAATCCATATTTTAGGGACCTCTCCAAGTGATTCTTATGGCCCAGCAAATGGGGGCTATGTACATTCCCAAATCACTTTTCCTCCACAATGTGGAAGAGTCTGCCTGGTATCCAGTTAGGCTGGCAGAGGATCTGGGTAACACCAAGGAACAAAGAAGGGCGTTCCTGCTGTGTTAGATTGTTTCAATTAGTTCCACTACTCAGTGACTTATAGCAGAAAGTGACAGATGTGTTTTTCCTAAATGAAACCCCTATATGTACAAATGTCCTTTCACCCAGAACCCACCTATCACTGCTTAAGAATTGTTTTGCTTTTAAAATTGTAACATGGGTGGTTTTTTTCCCCTCCTTGTTTCTTTTTTGGGTGGGAAGCAATAAGGCTCTGTTTGCTAAAGAAATGGAGGGGAATGTTTCTAGTTCTCTTTAATTGAAATGATCTCATATGCAAACAACAAAAAATTAAGCCTCAAATGCACCCTTGCAGAACTGAGGGGTAATGACCCCAGCTTAAGCAAGAAGGCGATGATCCGTTTCATTGTCTAAAACCATAAGCATCTGTCATGTGCAGGTTTACTGGGGGAGCTGCCAGAGTGGGAGAGGGGCTCTCTTCCCTCTCTCCTTTCTTCCTTCTGGTCTTCCTTCTTCTCTTCTGTCTGTACCGATTTCCTCTCACTTGTCAGAGGGGAGAGGCCAAAGGCAGATAAAATGGAGGAAGTCAGGCATGTCCCTAAGGATGGGCCTAGTGCACAAGCCTTTGGATCTTGAGGAATCTATAGATTCTGGGCCCCTGCCCCCACCCCTGTGGGCACAGCCTATTTAGTAGCTATTATTTCAGGAGGGCTGAGTGTGTGTGGCCTGCAGTCACTTCTATCATTCCTGATGAGGAGGGCATTGTCACCCCTATATTTGGCAAGGGTGCTTGGGGAGCTGGAGCTTGACACCCGATAGCAGAGAGAGACAGTCTGGGTGAGGAGACAGATGGTTGCCTTCATGAAGACTCGCACCCACCGTCCCATCATTATCATCCACCCTGCCTTCTCCCCTAGATCGGGGGTCGGCAAGCTTGTGTAAATGAAGTCTTATCGGGACACAGCCATGCCCATTTGTTTCTGCATCATCCGTGGCTGCTGTCAGGCTAACCAGGGGCATCGGCGCGTCAGGCATTTGGGTGCTGACATTTTAAGTTCACCTATTTTTGTGTGCGTTGGAAAGCAAAGAGCACTATAGTGGAATGTTTTTCCTTAGGCAGGATTTCTACCTCCAGAGTGTGGACATGAGCTTGGTTTAGTTGCTGCGCCAGAGACCATATGGCTTGCAAAGTCTAAAATATCTACTGTCTGGTCTTTCATAGAAAAAGTTTGCTGACCTCTGGCTTAGCCTAAAGAGATTTCACCCCTGAGTTTTGAGAAAAGAGAAAGGGGCACCTGAACAAAAACAGGCTTCTGCCAGCCACAAAGAGGAAAGAAATGGCTGTCGACACCTAAGAATGCCAGAGGCAAAGGCCCTACTAGACCAGGTATCTGTCACATCCTAGGACAGTGGTTAACTGCTCTACACCTCAGCCGCTGCCCTGAGAGGTGAAACTGACTCCCCTCCATTACATGGCTGCTGTGAAGACCCCATGAGGTGATGTGAGTGAACATTCTCTGGAAGCCTCAGCCCAACTCCCTTGCTCTTGGTCAGCACCTGCTGAGGAGGAATGTAGGCCTAGCTCAAGGAAGCAGACCCTGGAACCCACATACAGGAGTTCAAGCCTGGCTCCCTTACCTGTTAGCAGTGTGGCCTTAGCCAGCAGCTTCCTCGGTGCCCAGAGCCTCAGTCACCTCATCAATATAATGAGGACAACGATAACCATTGGGTGTTACTGCAATGACAGATGTCACAAGGAAGGTTTCCAGTACAAAATGACACTCCCCTTCCATGGTGGCAGTGTTTTTCCTGCCTTACAGGACCTTATATAAGCAACAAACACCACATGAATGCAAATGTCAATTGGTTATTTTTTATCCTGATCCAGTGCATCTGTGTAGGAGGACCAGGCTCAAGACTCCGGTTCAGAAGGGATATGAAGTGAATCCAAGCTTTCCTCATTGTTAGTCCAGTCTCTTTTACAACTCCTCACTGCAGCTAATTTGCTTTGTGACCTTTGGAAAATCAGTCAACCTCTCTGGGCCCTAGTTTTCCACTCTCTGGAATGGAAATCATACCCACTGCATGTGTCAGCTTAACTGGGCCACAGTGCCCAGATGTGTGGTCAAACATCAGCCTGAATCTTCCTTCCTTCCTTCCTTCCTTCCTTCCTTCCTTCCTTCCTTCCCTCCCTCCCTCCCTCCTTCCTCTCTCTCTCTCTCTCTTTCCTTCCTTCTTTCCTTCCTTCCTTCCTTCCTTCCTTCCTTCCTTCCTTCCTTCCTTCCTTCCTCCTCTTCTTCTTCTTTCTTTCCTTCCTTCCTTCTTTCTTTCTCTCTTTCTTTCCTTCCAGAATCTCCATCACCCAGGCTGAGTACAGTGGTGCAATCTCGGCTCACTGCAACCTCTGCCTCTCAGGTTCAAGCAATTTCCCACCTCAGTCTCTTGAGTAGCTGAGATTATAGTGCATATAGCACCATGCCCAGCTAATTTTTGTTTTTTGGAGAGATGAGTTTTCGTCATGTTGCTCAGGCTAGTTTTGAGCTCTTGGACTCAAATGATCTGCCTGCCTTGGCCTCCCAAGGCACTGGAATTGCTGGTATGAGCCGCCATGCCCAGATGATGTTTCTGTGAGAGTGTTTTTGAATAAGATGCACATTTAGATAGGTTAACTATGAATAAAGCAGATCGCCTTCCATAATGTGAATGGCCTTATCCAATCAGTTGAAGGCCCCGATACAATCAAAGGCTGGACTCACCTTAGCAAGAAGGAATTCTGCCAGTACACGACCTCCAGACTTGAACTACAACCTGACTTTTCCCCGGGTCTTCACTTTGCCAGTCCACCCCGCAGACTTTGAATGTGCCAGCCTCCATAATCTCATGAGCCAATTCTTTAAGTAAGTCTGTCTTTGTATATACGTATATGCTATTGTTACTGTTTCTTTGGTGAACCCTGACTAATGCACCCAACCCTACCCCCAAGGTCCCAGAGAATCCAGAAAGATACTTAGTACCTCCATGCACCTATGGCTCTAGACGTCCCAGCAGAGCCATTACACTGGCCCTTGTGTCTCAGGGCCCGAGGGATGCAGAGGATGTAAAGTCCTCTCCAGCTTCAGGCAAAGGAGTACTAGCAGTGGGGCAGGACTCAGGTCTCGGGGGCCTGGAGGAGCTATCCATGCTGCCAGCAAGAGGAAGGAGTGAGAGTCTACCATGAAGCTCTGGGCTGACCTCTGTCCCAACTCCTGATGTGTTCATTGGCTAGGGCTGCTTGACAAATTACCACAATCTGTGGGGCTTAAAACAATAGAGATATATTCTCTTATACTTCTGTAGGCTAGAAGTCCAAAATCCAGCTGTTGGGAGAGTTGGGTTCTTCCGGAGGCTCTGCGGGAGAATCTTCCATGCCGCTCTCCCGGCTTCTGGTGTTCGCCAGCAAACCCTGGCTTGCAGGTGCATCATGCTAATCTCTGCCTCCCCCATCACGATCATGTGGCTTCTCCATTGTGGGTGTCTCTTTGCCTTTTCTTAACAGGACACCACTCCTGTTGAGTTTAGGGTCCATCTTAAGCTGATATGACCTTGTCTTAACTCAGTCCATCCGCAAAGACTTTGTTTCTAAATAAGATCACATTCTGAGGCTCTGGGTTGACATGAATTTGGGGGTTCACTGTTCAATCTAATACACTTCTGTTGGGAGGTGGGGACAATTTAGCCCCAGGCCAAATGGGGAGCAATCCTTCACCTTCTGTGGCTCTGTGTGTCCTGCTCCTTCCCAGGCTGGCCTGGAGACTGGCAGGTATTTGAAAATGCAACCCAAGATGCAGCAGGGTCGGAGGAGGCTGATAACTGATTGGAGCTCATATATGTGTAGCACTCCTGTTGCATGAGATTTTTTGAAATTAAAAAAAAATTATATTAGTAATCTAGCTCTAATCAGTAATATTTGCAAAAATGGCCATTTAAAAGAAGAAGAAGAAGAAGAAGAATATGGCCAGGTGCAGCAGCACAAACCTATAATCCCAGTGCTTTGGGAAGCCAAGGCGGTAGGATCTCTTGAGGCCAGGAGCTCAAGACCAGTCTGGGCAACATAGCAAGACCCTGCCTCTACAAAATTTTTATTTAAATTACCCAGGCGTGGCAGTGCACCCACACCCCTGTAGTCCTAACTACTTAGGAGGCTGAGGCAGGAGTATCACTTGAACCCAGGAGTTCAAGGCTGTGGTGAGCTATGATCACAGCACTGCACTCCAGCCTGGACAACAGAGTGAGACCTTGTCTCTTTAAAAAGAAAAAAAAAAGGCAGTGGGGAAGCTGTGGCAGCCCTACTACCCAGCCCACATGTCGACAGCAGAAATGCCCAGGTTGGAGTGGGTGTGAGCATCAAGGCCTTGGGGCAAGCCCGCCCATCCATCTGCCCATGATCATGGGCTTTGAACCAGGGGTGATTAGGACAAATGGATGTTTCCATTGGAAGCTAGAGAGTGGCAAGTTGGTAGCAGAATATGAGAAATCTTTTCCCTTCACAAGATAAAACACTGCCGTGGTGGCAAGGAGCCCTTAGCAGCCTACCTCCCCCATCCTACTGGGCCAGATCCTCAGGAGTGTTTTTACCCTGTTCATGTGAAGGGAGGGGCGCTGGGAGGGGGTGTTGGCCTGCAGTGCACTTTACCTTCTGATAACCAGTGCCCCTGACACTTTTTCAAAGAACTGCCTTTGGGCTTCTGGAGCTACTTTGCTGCCAGGGCAGAGAGCAGGAAGGGCCCGGGAATTTCTATCCTCTGTCCCCGCCCTGGGCTGCACTTGCCAGTGACTAATGGGTGATTAAATCAGCCAGGTATGGCAGTGCACCCACACCCATGTAGTCTTAACTACCTGAGTGGCTGAGGCAAGAGTATTGCTTGAGCTCACAAGTTCAAGGCTGCAGTGAGCCATGATCACAGCACTCTACTCCAGCCTGGACAACAGAGTGAGACCCTGTCTCTTTAAAAAGAAAAAAAAAGGCAACGACTACCCAGCCCACATGTTGACAGCAGAAATGCCCAAGTTGGAGTGGGTGTGAGCATCGAGGCCTTGGGGCAAGCCCAAACACGGCTGTGGTGGTGAGGGGCCCTTAAGAGCTCACCTCCCCATCCCACTGGGCCAGATCCTCAGGAGTCATGGCTGTGAAAGCCCAGCCTCCCCACCTCAGGTAGGGATACACTCTGAGGTGTAAGTTAACGCTTCAGAGCTCTCTTGGCTAAAACTGTCCTCCAAGGGACATGGCCTGAGGTCACACCCTTGCTTGGCTTTTTCAACTTCCCTTCCTGTTTCACCAACTCCAAGGTTCTCCCAGAAGCACTTGCACAGGAATGCTCATGTCTGTCTGCTTCTAGGGGGCCTGGCCTGAGACACCCCTTTTCCACAGCAATGTCGTTTGTATCCACCTAATGCCAGGCAGCCTTTTGTGTCAGTGACACCAGAAGCCACATCTGGCATGTGATTTGAAAGATCCAGGACCCCATAAGCTCTTTCTGGTTGCCGCTACTGTGCCTGAAATCCCATCTCTGAAATTCGTTCCCTTGGAATGTCTCTCACCTCCCTTAAAATGCAGGTGCTCCTGGGGGACCCAGTTTATTGCTGGCATTAATATGGCTCCTTGGAGTGCAGTTTCCCAGTAAATCAGAAGCATTTCGCAGCTGCTGCTGCACCAGTCGACTGGGTCCATTCCACTGGAGTGACCCTGAGCAAAATCACAAAGGCAGAAAACTGAGCATCCCCTGCCTTGTCCTGCAGTGGCCTCCTCCCTTCCCGGCTCCTTCTTGGAGTCATCCTGGATACCCTTCTCTCCGCTGGATGAAGGCTAATCTACTCAAGGTATAAAATAATCGCCATGATGATAATGAATATGATGATAAAGTGCGATTATTTTTAGGGTATTATTGTTCCTGAGGATGCTGCTTTGTAGTTGGGATTTTGGGAACATTGCAAATGACCATGGGACCCAGGGGGAAGCTTCAATGGTAAAACTCAGGCACTGTGATCCCCAGATGAGAGATGGAGTTTGGAATCCTGCCCAGTCCCCCTCAAATTACAGTCAGGACACATGGGGCTGCGCTCTACAGCCCCTTTGTGCAAATTAAGAAAACATGGCCTCTCCGGGTAAACGGATTAGAAAACTGTACCTCCTTGGGGCAGATGCAGCTCCAAGGGTCCATAGCCTCAGGAGTGATCACAGGCTGGATTTCAGCCCCACTTACTTACCTGCCAGGTACTTTTGAGCAGTACACAAACCACCCCACCATACAAGGCAATCCTGAGGACCCTAACTAGTCATAGTAATGTCCAACATTTAGTTTACTCTGTGCCGGCATTGTAGTAAACACCTGACATCAATCCCATGAAGGCGCTACGCTTTGCATAAGCCCCATTTTACAAATGAGGAAACTGAGGCTCAAAGCAGTGAAGTAAATCCCTTCAAGACACATGGCAAACAAGTGAAAGTTCCAGGGCTTGAACTCCCACAGTCTGGTGCTACAGGAAATTCTTTCTGTTCTTAATATTTTGGAAGGGAGAAGGGTGGCAGAGGGCAAGAAAATATTGTCAGCAAATTAAATTAGCAGGAAAGAGGATGTGTATTGGCTGGGGCTTTATGGGGTGAGGCAGGGTGGCCCAGTGGGCAGAGAGTTGACCTGGAGGTCACAAGGCCACGGTTAGACTCTCAAGTCTGCCTTTTACCAGCTGGGTGCCCCAGGCAAGCCCCTCAACCTTTCTAGACCTCAGCATCCTCACTTGTGAATATCTGAATATGGGAGGCAGATCTCCAAGGATCCTTTAAAGCTCTTGGATTTCCATTCCCACCACCGCTCCTAAGAGTGGCTGCAGAGGGGCAGGAGTGGGCCAGGGTTCCCAGCATGGTGGAGGTGAGGCGGGCAGGACAGGGCCTGTGCATCCTTAGCCCCGCCCCAGCTCTGCACTCCCAGTGTTTTCATTGCTGTTACCATCCTGATCAGGTCTGCAGCAGCTGCTGTCTTGATCCAATAGAGCTATTATCAAACACACACAATCAAGGCCGCGGTTGCCAAGATCAGCCACATAGATTTATTCCAGAAGTGGAGAAGAGCCTGGGGGTGGGGAGGGGAGGGAAAAAGAGCTGGAGAGTGGGTGAGCTCTGAGCTGCCCTGAGCATGATCAAGAAGGAGCTGGAAGTATGAGGTTCCCGGAGACTGGCTTTGTACCAGGTGAATCTATATGCATTATCTGTGCTTATTACCCCATTTTACAGATGAGGCAAGTGGTGCACAGACAGGTTACACAACCTGCCCAGGGTCCCACCTGCATCAAGGGGCAGAGCTTGCATTCAAACTGAGGGGACCTAGCTTAGGGGGTGTGCTCTAAACCACTGTTTTTCATGGGCCAAGAGAATATTAAAATAGAAACTGGGACTGAGCATTGGCCTAGGAGACAGCAAGATTTCAGATATCAGACACCACGAGGTGAGGCCAGTCACCTGGAGCAGAGTTTTACAAAGGAAAATTTTGAGAACTGGTTCCATGATTCCTGGACTCCTTCGCCAGATCAAGGATATGAAAGAGGGAACGGAGGGAGGGAGGTGCATGGAGATCTCTTTGGAGAGCTGGTGCTATGCTGTGATACTCACTCCTTAAGTAGAACAAGGGGCTTCCATAAGAGAGGTGGTCCTCACAGTTGGGACACTGAGAGGCCCAGGGCCTGCCCAGCTGAGACTGCTGCCGTGGCCTGGGGCAGAAGACTGAGGATGCAAAGGGGTATGTGGGCGTCTCTTGGAGTCCTGATTGTGCCATGTGTATGCATACACCATGTGAGGCAAGGTTACCACCAGGACTGCCCAGGGATGGAGGGGTTCAGCAGCAAGACACTGGAGGCGGCTCCCTGCTCCTTGGGACTTGGTCATGAGGCACAACCATGGCTTGAAATGGAAGGTTGACCTCCCAGGCCAAGGCGACTGCAGGTGGAAGATGCCCATGCCTGAGTCCCCAAGGAACCTACATCTGCATCCCATGGGGACCCTGGTTTAGCCTTGGCCTGGTGCATCCAAAACAACAGCACATGAGTGAGGATTGGTGAGCAGAGTGAGAGAAAATAGCAACTCCGTGTCTTCCCTGCCAGCCCTGACCCCGAGAAGTGAGAGGGAAGCAGTTACCTGTGAACAAAGACTGGAGTATAGATTGATATCACGAACTGGACATGGTCTGAATCAAGTTGGTTCTGTGATTCTATCTGCTCATGATCTAAGGGCAAGCAGAAAGCAATGGAAACAGCCCGAGTGTCCACCTGGGTGCAGGGGATGGTACCATCCACTGAGGACATTCCAGAGGGAGGGTGGAGAAAAAGTAGTTGAGCTGGGAAGACTTCTTGGGAGAGGGCATTTGCCATGCTGGCCACTCTGGGTGCAGCGTATGGTGGGACCCAAAAGGCCAGGTCCCATTGAGATGGTTGACGAAGGTCCCACATATTCTTTCTGGGTTACTGCTGACCTCTCCTTTGATTCCTACGCTGGGCAGCCCATCCTGGCCAGCAAACTACTTCGTCCCATCATTGGTCAGGGAGACAGCCTTCCCTTAAAGGTCCCTCTACATCCTCACCTAGTGGGTGGGCTTGTCTCAGGAACAGGCATGCATGGAGCTGGAGAGGAGAATCCCAGCCAGGCTTGTGTTCAAGTGCATGTCCCATGGGCACAGAGTGAATGCAGCAGTGCTGCCCATACCCACTCTTCCAGGACCAAGACACTCAGCCTTCAGCTACAAGGAGCATTGCCTACTGGTGGCGTACAGCTGAGGCCCGCTCTGACAACGCCCTCAACTAGAAAGAGCCACCTTGCCCAAATATACTTACCTTCCCTGTGTCCAGTGACTAGTCTATACAGACATACAAAGGCCCAGCCCGTTTACATCAATTCTGGACCTCTTTGAAGGGCCATGGCAGTGTCAGAGCTCCCTGGGGGATGGGCTGAGGCCTCCCCTGTGACTGCATCGCAGCTCCACTTCTCCCTGCCACCTAAGCCTGCCTCCCTCACTCCCTTGCCATGCTGCTTCCAAGAGCTCTGCTCAGTAAGCCTCCCACATGCAAGTTGCCATCTCAGAGGCTGTTTCCAGAGAATCTGAGCTAAGATTGGGCCTTCCTCTGTGTGGGCACTCATGTGTGCATGCGTTCATATGTGTGCATGTTGAAGGGAGATGGAAGCACGCATGTGGGTGTATGAGGCAAGTGTGTAAGCACAGGTGAGGGTGTGTGGGTGTGTAGGCAGGTGGACATGGGGTGGGAATATGTGAGATTGTGTATGAATGTGGGTGTGTAAGCGTTTGAATGAGGGCTGATGTTGGAGCATATGTGAGCAGGATTGTGTGTGTGTGTGTGTGTGTGTGTGTGTATACGTGTGTGCCCACAGCAGATAGCCCAGGCAGATTCTGCCCCTGTCTCTCTGTCTCTCTCTCTACTGCTTCTCTCGCCCATTTCTTCTCCTTGCTCAATCAAGGACCACCCTCTTACCCTGGGGAAAGCCCCCATGGAAGCCAGAGGCCATGTCTGGACAGAGGAACGGGACCCTGGCATTGTAGAGTCATGGAGAATGGGAAAATTACCAGGAGATGGAAGGGTACAAAGTAGCCTTTATTTGCTCCAACTGGCCTCTTCTCACTCACACCAGTGATGGGGGGGCTCAAGCACCCACAGCCAAGCCCACCTGTCAGGACACCTTCCCCTTAGAAGCTCCCAATGGGCTGCCCCATCACTTCCACTCACCCATCTGGGCCCCCCTCCTCCTGCCCAGGCTGATCCCAAGACATTCCAAGGCAGCCGAGCCCCTCTCGAAATGCCATTCATCATTCCCCATGTGAGGATGCTGAGCCCTGCTCCCAATTCTGGGTTCCACCCCCCAACCCCCAACACTCTGTGGGGTCCAAATGTGGCTGACCAGGGCCAAGGGCAGATAGGAAAACAGTCCTTCCCACCACCACCACCTGCCTGAAGTTAGGGAACTATGTCTGGGTCCGCTGTTTTAGTAGCCATAGCACGTTGTTTGTTCTTACATTGACTTTGAGGGCCAAATAAAAATGACCAGATCATTTCAGGCGGAATTCTGCCAAGCCAGCTCTATCCACCCACCCTGGGCTTATTCCTAGAATCACTGATTTTTTTTTTTTTTTTTTTTTTTTGATCTGGAAGTGCCTGACTTTCCATTGATTACTGTTAAATATCTTCGTGTTGATTTTGGCCCAGCAATTCTGCCTGGGAAGACAGTTTGGATTATAAATCAACTATAGCAAAGTAACTTGTGCTTTCGAGGTTTGGATGGACACCTCTTTTGTGTCTTCATCCAAGTGTCTGTCGAAATTACTGGACAGGCTGGAGCCAGGACAATGTTTTGCACTGAAAATCCCTCTCCCAATTCATTCCCTGCCACCCAAACTTCTTGAGTAGAAGCTGTTCAAACCGCCATGAACCTAGACTCTATCCACTGATCTGCTAATCCAGTCCTCCTGTGGGAAAAGGGGAAACATTTAATTAGGGGAAACGTGACTTTAGTGAGCCTAGGCTTACCCTTGGACCATGCCGTGTTCTTTCCCAGATGCTCCTGGATTTTCTGCCCAGTCACCCAGCCTAGGCTGTTTCTATCATGATCAGAATCCACTCTTCCACTCTTTTTTTGGCAAAGGCTGCTTTGCCCCTTTTCATCTCCGTGTAATTTTCTCTTTCTCTGTGACTCTTAGAAACCCCGCAGAATCCTGGAAGTTCCTTTTATATGGGGTAACCATATAATTTTTCAACCAAAAGAGGTAACTTTGAGAGTGTGTTAATTATCAATTGCTTCGTAACAAATCCCCCTAAAATTTAGCGGATAAAAACAACACTTACTATCTCACAATTTCTGTGGGTGAGGAGTTTGGGAGTGTCTTGGCTGGGAGGTTCTGGATTGGAGTCTCTTATGAAGTTGTAAGCAAGATGTTGACCCAGGCTGCAGGCATCTGAAAGCTTGTCTGGGGCTGGAGGATCCATTTCCAAGATGGCTGACATGGCTGTTGGCAGGAGGCCTCATTTTCTTGCCATGTGGGCCTCTCTGCAGGACAGCTTGAATTTCCTCACAATGTGGCAGCAGCTCGCCAGTGTGAGTGATCCAAGAAAGACAGTGAGGAGGAGGCTGCAGAGCCTTTTTTGCTATAGTCCCGAGAGAGACACACTGTCACTTTTGCCATATTCTATTCATTAGAACCAAGTCACCAAGTCCCAGCCCACATTCAAGAGAAGGAAAATTAGGTCTCGCCTTTTGAAAGAAAGAGTGTCCAAAAAATGTGTGTTCATATTTTAAAATCACCACAAGGAGTGAAAGGAGATGGTGGATAATTACACCAGGATGATGAGGTGAGCCAGGTCTGTCCTGCACAGATCACATTTGATCACCCAGCTCCAGACCATTTGGACTCTGAGCCACAGTTAAAAATCCATCCTGACTCTCCTCACATGCCCACACATAACCTAAACAAAAGCTCACAAAACAGCATGTAACCTTACCATATGCATTGACAATGTAAAATATTCCATTCCATTCTATTTTATTCTGTTCTACTCTGTGTGTTCTTAAAATATTGGTATAGGCAACTAAATTTATTTCACAACCCACTAATGGTTAGCAACTCAGTTTGCAAAAACAAACTGCTATCGCAGAGTGTGCTTTTTGTGTGCAATGAAGCAACTTCCATTCTCCATCTATTTTGGAGCTCTCCATGGGTCTGACCCAAGTTTTTTAACCTACTTTTCTTATCTCTTTGACCCCTCCTTCCTTGGCATACACACATGCGCTTGATCTTCAGCTCTACAGAGTCACTGAGTCATGAGATGCATGAAAGAGACACTGGACAAGGAGTCACACCCATCTTCTTTGTAATATCCATGGCAGACATTACTAATCAATCATGGTACTGTCCCATTAGGCTCAATGTCCACTTCAGAATCTTTCCTAACCCAGCACTCCAGACACTTTTTTTTTTTTGGTGAGGGGGACAAAAATCTATTTAACAAACCATTTATCTGAAGCTGAAAATCAAACTCTCTGAGTCTCAGACAGATGAAGAGGCTTTCCCAAGGTCACATGGCTGATTAGTGGTGAGGCAGAAACTGGAAGCCCGCTACCTGGCTCCCAGGCCAGGTCACTGGTGTCTCTGCTGACCAAGAGCTTCACAAACATGTTTTTGTTTTTTTTTTAAGACAGGGTCTCGCTTTACTCTGTCTCCCAGGCTGGAGCGCAGTGGTGCGATGTTGGCTCACTGCAGCTTCCACCTCCTGGGTTCAAGTAATTCTCTTGCCTCAGCCTCCCAAGTAGCTGGGACTACAGGCATGTACCACCATGCCCAGCCTAATTTTTTTTTATTTGTTTGTATTTTTAGTAGAGTCGAGTTTCAACATGTTGGCCAGGCTGGTCTCGAACTACTGACCTCAAGTGATCCACCCGCCTCAGCTTCCCAAAGTGCTGGGATTACCAGCATGAGCCACTGTGTCCTGCCGGCTTCACAGACTTTGACTATTCATTCATTGTCATCTTTGAACTAATCTTCCTGACCAGGATCCAGTGATCACTCACCAGTCCATACCTGAACTGCCCTTCCTCCATGTCCACCACTCACCCAAGCTGTTAATGAGACCCCAGACTCTTCCCAGGGGGAGCCTCACCTGGGGATTGACCTGCATGGGGTTACCGCTAAGAGAAGCATCTTTGCGTGAGATGCAAGAAACATCAGGAAAAACTCGTTCATCCTCTGGTCCAGCTGTACCCCATCAGCTGGAATCAAGGGGCCTGGAGCCCCCCAAACCACCTGTTACCACCAAGTGGGCTCAGGCTGAGGCCTTGAGTTGTTTTATGTGACTGCTCATCCTGCCATGAGCAGGTCTGTGCTGCTCGGTTACTGCCAGCCCAGGCATCAGCTTAGAGATAAGAAGACAAACAAGAATATGGGCGTCACAGGTAAACTTCCAGTTACCATGCTGCCAGGAGGGCGCAGTTATTGAAGTGGCCTGGAGTGCTACCTGAGCACTGAGAGCAACATCTCTCCCTGAGGCACCTGATATGCCAGGTGAAGCTTTCAAAGACTATTCTGTAGTATCTGTAGTAAGAGAACCACAGGAACTAAGGCTCAGAGGAATCAGGGAGCAGTGGGCTCAAGGGAAATACAAACCACTGGATATTGATGAAGAATGCACTGTAAGGCCCAGAGGCAGGGAACAGTAGGTGATGAAGCTGCTCCCCGCATGGCGTTTACATTCTGTGAAGGGAGAGAGACAAAAAGAAAGTAAACATATACACAGAAAATATACAGGTGGTGATAGGAGCCAAGGGGAAAGAGCTAGGGATGCTATTTTCAGATGGGTAGTCAGGGAAGGCCTCTCTGAGAAAGGCACATTGAGCAGGGACCTGAGCTATGCAGGAATGAAGCTGAGGGCACTAAGGCCCTAAGGATTAAGCTACTGGTGCCAAGCACAGAGTGATTTTGAGGCAGAGCAGGGCCCAGAATCCAGGGCTCCAGGTGTCCAGTGCAAGGCTCTTTTGTGGCTCAGAGCAACCTCCCCACTGATTGTGGATTGGTGCCCGGTAGAGCTCAAACCAGGATAGCTTCCAAGCCTTGCTAGCAGGTCAGCCTGCTGGCTCTTCCAACAGAGCTGGAAGTGTTCCCTAAGCTTGGGGATGGCCCCTCTTCAGACCAAAGTCTTTTAGCCAAAACTGATCTACTTCCAGTGTCCCTCATCAAAACCTGGGATCGGTGGGGTTACGGGAAGCCAGGTCAGGTGAGGGCGGTGCCTGGTATCCTGAAGCTCTTGAGAGAGGCCTGCACACAGACCAGGGGCTGCTGCCAGGACCCAGGCTGAAACCCAAATACCCTTTACTCAGGGTGCAGTACCATGGGGACATGTCAAATCAACATGGATTAGGCATGTGGATAATCAGCTGGAAGGGTTCTTGGTCACATTTCCCCCCCTCCTTCCTTTTCTTGCTTCCTTCCTTTTCAACTATCAGGACTGGGGTGAGGTGAGATGGGTGGGATTGAAAGATGGTTTCTGGGGGCCAGGCGTAGCTGGTCCCTTTGTGTCCTGGCCAGCCAAAGGCAGTACAGTGTCCACACCCCCTAACATGCTGAGCTGCAAAACAGGGAAGCACTGAAGATCTAGAGCTCTGAAGTCACACAGACTTAGGTTCAATTCTGTTCTAATTCTTGGTGCTTAATCTTGGGCAAGGAAACCACAGCTTTTTGTAAAAGGGGATAATAAAACATGTTTGTCCCAGATCACTAGACAGTGCAAGCAAGGCTCTTCACACAGTGCCTGGTACAAGCAGCCAGGGCTTATGAACACTAGTTATAGTCTCCCTGGGTGCACCACGCCTCTGACTTAGCCAAACTATCTGGGTGAAGATCAAATGTCATCTATGCTCCCTTGTTAGAGGTGAAGGGAGATGCTCTGGAGATAGACTGGAAACTCTCTCTAGATCTCCTTTTCCTTTGTGCCAAGGTAAATCTCATGAATGCATTGGTGAGAAGGATAAGTACATGTTAGCTATAAAATGTTATCCCATCAGGCCAGGGTGGGCCTGGTTGAGCTAGACTCACAC
This sequence comes from Cebus imitator, assembly GCF_001604975.1. Classification (NCBI taxonomy): domain Eukaryota; kingdom Metazoa; phylum Chordata; class Mammalia; order Primates; family Cebidae; genus Cebus; species Cebus imitator. Next base: position 2,339,478 of record NW_016107373.1, on the reverse strand, counting down.
CAGGCTACTGTGGATGTTGTTGGTAGCCTACTCAAATCCCCTTTCTGAGCCAGTGCCCATTTCTCAGTTACAGTAAGTATTAGCTGTTAATGGCTCACAGATGCCCCCTAATCTGGAGCATCATCCTCCAGGAACCAATGTCCCAGGGACATATGTATATAAGAGGCTCCTCCCCTTGCCTCGAGGTGGGACAATCCTGTGGTTCAATTCAATTTGTGTTGCCAAGTTCCCCATGGGAGTAAGCCGAAGTGAGTCGCCAGATGAGACCTGCCCCCCTACCCCAAGCCCTCCTCTCTCACTCCCCTTCTCCTTTCTCAGTCAGTCACACGCACTGAATCCCTGCCTCAGGCTCTGCATCCAGAGACCCAGACCCAAGACACAGGACGCCATGATTCTAGTCTTAGAAATGCCTATTTCTTCAGAGGAGTTCCCCCACCCTTCAGATTCCTGCTACCCCAGAAGACACTGCCTCACCAATCTGCCCCTCCCTGCTACCTTGACCTCTTCTTAATCTCCTCTCCTCAGTGCCCTTCCCCCACCCAAATCCCATACCAGCAACTCTCATTTCCCTCCAGGTAACTCCCAAATCCTCATGGCTGTCACATGTGCCCCTCCCCTGCTCAGCCCCACTGTCTCAGATGCCTGCTAGGTGTCTGCACATGGCTGTCTGGCACCTGAAAATGCTCTGACTCTAAAATTGAGCTTCTTTCCCCAAGCTCAGCTTCTGCTCCTGGCCACCGGCTGCTGTAAATGGCATTCCTCTCTACAGCTCTGCAGCCTGCAGACTTGACTATGTCTTCAATTCCTTCTCCGCTCAGCGCCAACTCTCTCACATCTGTCTTTCTCTCTTCACAGCCTCTTCCCTTCGTCTACCTCATCTGTTCTGAAACCATCTTGGCAGACATTTGCTGAGAACTTACTATAGGCAAGACACTAAGTTCTTTGTGTTTCTGAATTCAATTTCTTATCATATGCACCTTTGAGAGAGGAATTACTATCTTCATCCTCATTTCCTAAGTGAGGAAACTGAGGCATAGGGAGGGGAAATAATTCAACCAAGATCATCTAACTAAAAGTGATTGGTTGTCTTATTCCAGTTTCCCCAGAAACCAACCTCAAGGAAAGGATTCAAGGGCAAAAAGTATATTTGGGGCATGATTCCAGGAAACACAGGGAGGGGAGTAGTATGGTTTGTATCTGTGTCCCTACTCAAATCTCATGTTCAATTGTAATCCCCAGTGTCAGAGGTGGAGCCTAGTGGGAAGAGATTGGATCATGGGGGTGGATCCATCATGAATGGTTGAACGCCATCCCCTTGGTGCTATGTTGTGATAGAGTTCTCACAAGACATCGTTGTTCAAAAGTGTGTCCGTGGTGCTGCTCCTGGCCATTTAAGATGGTGAGAACTGGAGCGTAATCCCTCTGAGGAACTCAGAAGCAGGGAGCTCAGAAATAATCAGGAGCTGAGGTATTGATACTCAGAAATGCTCAGGGAGCTGGGTTATTGATACACCAACTCCTGTTAGTGCATGGTTGAGAGTTGTTCCAAGGGACCTTGAGTCCCTGGCATTCCCAGTGCAGGCAGAAGGGGCTTTTGCAGCCTGAGAAAGTCCTCAAGCAAAGCAATGCTGGTTCTGGGAATCGGGAGTCAGGCTGCTCAATCAAAAAAGTTAGGTCCAAGGGGGCAGGGCACAGACAGTGCCTGCTCTAGGGGTAGAGTTGGAACCAAATCCAAGCAGTGTGCATCCAGGGGACATACCTTTAACCACATGTTCTGCCAGCTCTGACATGATTTTGCCCATCATAGCCAATTTATTCTCCTGCCCTCGCTTTGAGTTTCTCCTCTGCCTAGCCTACTTCAGTGAAGACTGGGCTGAAGCTTCCTGGTTTATCCTGCAGTCAAGGTCACCCCAGAATGACACTTGTCTCTACTACAAGCATGTTTCCCACTCCACCCTGCAGACACCAGGTCTTACCCTCCCAGCATCTGCACTTCTGCTCATGCTGTGTCTCTGCTGAGATGTCCTCTCTCCATCACTGCCCATTGGTCCTGCCCAACCATAAGGCTGCCTGGCCACACAGCCTTTCCTGAGCTCCCGAGTTAGTAGTGAGCCCTTGCACCTCTGTACTCTATAGTTCCTGCTTGCCCTATCAAAAACACTCTGGTTTGTGCTACTGCTGAACTCAGAATCCCAAGGGATTTGAGCTCCTGGGCACTGCATGCAGCAATGACTCTGCGAGCTACCAATAATTCCATCAGTCCTAATGTCCTCTACTCTTGGATGCTGGGAAACAAGGACAGTGCAAGATGGGAGATACGGGCAGGTGTGCCTCAGTCTAGGGTCAGGGAGAAACAGCAGTTGCTTCAATGACTCAGCAAGGGGGGTTGAGCGCTGAGGCTGGTGTGGGCTGGGATCAGAGCTGATGAAGTGGGAGTTGGGGATTGGTGACTCACCTTATCCCACACAGAGGACAGCAGCCAAGTGGACTGTGGCTCAGAGGAAAAACATCCAGGGACTATGCATTCAAGGGGCTCCATCCACAGCTCTCTAAGCCTGTTGCCTTCTCCAAAGCAAAACCCAGCCTCAGCCAAAGTCCTCCAGGATTTGGTCCCCATCCTCCTCCAGTCTCCCAGGCTGTGGCTCCTCTCAGTTCTGCTCCAGTCATAGGGACCATTTGAGTTACCAGAAATCTCCATCTCCTTGACTGCCAAGACTTTGCCTTAGCTGTATGCTTTGCTTAGAAGGCCCACTACTTCCCCCGTGCTGCTGACACAACCCAATAGCAGCCCCGGCAACAACCAAGGTGTAGTTGCAACACCCCATGTGTGAGTTACCTGTTACATGCCCCTCCCCCGAGTCATCACAACCTTGGGCCTGCTTCACCCTCATGGCCTATTTTTAAATGCTGGCTTTATCTTCAGTCAGGTGTGATGAGGCCAACAGATCAGGAGATGACTGCCATTGATGGAAAAGATGGTTGGTTACTCGCAGCTCCTGACAGAAATGGGGCACACCACGCCACGCAGGGCCACATGGGGAAACGCCAGGGTTGACTGGGAGGCAGAGGGAGTGGAAGAATGTGGGCAAGAGTCTTTACTGTGGTTTCTCGAAGAAGGAATGGGCAAGGCAGCACAGGCAGGCTTAGGATTGGGGGTGTTTGAATAATTTCTGCTTAATCTGATGCCTGGAGGCTGCCCCAGATCGTCTAGTACCTGGCCCTGGGGTGACGAAGGTGGGTGGATAGTGGCCTAGAGGGCGAGAGCCCATTGAGAGTCTGATGAGGGAGATGGTTGGGGTGTGGCCCTGGGTTTGTTGGTTTGCATATGCACAGGCAAGTTGTTTAGTATCTCTGGGAACTGGCGAGCCCTGGGATGGGCGCTGTCTACAGGGTCAACAAATCCTATGTCAAAGCATCAGAAACACGTGGTTCATACACGACCCTTGCCCCATTGCAAAACTCTCCAGTCAGATGGTAAGCTGAGTGCCCAGCAACCAGGCCACTGCGGAGCCCTAGCACTGGCCTGACAATGGGGAGGTTCTTGGTAAATGTTGGGTAGATGAGGGTCCACTGTAGACCAGGCATGATGCCAAGCACTTGGGGACACAGCAGTGGACAGGCAGAACTAGATCCCTATTCCTGTGGTGTTTACTTCCAGTGGGCACATCGGGCAGCAGACCAGCAGATAAATACATACACGAGAGAACTTCATTACCAGGAAGCGCTGTGAAAGCAAAAAACCAAACATATAACGTCATAGGACCAGGGTGGGATGGAGGGGACGGGACACTGATAGAAAGGGTGGTCAGGGCAGCCTCTCTGAGTATGTGACAAACAGGCCAAGACTGACATATGGAGACATTTCAGCCATGTGAAGATTCCAGGGCAGAGTGTTCTGGCAGATTAATACATCAAATGAATGAGTGAACACATTCGTCCTTCAGTCTGGATTTCCCACTTCTTTGCTGCTGACTTTAGTGCATTTTGAAGCTTAAAGGATATCAGTGCAAGAGTTCCACATATCTGAATAATTTCCATCATAGTGTCTCCTCATTGATGGGAACATTCCACACAATGACTCGGGCCCTGTGAGCAGGCAAGTGTGGACCTCAGGGAAAGAGGCCATTCTAACCATCTTTGTTCAGTGACCACTCCTCCTGCTGGTACTGGAGCCAGCGATCTTCTTGCCAAATTTGTCCCTTATGAGAATCAAAGGAGTTAATTTATTGCCCCAATAATAGTGCCTCTTGCACAGAAGGATGAAGGGGATTCTTGTTCAATACGTGAGGTGCTGCCGGGACATTAGCCACTCAGGCCAAGGCCAGGCCGCAGACGCTGCAGGAAGAGCCCCAGTTGCAGATGCCCTGGGCTGCCCAGCCCCTCCCAGAGGCTCCTTTGACCACCAGGGCTGGGAGTCAAGGTGTAGGGGAGCAGCAGCAGCCAGTCCCTTTGGGGCTCTTTGTAAATCCCCAGGGTCTCTTGGGATGGCCGGGTTGCCTAGCTAAGCTACAGGACCCATTTTTTGAGGCTCTTTGGGGTGTGCAAATGTGATTGTCAAGTGAAAGTCAAAGAAAAGAAGCGGAGTGATGAAGCCGTCAGTTGGCAGGCAGACTATAAATAGTTTTAACAGGCCCCCCTCTCCAGTGCTCGGTGCTGGCGATGACATCTTGAGATGTTCATCATGCTGGCTTCAAGGGTTGTTTCAGTGGCTGCCTGGGTTTTCCACAGGCTGTGGGCCTCCCCACACTGCATCAGTCTCAGCCACGTGGTTATTTCCTTCCCGCTGGGAAGGCCCTGACTGCCTCTCTGGATTCTGGAGGGGAACCTAGAACTGCCAGAGTCACAGAGCATTAGGGGAGGGTGGGAAGGGCAGAGAAGAAAGCAACTTCCCTTCCCCAAGTTTGTAAGTAGTGGACTTGAACCCAAGTGTTTCTTGCTTTTAACCACCATGGTATGTTGCTATCGCCACCTTCTTTACATTCATTTACTTATTGATTCATTTTTAAGGTATTTCTTGAGCCCCACAGGGAGTGGAAATAGCACAGATTTCAGATCCCAGACAGCCCTGGCTCTAAGTCAGCTCCTCTACTTCCTAGCTAAGCATATCAGAGCAAATTCCTTTGCTTTAGTTTCTGCGTAAGTGAAAAAGGATTACACCTATGCCTTGCGAGTCTTAGGCTTAGCATGAATACGTATGGATTGCCTTGTACACAATAGGCCCTCACCCCTGTCCAGCCCTGGCCTAGGGATTGCAGAGAGCCAGATGTGGATGCCACAAAGTCCTGCCTTTCGTACATTCAAAGACTGATGGGGAAAGACATGCTGAACCAGCCTGCTTCTCCAAGGCAACATGGAGTAGGTGCTACACAGTAGCATAACAATAGCTGTGGCCAATTATACTGGTGGGGTGAACGGGGAGTTTTATTGGAAGATGGGGCCTTTGAGCCCCCTGAAGGGCTATAAGAAGGTACATCAAGTGGAGAGGACAGCAATAGCAAAGGCTTGGAGATCTGCACACATCTCATGTCAAATTGTAATCCCCAATGTTGGCAGCGGGGCCTGGTAAGAGGTGATCGGATCATGGGGCAGTTTCTTATAAATGGTTTAGCACCATTCCCTTGGTGCCATTCTCGTGATAGTGAGTGAGTTCTCACGAGATCTGGTTGTTAAAAGTGTGTAGCACCTCCCCACTCTCTCTCTCGCTCCTCTGGCCATGTGAAGTGTTGCTCCTGCTTCGTCGTCCACCATGACTGGAAGCTTCCTGAGGCATCCCCAGAAGCAAAAACCACTATGCTTCCTGTACAGCCTGCAGAACATGAGCTGATGAAATCTTTTCTTTATAAGTTACCCAGTCTTGGGTATTTTTTTAATAACAGTGGAAGAATGGACTAATGTAGAGACATAATGGCTCTTTGGGGACAGGGAGTAGATCAATGTCACTTGGGCAAAAAGACCAAAGGAAGGATTGCCAGTGTCTGGTAAGGTGGGGTTAAGACCAGACCCTGATTGGCTTTTGTTGTTACACTGAAGAATTTAGCTGCATTGCCTAGGTATGGGGGAGCCATTCGTAGTTCTTGAAGAAGGCTGTGGAATAATCTATCTGGGGTTTCAGGAAGAGCATTCCGGGGCAGCGTGGAAGATGAATTCGAGGGGCTGAGAACAGGGCAGAGATCAGCTCAGAAGTTCTGCAGAACAGCCAAGAGATAAAGGGTAAATAAATCTGGATAAAAATTAAATAAACGTATTGAGCACTTACTGTGTGTCAAGCACTTTGCATCTCTGCATTATGTGCCCTTGTTCCCATTTTGCAGGTGAGAAGATTGAGGTGAAAAGGGGTTAAATAACTTGCTCAAGGTCACAGGGCCAGTGAATCCAAATAGGATTCAGATCCTGGACTGTCTGAATCCAAAGCCCTGAAATTTCCCAGCCCCCGGCAAAGATAGCCCAGAAGGGGTGCTAGGAGCAAGAGAAGGATCAGTGAGCTTAAGAGATCTGGATGGCATCTTCCTCCCTCAGTGCCCCAAGCTGGGCATCTTCCCTTTGCCACCCCAGAACTGTATTCTGCCCCTCTCCCTCTGCTCTGAATCCTGCGAGGCTGACTGTATGGGCTGCAGCTAGTCTCTCATGTTCTTGGCCATTAGCTTCTGGTTGGGTTGCACCCACAGGGCTGGAAAACAGACGGGGAGGGAAGGGAGGGAGCCGGGGTACTTGTTCCCCCACTCTCTCACTACCTCAGGGGGGCTATGTCACTCTACTGAAGACACAGCTGCTCCAGAACATCCCTCTCTAGCTCTGTAAGTTCTGGCAGGTGCTGGCAGTGGCTCTCTTCTCTTTCACTTTGAAGCCTGGGATGGTGACAGCACCCCATGTTTTTCTATGGGACTGTCTCTGGGTCTGGAGTTGAGAGAGGGCAATTTGCAGCAGGTGCCAGCTTATGCCACAGCTACCCACAGTCACTGGGGTGGATGAGCTTGCCCAGAGAGCATGGTGCAAATGGCACACAGAGGCTGGGCTCAGGGAAGGTCTGACATGTAAGAGCCACCAGCAGGTTGGGAGCCGATGAGGGACTGAGGCTGGATGGGGTTGAAGCCTCCATTTCTCATATCCCCACCCGGAAATCATTACCCACTGACTTCTCCCTCTTTGTCAAAAGGTGAGTGGAGGACAGTGAGATGAGGTTTGCCAGTCTCCGAAGATAGCATTCAGCTCTCTCGGTTAGTGAACTCACCAGCAGTTCTGTGTTCTACCTCCTGCCTCCTGGGGGTTCTGCTGCTGCGAGTACAGTCCTGGCTTTGTGCTCTCTGGGGCAATAGGAGGGCATATGGAGCTGCCTCAAGGGTTATCAGGAGAGCCTCATCTGGGAACTGGGTGACCCTCTTTTGGAAAAGCCTCTTCCATCCCCAGGGCCCTGGTTGGCTGAGATCTCAGAGCCAGCCTCAGGGATCCCCAACTGCCCCTGCCTGTGGCTTGTCTTTTCTAGCCCCAGCAGCCAGCTAGCTGCAGAGAGGACACACCTCAGCAGCAGGGGAGAGAGGGGTGATGGTTCCAATTGCGCATGTTTATAATTAAAGAAGAAAATGGCCAGGTGCAGTGGCTCACACCTGTAATCCCAGCACTTTGGGAGGCCAAGGAGGGCAGATCACAAGGTCAGGAATTTGAAACCAGCTTGGCCAACATGCTGGTCTCTACTAAATATACAAAAATTAGCCAGGTGTGGTGGTGGGCTCCTGTAATCCCAGCTACTCGGGAGACTGAGACGGGAGGATTGCTTGAACATAGGAGGCAGAGGTTGCAGTGAGCTGATAACATGCCACTACACTCCAGCCTGGGTGACAGAGCAAGACTCCATCTTTAAAAAAAAAAAAAAAAAAAATTAAAGAAGGGGAAGAAAGGAAGGGGCTAGGAATTTGAATTGTATCTTGACACTGCAAACTTGAACAAAGGTAGATCCATTGACAGCCATGAACTTGAGAGCTAGAAAACACCTTACAGAACCCCACCCCTTATTTCACAGATGGGGAAACTGAGGCCTGGGGAGGGGGAGTTACTCTCAACCTCACAAACCATCCTGGCACAGCACACAGCACTGCCACCTGCCCTTACCACAGCCCCTACCTGAGAAAAGAATGATTATTTCACGCCAATGACTGTCCATGTGCCCAAGCTTGTCCTGATCCAGATTTTACCCACTCTTGTCCTGACCGTGGAAGCAGCTGGCTGCCCCACGGCGGAGGCTGCCTGAGTGCTAGACAACTGTTTTTTCACAGGGAGGAAATTAGATCTGTTTCTCCAGGAAAGGTGTTCGTGAGCCAAAATGCCAGCCAGTCGGGTGCTGCACAGGGCTCTGTGTGGTCCACAGACCCCAGCCGGTCAGGGGGAAGAAAGGAGGAAGGGGCCCGGGGCTGTCAGGGCCATTAGAAGGGGCCTTGGAGAATGTGCAGGTGGGTGAATGGAGGTGCCAAGAGGAAGGGGCTTGCCCAGGGTCACACAGTAAAACAACACCCCATCCTTTTACCTCTCTGGAGCCCCTTTTCCCAGCGCAGACTATCCCTTCACTCAGCATTTGAACCTTGTGGGGAAAAGGGGGCCTGAGCCAGCAGTGACCAAAATGAGCCTGTCCTTACTTGTAAATTCAGTTTGGGGTTTTCCAGCCATGCTAGGTTGGATGATGGTTCAGCAAATATTTACTCCCCACCTCTTCCCACTCTGGTCAAGTCACGCTCCCTGCACTGTTGAAGTTGGGCTTGGCCAAGTGCATTGCTTTGAGTGAAAAATATTAGCTGATATGACAGGGCAGAGGATTGAAGTGTGTTTGTGCACATGGACCCGCTGCTCCCTTGTGCTCTTGTGATAACAGTAAGAGGTCCGCTTGCAGGGCTGCTGCCCTCCAGCTGGGTGGTACAATGAACTCACACAGCATGAGCCCAACCTGCAGCCTGCAGCAGAGCCGCCCAGCTGAGCCCAGCTGAGACCAAAAGAACCTGAATCGACCTTCAGGCCCACAGATGGGAAAATAAGTGCTTGTTGATATAAGCTACTGAGATTTTGGATGGCTTGTTTCTCATTTTTGTGGCAATAGCTGACTGATAGATCCAAAGCTGGAGCCAAGGAAGGGGCCAAGAGTTGGGGTTGGGAAGAAGCAGGATCTCCATGGCCTTCCCACTGCCACAGCCCTGCAAGGGAAGGATGGATGGAGAAGATGCTGTTGATGTTCTCGGTTAACCTCTAAGAGGCCACATGAGTGTGGGAGGGCGCAGTGCCTCACTGCATGTCTGTGAGGGAGTTATCATCATCTCCATGTGAGGAACTGAGGCTCTCCAAGAACTCTCCAAGGTTGCTGAGCTAGAAGATGGCAAAGCTGAGACTAGAACTGGGTCTCTTGGCTCCAGTTTCCAATCTGCCAGGCAGCCCAACCCTGAGCCAGTTGAGCAATGAGACCCATGAGGGTTGGAACCATGGCCTGGCCCAGCCACAGGAGCCAGGGAGAGGACAGCACACAGTGCTGTGGAGGCATCAGAGCTGTCTCTGCTCCCAAGGAGCTTCTGCCCAGCTAAGAAGATGAGGTTCACACTGGGAATCTGCAGGATCCCAGGCGATGCCCCCTGTGCCAACCTGGAATAAAGCTTACACTCGCCCCTACTCAGGGCAAAAAGCCTGGCTGGGCTGGCTGGATCATCTCGGGTCATGGGGCCGGGTCTGTGACATCCTCTCTCCCTGGCAGTCAATGCCAGGCAGTGTTCCAGGCATGGGCTCTGGAGGCTGACAAAATATCATTCAGCAACCCACTCTGCTCCTTTCTGGCTGTGTGACCTTGGTCAGGTGCTGTGTGTCCCCGGGCCCCAATTCCAACATCGGCTCAAGGGGGCTCACTGCCCCAGTTCACTGTGGGAGACAATGTGAGATGCACAGAGCACAGAACAAAGACCCTGGCACAAAACTGGCTCCCGATACCCGGTAGCAGCTATTGTTTTACTATGATGAGGTGGCTCAGGATGGCTTTAAACACAGGTCTCAGTCTGCAGCAGCCAGGATCTGTCTCCCCTGGGAGACGGCTGGCTCTTCCAGTATCCATGCTGGGAAGGGGAATAGGTCAGAAGACTTTTCCTATCACAGTAGAGAGCTGCCCGTCACTTTGTGTCCCCAGATGAGAGCTTTCAGGGTCCCAGGAAAACAGGGCCCAGCTGGCTTCTACTAAAACACCAGGGCGGGCAGTTTACAGATAGGCCTTTGAGCTGTCACTTGGTGGTTCATTGCCAGGATTCATGGTCTGAGTAAGATCTGGCCTCAGTGAGGCCAGATACAGCCTGGGGAAGTGCAGTTTGAGTGGCTGGGGGTGGGGTGCCCTGCTGGGATCTGGAGAATTTTCCCAGCTCTACCCTCAGCTCCCTGCAAGGCATATATACTTTCTCCTTGAGGATAATTCTCCAAGAGAACTTCCCTTGGGAACAGATCTTTGGAGAGGATGGTAGCCTCTGAAGAAGATGCCTCATCGTCTGAGTCTTCCTTATCTCCCTCTCTTTGAGACTCCGTTAGGGAGTTTACTCTGCTCTGTTTAGTCTGGTCTTCCACTTTCACTGCACACTGGGTCTTTCCTTCAGTAAGTCATTCTGAAGATATTTATTGAGCCTCTACTGTGTGCCAGGCTCTGTGCTGGGCCCTAGGGATTCAATAAAGAAGACTTCGAGGTTGCCCGCCCTTATGGAATTTACTGTCCTAGGAACAGGCAGATTTGCTTGAGCCATCATCTACACTCTTCCTTGTTACTCTGTAGTCCAGAGCAGGCAAAGCTGAGGCGTCTTGTCAATGTTAAGGTCATAAGGAGTGACCGGGGGCCTGAAGCTCTGGTCACCAGTGTGGAGTCCTGATTAAGGAAACAGAGTTAGACTGGCAAAACCAGAGAAAAGTAAAAAGAAAAAGAAAATCAGCTACAGCTAGTGCTCGACTTACGACCACGATTGGGACCAGCAGACCAGTCGTAACACGATTTGGTCGTAAGTTGAGTAGGCTATATGTACAGTTGAAATGGTACATGCGGAGATGGTAGTGCTGCCGGAAGCTGGTCCACACTGTCACACGCCCAGCTGGGCAACGTTTGGGCTGCCAGACGCGGAGCAGTCGTGGCTAGCAATTGTGGTTGTAAGTTGCACAGGTCGTAAGTCGATCAATACCTGTACAGATCTGCCTTTCTTCACAGTCCAGGACACATAGCCCTCCTGTGCAAGTAACTCACAGTCTTCCTGTACCCAGCTTACCACCAGACCCTCGGCTGTTTAAAAAATGCAAGTTAGCTCACTGCGCTGTCAACACTACATGTGATCTCCTCCAGGACAAGCACCATCCTGTGAAATCACCAGCAAGCCTTTGTCTCCTTGCAGTCAGCTCCTCTCTTGCTCATCTACCGGTTGCTTTCTTAGATCTTTTCATATCACCTTTCTCCACCTACCACTGTCTTGGTAAATTCCTCTACCACCCATGTCGCCAGCCCTGTACGGTCACTACCCATGACAGTCATCAGTCTACTGTGCAACCTTGCATAAGTCACTCCCCTTTTCTGGGCCTGGATTTCTTCCTTTCTGAAGAGAGGGATACTGGACCAGATGACCCCTGAGGCCTCTCTTCTTTTGGTGAGTCCAGGAATTGGCTCTCACACATGGGTTCACCCCCAGGACATGATTATTCATTCAGCAGATCCTTGCAGAGGTCACTCTGGCCATGAACCATGTCAGTGACCCACCATGACCAGGCCTGGCCTTCCTTTCTCCAAGGAGACCCTAATTTAGATTTTTTTTATATATATATAAAAACAATGAGAAAACTCATTTGGGATATCAGCAAACAGGCCAAACAATTTTTCGCCTGCTTCATAATTCTCCATCCTGAACAATATTGAGAGATCACCACCTTGGTTGCTGCTGTTATCTCCTGGGGAAAGAGGACACAGATCTTAGCATAACAGGCTTCATCATCACCGTGTGTCTATTTCGCTCCCAAGAGATAAGATAATCATCATTAATTACATGGTGAATAGTTGGGGATAATTGTTGGCTTCAAGCCCGTACGGGAAAGCAGTACCTCTTCCACTCAGGTCCTCATATTCTGGAGAGGAGAGGCCACTGGTGAAGCAAGGTGGCTTTGAAGCCAAGCTGCCCACCCCCCTTCAAAGTCTGTTTGGGCAAGTTTCTGCACCTCTCTTTGCCTCAGTTTACTCATCTGTAAATTGGGAATGATAAGAATAGTCCCTACCTATCTCAGAGGCTGATCATGAGGATTAAATGAACTATTGTTAAGTGCCTGGGTCCAACCAATGCCCCAGTGGTATTTGCTGAATAAACACCCACTGCAAGCCTCTAAGGCATGACTCAGGAATCATAAGGAAATAGACTCAGGAAACCCAGAGTCATTGATCTTATGACCCATGCTAATCAGGTGAGCTGAAAACAGCTAATTTTAATATATAGAGAACTCACTCTAAATCAGACACTCTTCCAAATGTTTTGTGGGTATATATGTGCATTTACCAAGTTAATGTGGGTATATATGTACATTTACCAAGTCAATCCTCACAATAATCCTAGAAGATATATGAATACTCCTTTACCACTCTCATTTTACAGATGGAAAAATGGAAACACAAGGAGGGTGCAGCGCTGATTGTGGGCATCAGAGTTTAGTGCTGCAGCTGGGCAGAAAGCAGAGCTGCAGGGTCTTGAGTTCCAGCTTTGTTAGCTCTGAGCAGCTGTGTGGTGCAGGGTGAGGCATTAACCTCTCTGTTTCTCCGTAATTGTGAAGTGGGGGAAAGAGCACCTAGCCCGCAAGGCCTGAGATAATGTGGGAGGCATGCCCAGCATGGATGGCACATGATGGGGCTCGGGAAAGGGAAAAGTTATTTTAAAAAGGAAAAGGGGGGATGGAGCAGATGTCCTAAACCCACGACAGCCCCACAGAAGCCAGGACCTGAGAGCTTCTTTCAACTGCACTGAAAGTAGTTGGAATGGGGGCCCTCTCCTTTCCCACCCCCACTCAGAGCCCCACAGAACTTCGGTCCTCAGAGTAAGGATGGAGGATGCAGACCTGAGAATCCGCCCGCCCGGCTTCCACTTCTGCTCTTCTACTGAACAAGCTACAGGCCCTCGGGTAATCGCTCCCATCTGTAGCCTCACTTTTCTCATCTGTGCAAGAGGGCAGCAGCCGCCACTTCACAGGTGTGGTGAGGAGGAGGTGAGACCATTTAGCTCACATTTATAAAGCCCTTGCGAAGTGCCAGCCACCATTCTCTACATATCACACGCATCTAATCCTCCCAACATCCCTGTGGAGTAGGTACTGTCATTCTCCCCTTTTACAGAGGCAGAAACTGAGGCTCACTGAGGTCAAGGGAGCGGAATGAGGTCACGCAGCATCTGAGGGGTAGACAGGCACCGTCAGCCCAGGCAGGGCCACACAGCCCATGGCCCGTGGCCAGGGTCAATTGCTCCTAGGGGTCCCTGTCCAGCTCCCTGGATTTGAAAGCAGGAAAACATGGGCTGTTGTGCCCTGATTTATGCTTCAAGCTGAGATGTCCCTGGTAATCTGTGATGTGTCCCTAACTAGGTGTGGGGCTCCAGAGCAGCTGATGCCATTCCCACCTCTTCCTACATTGCAGTCATCCCAGGTTGCAGGCATCATGTAGGGAGGGGCAGCCAGGCCTTCCCGCCTCCTGCCTCAGCTTCCCTCCCAGCGTGCAGGTGAACGTGATTTCCCCGTGGCCAATTCCTCTTCCCCAGAGCGCCTTTTTTCTGTTCCTGTTTTGTGTCTCCTCGAGCTCAGGACAAATTGCCGTCTCCACTCTGCTAGCAGGCGGAAGCAGAAACACGCTGCTGCAGGAAACTCTTTTGCCCCCAACTGGCCCCTTGTTCACATTCCTGTGGCTTCAGAGGAGGTCTGGCCCAGCCTCGCTGAAGTCATCTATCACGGCTGGTCAGGATGGAGGGGCTGCTGGAATCAGCCTGTCCCACCTCCTCCTTTTCACAGACCTGGAAATGGAGGTGCAGACAAGGGCATGGCTCTGCTCACATACACAGGAGCTCAACTCAGGGGTAGGACAGCTACCAGGGAAGAGCCCTGTGACTTGCAAAGAGTTTGGCTTCCATCCGATACCCAGTCCAGTCCTGCAAGGTAGGTGTTATGGTTCCATTTTACAGATGAGGAAACAGCCACAGAGAGGTTACGTTGCTAACTTAAGGTCACATCGAAAACTGTGGTCAAGGGCTTTAAGCCAAGGCAGTCTTGACTACTAAGTCAATGTTCTTTTCTTCCTCTCACACAATTAGTAACTATATATTGAGGTTGGGGCCCAGAGAAGGCCCACCCACCAAAATGGCTGGATTCCACCCGGGCTGGAGTGCAGTAACATGATCTCAGCTCAGTGCAACCTCCACCTCCCAGGTTCAATTGATTCTCCTGCCTCAGCCTCCTGAGTAGTTGAGATTACAGGTACACACCACCAACCCGGCTAATTTTTGTATTTTCAGTAGAGACAGGATTTCACCATGTTGGCCAGGCTGGTCTCGAACTCCTGACGTCAGGTGATCCACCCACCTCGGTCTCCCAAAATGCTGGGATTACATGTGTGAGCCACTGTGCCCGACAGGATTTTCTTTTTAACCCCCCAGTCTGGGCTCCCTCTCCCAGGCTCCATCCTTCACCTTGTCTTTTTCCAGAAGGGTCTGCCACCATTTCAAGCTGGCAATGATGCTAAGAAAAAGGCACCCTCCATTAAGCCCAGACCTCCTCCTCATTTTCTGCCATTTCCCAGTTGTCCCTGGGGAAATGGGTGCCACACTGGTCCCTCTACCCCCTTGCTGTGGCTCTGACACCAGATGCTGCCACCCCTGTTCCTACACGTCAGAACCCTGCCCATTTGCAGGCAGATACAGGTTCAAATTCCTCCACACTCTCTATGGGCTGTGTGACCTTGAGCAAATGACCCATGCTGGCTCCTTTGCAAATGGAGTGATAATCCAGTTTTGGAGGGCTATTTGGAGGACTAGATGAGCTCTTGTAGGTCCAACAGTCTAATGCCTGCACTGCAGTCGGCCCCAGGGATGAAAGATGCTATGTCATAGTGGTTTGGGTGACATGGATGGAGCAGGGATGTGATTGCTGATAAGACAGGGGGTGGCAGGAGGCCACAGCCATGCAGAATCAGGAAGGTGTGGCTTAGATGCTAGCGAGAGGCTCCTGTGGTGACCAGGATCATGTCTAAGTGACACCAAACAGAGGGACATTTCAGCCAGCAGTAGGAGTCCCACAGGGAGTGGCCGGTGCTGCTCTAGGTATATGGGGCCCATGGCAGGCAGGCAGTGGGCACCACACTGGGCCTGGTCATCAAGCTGAAGTTCAAGGAAAAGACTCAGAACAGCCTCCTGAGGAGCATATCTGTATTCTTACTTTATAGATGAAGAAAGCAAGACACAGAAAGGGTAAGTAACTTTCCCAAGATAACTCAGAGTTGGTAGCCAAGCCAGGATTAGAACCTATGCAGCCTGGCTCCAAATTCTGACCTGTTAACCAAATATTCTCTATGCCAGCTCACCATGGGTTTGAACCGAAATGCCGCCACATCGTACTTGGCCCTGGCTTGAACCCCAGCAGAGCCAGAATGTGGACAGATTCCCAAAGGAGGCAGGAAAGCTAGGCCACGTGCCAAGCCAGGCTTCCTTCACACCAGGCGGACGAATTCTTCTTCCCCTTACCCCAAAGCTACCAGAAAAAAAGCCCGGGCTCCAAAGACGATTTTTAATGTTAAAAATTAAATGAGAAGAAACCATTAAATGTGAGCAGGAGGAGGCCACGTGGCCTTGAACTTGCGGAGGCGGGGCTGGCTGCCGGCCCCAGCTGCCTCCGCGCTGAAGCTCCCTTATTAAAAAATCGACTGTGGTGTGGCGGGCCTTGGGTGGTCTCTAAAGGGATTTGGGGCCAAATCAGCACCCTTGGCCAGGAATGTGCTGCAGGAGGTCCCAGAGCCTTGCCCCAGATGGTGACTCTGGACACAGTGACCTTCGCTGGCTGGCAGGAGCAGCCCTGCCACCTAAAAGGAGGGCATAGGAATCAAAAGGCCTCCCAGGCCCCGGAGACTTCTTCTTGAGGGCTGGTCAGATGCCTTCTCCTCCCCCTCTTTGCACAACAGACCATGGCCTTCCTCTCCCCCCACGTTGGTCTTGGTAATTCTGCTCACTCTGCCATCCCCACAAAAGACCTCGACGCTGCCCATGCCTCCTCCTGGGGTGACTCCCAAGCCCCTTCCTCTTTGAATTACTCACTAAGCCCCCAGCTCCAGGCTCCCTTCTCAAGAAGAACAACCCTGCTGCCTCCAAAATGGGCCTGAGGACCCGTGGTGAGAAAATTCCGTGGGGTGGCTTCCTCACTACCATGTGGCATCACCCAGGCCCCTTCCCCCTCTCCAGCCCTGCGCACATTGTCTGACTCACATTCTGCAGGATAGGAATTATGCCCCTGGCAGTTGTGCAAGACAGTGGTCCTGCCTCCTGAGAGTTAGAGACCTGAGTTGTCCACAAGAGCATGGGAAAAATGGAGGGGTCAACAAAGGCAGGCAGGATGGCTCCAGGTGTCACCGGACACACATAGGCAGCCCTTGGATGAAGGCCTTTCATTCTCTTGGACTGTGGCAGGACAGGGGGTGGACCACCTCCCCTTCTTCCCCATACCAGGCCATGGGACCCATGAGCCCTGGGCTTTGTCCAGGGAACCAAACAGCTCTGCATCCTGGTACCCCTTTCGCTGTCTGCCTGGCGTGGCTGCCTGGCTGGACCAAGACCCTCAGGTGGCAAGCATGAATCCCTCAGAGGCAGTGCCAGGGATGCCTGGGGAGGATTTTGCTTCAGAGCTGGGCCCCATCTCGACTTTAGCCCTTACAGGCCTTGTAGCCTAAGGCAAGTGCTTGGACCTCTGGCCCCAATTTGTCCATCTGTAAATGGGGGTGGCAGCTGCTATGGAAAACAGTATGGAGGTTCTTCAAATCATCATATAGTAGTAGAACTACCATATGATCCCACAATCCCTTATCTGGGTATATATCCAGAAGAACTGAAAGCAGGATCTCTAAGAGATACCTGCATCCCATGTTCACGGCAGCACTCTTCACAGTAGACAAGATAGAGAAACAGCCTCAACGCCTAATGACAGGTAAATGGATAAAGATAAGATAGTGTGATGGTGCCAGGTGCGGTGGCTCATGCCTGTAATCCCAGCACTTTTGGAGGCCGAGGAGGATGGATCACTTGAGGTCAGGAGTTCGAGACCAGCCTTGCCAACGTGGTGAAACCCCGTCTCTACTAAAAATACAAAAATTAGCCAGCCTTGGTGTCAGGAACCTGTTATCCCAGCTACTTGGGAAGCTGAGGCAGGAGAATCACTTGAACCTGGAAGGCAGAGGTTGCAGTGAGCTGAGACCACACCACTGCACTCCAGCCTGGGCAACAGGGTGAGATTCCATCTCAAAAAAAAAAAAAAAAGATAAGGTGATATATACACATATCATAACAGAATATTATTCAGCCCTAAAAAAGAAGGGAATCCTGCCACATACAACAACATGGGTGAGCCCAGGGAACATTATGTTTAGTGAAATCAGCCAGTCCCAGAAGGACAAATACCACAGGTTCCACTTGTGTGAAGGGCCTGGAGTAGTCAGACTCATGGAGGCAGTAGAATGATGGTGGCCAGGAGCTGGGAGAGGGACAAACGGGGAGTTATTCAACGTGTAACTTGAGTGTCAGCGGCACAAGGCGACCCAGTCCTAAAGATCTGTGCTCTAGTGCCTGCAGTAAATGGCACCATAGGGTGCAAAAAATGTGTTCAGAAGGTAGACCTCATGTGAAGTGCTCTCACCACAAAAACAAACCAAAAGCAGGGGGCACAAGGATACGTCTGGGCGTGATGGATATGTGTGTTACCTTGATCGTGGTGATTTCTGGCGTGTCTGCCTATGTCTAAACTCTCAGATGGTATACATGAACTGTGTGCTGTTTAGTGGCATACCAATTATCCCTGGATAAAACTGGAAAAAAACGAAAAGAGGAGGGGAGGGTGAGACTGACTAGAAACTGTGGGGAAGAAAGAGCTCGGTGCTGGCAGGGAGAACAGAAGCTGCATTTAACAGGCACCTTCCCAGCGCCACCCCTTCTCAGCACCACGTGGGCATGATCCCGTTTCTTATTTCATTGTCACACACACCTGTACTGGGGGAGTGATTTTTGTGCCCTCCACACATACCTCTGACTCTTGCGTCTCGTTGATCAATGCTGATGGGCTCTGGCTCTTCCGAGACACAGCGCCTGTCAGTGTGGAGAGAAAGAGTTGAACTAACGCGGCTTCCACCTCGCCACCCACCCCTTGCCGGCCACCAACAGTGTCCCTCTGTGGACCAGCCTAACACTCTAGGAGCAGGAAGGCATGGGCAGTGGGGTCTGTCGCCCCCAGGGAAGCAAGCCTCTTTGTGCAGGGGAGGGAGAGGACAATCCATGCCCATGGCCTCTCCACCTCATTCTGTGCCTCACCCCCCACCCACCTGCCACCCATCCCTTCAAAGGAAGCCCTGTCTGCTCTGTCTGCGCTCCTTTTGGCCCCTCTCTCCCCTCTCCTCTGGAGGATTTATGGTTTTAATAATGCTGTCTTTCTCCATCCGCCTCCCTTGCTGTTTAGTCCCCTCTAAAGATCCTTAAAATTAAAACGCTAATCAGGAATTTATTTTCTCATCAATTCTGCCCTTCAGGTTATGAGGTCCGGGTGTTTTCACAGCCTGCTGACTGGCCATGGGGAGGGCCCCGCAGAGGGGAGATGGGTGCTGGGGTGGGAGGGTTCTGGCTCCAGTCTCGTGGGAGAGAATGGAGAGGAGAAGGGGAGAGACTACAAGAGACAGAGACAGTCAGACCTGAGGTCCGAGAGAAACAGCAACAAGTGGAGACAGTGTAAGCGGTAACTAAGGGAGACAGAGAGAGCACAGCCTGCTGTGGGGGGCAGGAGAAACAGAAGGAAGGAGGGCTGGGGACAGAGACCAAGGCAGTGAGACACACAGATGGCAGGAGGTGCAGCCAAAGGGGATGGAAACCAGACAGATGCAGAGACGGAGCAGAGGAAAGGGGCAGGGAGCAAAGGGAAATAACAGAGCAGTGGCTGGGAAGACAGGGGCAGGAGAGGCCGGGAACACCCAGCAGGCCAAGCACACACACTGGGGTACGGACAGACTCACCCCTCTCCTCAGAGGGGCCTGCACGCCTGCAAGCTGACATCTTTAGGGGGGATTGTGCAGCACATCTGCTTCCTTGTCCCAGACCCAAGCTCCATGAGTGAAGGGCCTCTAGGTTTTCCCCTTTTGCATCTGCAACAATGAACTGGGCAGGCTGACTTCTGACCCTGGACTCCTCGTTTTAGCTCTGAGATCCTAGTGAAGCCCCTGGGAGGCCTTCTCTTTCCCCTCCCTCTAAGCCACGGAAAAGCTTGTTGGATCCTAGGCCCGCCTCCCCTGCCACTCCCCACCGCCTTTCAATACAGGCAGCTCTGAGAAGGCATCATCATCTCCTTCCACCAGCCTCCTGCCCACCCAGAGGAGCTGTTTGCAAAGTGCATTTCTGACCCAGCATTTCTGTTCCCTACATGGGAAACCTTTGAGATCCATTAGGTCACTCTGAGCACTGAGTGAAGAGTCTAGGCCTGTGTGATCACGGGCAGGTCACTGGCCTTCCATCCCCTTCATGCGTGGAATGAGTAGAATGAGGGACTGGGTTTCTCTCTGACAGTCCCTTCTGGCCCTGATCATCTAACAGTCTTTGACCTGATCACTTCAGAAGTCCCAACTAAATAGAGAAGTGGAATATCTATCCTCGTTCATTTATTCATCCGACAAAAGCTGTCAAGAGCTGCTAATATGGAAGATGCTAAGCCAGGCACTGGAGAAGTCACCTTAAGGAGCCTGACCTGACCTTAGTTCACCATCAAGTCACAACCTCCATTTCCTCCCCTGTAAAATAGGAGGGTGTGGTGTTCGGGGCATTACGGTTCAGGAAAGGGCTTTGTGAACAGAAGTCAGGTATCAGAAAGGGTTGTTTAGCACCAGAAGTGTGCAGAAACCTCATTAGAATAACTCATGCTGGCAGCTCCGATGTCTCCCAGGACCTATACAGGCTTTCAGTCCAGCTCAGGTTCTGCTGGTGTGAGGCCAGGCCTTAATCTCATGAATATTCCCATCCTGAAAGGCCTGAAAAACATCTGAGTTTGAGTCTCAGCTCCAGCAATTGCAAGGTCAATAGCCCTGAGTAAGTCACTTCCCCTCTGGTGGCTTCAGTGTCTTTCATAGGAGGATAAATAATCCTGTCTCAGTTGAAGGTAAATGTAAGGCTTAAACTAAGGTCAACATACCAGGCACACAGTAGGTGTCTGAAAAATGCTTGCTCGAGGCATGATTTAAGCCAAAAGAATACAGGTAGGTAAAGGTCCCTGCGTGTCGTGTTACCCACACAAGGATGTCCTGGGATTGTGGCACAGCCAACCACAGCGAGTCAGGGAGATCCAGCCTCCCTGCTCGATACGGCCTTTGCTGGACCAGCATTAGCATTGTGCAAGATGATTCAGCATCTTGCAAAACCAGGGGGCTTAGCCAGCCCCTGCTTCATGCCGAGAGGCTTGTTCCTGCCACAGCCCAGCTTGTCTACCTGATAGGAAATCAATGTGTTTATGATCCGAGGCCACTTGCACAAAAAGAGGAGGGAAGCATTGTTCTTCCCAGGTTCGAACAGCAGCATGCCCAGCCTAACTGATTTAACTCACTGGACACCTTTCTAACCCAAGATCTTTCCTCTCTTCCAGTCAGAGTATCGAAGAGCCGTAAAACCTGCGATCATAATCAAAGGACTTTTCATACCCCTATCCCAAGGGATGGATGAGTCCTCTTGCGGGATCTCTCTCGTTGGGAGTCTGCATCTGTCAAATTATGTAAGCTGGAAAGGAATTTGGCTATGTCCTCAAGAGGTTTTGAGCCCTGGAATAATAGGGTCATGGTCTCTAACTTAGATTCTGATGACAGAGAATATATGGCTTGTGGGAAAGGTAGATTTTGTTGAGAGGGACAAAATAATTACACTATAA
The DNA here is from genome assembly GCF_001604975.1 of Cebus imitator. Taxonomy (NCBI): domain Eukaryota; kingdom Metazoa; phylum Chordata; class Mammalia; order Primates; family Cebidae; genus Cebus; species Cebus imitator. Next base: position 2,318,337 of record NW_016107373.1, on the reverse strand, counting down.
TTGTCTCTTTTATGCTGTAACCACAGATCTAGAGTTGCACTTGGTGCTGCTGGTGGGGTGCTCCAGGATTCAGAGGCAAATTCAATACGGTAAAAGCTAATAGAATTTATGACAATGCTGATACTTATGATCAAATATATTGGGAGAGTGAATTAAAACTTCTTTAGAATGTTCTACCTGTGAAAGAGAATTGGCCTGAAGAAGATTTAGGTTTGATTCACCATAGACTGATTATGATTCCATCATTCAACAAATGTATACCATGAAGTGCAGAGAGCTATAGATCAAGGTGACAAAAGAATTGTGCAGTTAGCACAAAAATATGAGAAAGTTTGCACTGGTGTTATTGGATGGTTCAGCCATCTGTTTAAATCAGGACCAAGCTATTATAAAATGCTTGGAATCTGTGTGACCATTTTAATTACAGATGGTCCCTGACTTAGGATGGTTCAACTTACGATTTTCTGACTCTGATGGTGTGAAAGCAATACACATTCAGTGGAAACCATACTTTAAATTTTGAAGTTTGATCTTTTGCCAGGCTGGCAATTTGCAGTGTGACACTCTCTGTCAACACTGGGCAGCAGCGGGAGCCATGGTGTTCTTTACTTCCAGCACGGTATTCAATACATCCCATGAGCTATTCAACATTTTATTATACGGTCGGCTTTGTGTGAGATGACATTATTCAACTATAGCCTACTGCAAGTGCTCTGAGCATGTTTAAGGTAGGCTAGGCTAAGCTATGAGATTGGGAAAGATAGGTGGATTAAATGCACTTTCGAGGTAAGTGCATTTTTAACTTAGGGAGGGTTTATAGGGATGCAGCTCTGTTGAGTTGAGGAGTATCTATACTGTCCAAGTAAGGATGACGGTTTTGTTATAAAAAGGTCTTGCCCATGGGACACGGGATGTGGATGGTGCCGTGAGCTGCTTTGTTTACATAGCACTGACACGTAGACATTTTCCTACACAGCACTGAGCCCTGGTCAGGTCAAGAAACATACTGGATCATAGTGTTGCTCTGTAATCAAGGGTCAGAGGAGTTTTGGGGTGGCTTGGACGAGCTTGTCAGCATTGTTTTGGATGACAGTGAGATTGATGGTTTGTACTTGTTCTTGGTGAGACTCTTGAAAGGCATTGTTCAAGCTGGTTATATAGCAGGTACCTGCCTATGTGACCAGCAAAATATGAATATGCCCAAGCTGAGAGTCTACCCTAGTTCCAAGGTATTCCATGTGATGACAGGAGCTTGCACCTGGCCTCTACAACCCCCTGGCTGCAAGGCATGTCCTTACCCTAACACTGCTGCTACCTGTATCCTTTTCCTGTAATCGACTCTAGTTTTGTAAGCATTATCATTTTGGGTCCAGTGAATTTTCTTTAGTGACTGAGTCTAGCTTAACCACTACTATTAAGGTTAAACATCTATCTTCCATGTTTTATAGGTGAGCAATGAAAACCCAGCCCAGAGCTATGATTATATGTTTTCTTCCTTACCTTGTTCTTTGGAGGTGAGTGGCCACTTCCCAGGATGCCTGGAAGAACCAGGAAGGAGCATCAACCACTTACGTAGGCGTCAGAGTAGCAGGAACATTAACCCAAGATGAGGTGAGTTTGGAAACCCGAAAACAGATGGTAAAATCCAAGGTTCAGTGAGAACAGATTGAGAAAGGCTCAGGACTGTGTCTGTGAATAGAGAATGTATCAGTCAGGGTAGGATATGTGCTGTAACAAACAACCCCCAAACCTCAGGCACTGAACACAAGGAAAGTCTTTCTTGTTGATGTCATAAGTCCAAGGCAGGTCAGTGAGAGAGGGGGGTACTGCTCCACACAGTCACTCAGGGACCCAGGCTCCTTCCATCTCATGGCTCTGCTCCCCTCCGAGTCCCTTTAGGCCCTCTCTATCCAGAGAAAATGTGGGGCAAGGGAGAACACTGATGTTTCAGCAGGCCAACCCAGGGGGCTCCTCTGCTATGAATACCCTTGGTCTGCATGTGAGTGTCAAGGGGTCAGGGGAGAGGGGGCTGACTTCCTTTCTTGCTGTTGTGTGGTGGAGAAGGGGCCTGAAGCAGTCCACAGCTTTGTGCTTCTATGTCCCTAGAAGCTTTTTGGACATCTTGAGTTCAACACATGAGCTTTGATATGAGCTGTCTCAAATCCCAAACATGCAGTCAACCCAGGATGGCCAGGTCCCTCTGGACCCCTCCAGTGTCTGAACCCCATATCCCAAGCTCATCTAATTATACCCTTGGAGAAGCATTTCACTGGTCTGGCAGATCACTTGTCATCCATCATAGCCTCGGATCAAATCAAAGTTGGTTATGAATTGTGAGTTGTTCTTCCCAGGATGGGCTGTTCTTCTGCTTCAAAACACATGTCTTCATGGAAAAGACCCTGTTAGAAGTTTATTCCAGTAGCTTACAAGCAGCAGGAAATTGGCATTTGTATATTACTCAAGAGAGAGCCCTTGCTGGAATTTTCCACCTGGGCTGTCAATGGGACTCAGTGGGGCGGAGAGTAAAGGCTCAGAGTCAGCCGAGGAACAGTCCCTAGATGAGACACCTCAGAACACACCATCTCTGGTTTGGGAGGAGCACAAGCCTTGGGGCAAGACAACTCTGGCTTCTATTTCATGTGACAATGCTGTGTGACCTTTGGGGCAAGTCAGCTCACCTTTCATCTGTAAAATGGATCTAATCACAGTACCTTTCTCAGGGATGCTGTGAACTTTCATGACGTAATATACTAAGGCACCTTGCCTGGCACCAGGAGGCATCAGTAACTGGCCTCTCTCCTGTCCTCCCTCTCCCACCCTTGAACCCTTTGTGATAAGGGAAGCCCAGAGACCTTAAATCATTAGAAGGAGTCCTGCAGGAATGTGGAGATCTGATGCCAGGAAGTGGCCAGGGTTTGGAAGCTTGATTTTACAATGAACTCCTCCATTTCTTAACTATTTTTTTACCCAGCCTGGGAAAGCCTGGGCTTGTAAAATGCACTTATTAGTTGAAATGATCTAAATCTAATCTAATTCTCCCATTGAAACCATGTAATGATGTTCCTCACTAAAGACCCGATGCTCAACATTTTGTAAAATCACCACAAACATCTTTGTTAATCATCTTTAAACAGCATACCTGTGCTTTGTACAGCGGCAAGCTTTCAGAAGTGCTTCTAAATCAATTAAACAGGGCGACATTAGTAAGCACTCACATAAAATACTGTTTAATATGAAACAGAGTACAAAAAGGTCCTCATCAAAGTTCTTGTTAATTTTTGCCTCATTTTCTCCACGGTGAATAATAACACCTAACATTTATTGGGTGCTTACCATGTGCCAGGCACTGCTCCAAGCTCTTTAGAGATGTCATGTCATTAAGCCCAGTCCAACCACACAATGAAGACTGGGGCTCAGAGAGGTGAAGGGTCCTTTCTATAGTCACACAAGTAGGAAGTGACAGAGTCAGGCTTTGCACTCAGGTGGTAACATTATAGAATATATCAGAAGGGTCATCTTTCAGAAAGATTTCTCTGGCCAGATATGGCAGATGACTTAAGGAGATATTTGGGGACAAGGGCTCCAACTGGTTGGCTTTGAAAAATATCGTTCAATCATATTCGCTTAATGCCTTCTGTTCATTTCTACATTTGATCATCCCCATCCTGGGTACCAAGGGCATTTGAGAACTTGTCCCTTTTCTGTAGGGAAAATAGATGAATGACCCATTCCAAACCAGGAGTAAAAGCATGGTAGAAATACACCCCATGTTTTACATGATATGAGGAGGAAATGATTGGTCTAGGGAAGTCTGAGAAAACAAAAGTAATTTCTGGGAAGGATTTTGGAAAATCTAAGAGGAATTTTCCAGGCAAAGAGAAAAATGCATCCTAGCCAGAGGTATTCACGGAAGCACAGAACTAGGAGGAATGAGTGTAGGCTCATAAGAGTTTTGGTGTGGCTGAAGCACAAAGTGTAAATTGTCAGGGGTGGGGAAGTGGTGTACCAAGAAGTTGTCCTGAAGCCCACAGAGCTTTGTAGACCATTCAAAGACACTGGAACTCTGTCTTCCAGGGGAGGACTATTGTATTAGTCCTGATTCTTATAGTTATCAATAACAGAAATCTGATTCAAATGGTCTTGGTCCTGAAAAGTTTTGATTCATGTAACTAAAACCGTCAATGTTTACTGCATTCAGGCATGGCTGGCTCCAGGTGCTCAAATGATATCATCCAAAATCTATCTCCCTTTATCCCTTAACTATGGTTCCTCTGGCTTAATCCTCAGGCAGCCTCTTTCAAGGGGTAGCACAGATGAGCTCCACCAGCTCTAGGGTTACATCCAACCAACTGGGCAATTCCAGAAAAAGAAACTGCATTGTTCCTGGTAGTTCCAACTGAAGTCCCAGGGCAGATATCACTTGGCTCCACATCTGGAGTCAAACTCCAGATGTCTTGAGACCCTGGGGTCCAGTTCTATCCCTGACACAACTGAGTGGCCTGGGGTGAGTTCCTCTACTCTGTGGGCCTCACTCTTCTCATCTGGGGATAGGTAGAGGATCTCTAAGGCTTTTTCTGGGTCTAACCTTCCAGTCTGCCCACAGCCTGCCAGCTCCAACTGCTGTCTGGAGGGGCATGATGGTGTCTGCATAAGCATCAGAAACCCAGTCACTGAAAACTCACAGCTATCCCCATGGGAGGTGGGCTTACCTGGCACCCTCCACACCGCCTTACTCTTTCTCTTTGTGACCCAGTACTAGAGGATGATTGGAGGGTGGCTTGACTGGCTGCGGGAGGGGAAGCAGACATAACCAACTCCTTCCCCAAGGCCCTCAGAGAATGGGCTTCAAGACCAAGGGCTCCAGTGTCAGCCCACCATGCTGCCAGCTGCCAGCTGGGGGTATGAGACATCCTGCTGCAATGCAGGGCAATTTCATAATCGCAGGAAGATGGTTTCACCAGGATGTATGACTGCTTAATCCTTAAATTGAATTTTACGTGACTTTTTTTCCCCTTGAATCCCTGTAGTACTTAATTCTAGAGCTAATCTCCGACCCTGACTCTAATTTACGCTCCGGGTCACAGTCGCATTTCATCAGGCAGTGGTAAGGCCGCTCACACATGACCTCATGGTTGCAGGCAGCCATTGTCCGCCCCAGTAGGCATGTCCTTCCTGGAGGCTGCTCTGTTCCTGGCTCACTAGGCCTCCTCTCTCCCAGACTCTAATCTTGTTCTCCATTCTGCCTCTGGTCAGGACAGTGTCTGATGCTCATTTGTATTATCTGGCCCTTCCCAGAGCCCTTTACCTCCAGGGGGTACCTGTCCTCATGTTCTCAGGGCGGGGAGCGGAGAGAGGCTCATAGTTGGAGAACAACTGCTAACAATGGACCTCACCCAGATGTTGCATTTGGGGGTTAAATAAAGACATCTGTCCCTCACTGTCCTCCCCTCTCCTCTCGTATACACCCTGTGCTAGGGACAAGATGCTTGCCCATTGTCAAGGGCAGTCTGGCACCATCAAGACCTAGACGAACTGGGTATTCTCTTCTTTTTCCTTTCTTCCCTCCCTCTCCTCCCTTCTTTCCTCCCTCCCTCCCTCCATCTTTCCCTTTCTCCCTCCCATCTTCCTTCTTCCTTCCTTCCTCCCTTCTTTTTTTCCTCTCTTCCTCCCTTCCTTCGTTTCTTCCTTTCTCTGGCTCTCTTCTCCTACCCTACTTCCTCTATTTACCCAAATATTTATTGAGCATCTACTTTGTGCTAGGCTGTGTGTCAGGTGCTGGGGATCCCACAAGCAAGACTGACAAGGGCTCTGCCCTCCTGCGGCTGGAACACAGGAGAGATGCGGCGACAAACTTGTGAACCAGCCCTCACCTCCAAGAAGGTGCCAACGGGGGACTTGTTATCCCAGAGATAGTGATATTTGAGCCATGACCTGAAGGATAGAAATGCTCCAGAGCCAGGGTAGAGATTCTAGGCAGAGGAGTAGGCGGTGCAAGAACCCTGAGGCAGGACAGGACTTGCCTTGTGTGAGGAGCAGAGGGAGGCCAGCACAGCTGAGGCACAGTGGACAAGTGGGGGGTGGCCTGAGCAGAGGTCAGAGGGATGGGCAGGAGACAGAGCAGAAGGAGGCCACAGTTCACAGCAAGTCAAACGACATCCGTGCTGGCCTCCTGCCCTTTCTCCTTTCTCCCAAGCGTCATCTTCTGAGCCCCTACGAAGTGCCCCCACCCTGGCATTTTGGGAAACTGGAAACCACATTGGAGCTAAGGCTGGATTTCTCCTTGGAGAGCCCAGGTGAGGGCTCCACACCTAGCCTGGTGAGCAGAGAAACCTTCTGCCCAGTAAGACTCTTGTGCTTCCTCTAGAAGGACAGGGCAGAGTTCCGGAGTGAGGACCGGCTATGGGAGGCCTTATGCACAGACAGAGGGAACAGCACAAGCAAAGACCTGGAGGTGTGGCGGCTGTATGGAGAAATGCCAGCCTCTCATTCTGCTTTGGGGTGGGGCCACCAAGAAAAGCTGCTTTCTGGGTCTTTCCACTAGAAGATGGCAGCAGAGGAAGGAGGGGTGAGAGAAAGGTGAGGAGAAAGGGGGAAGTGTGCGTGGGGCTGGAGGGGGACTGGGCAATGATCCCAAGCTACTGAAACCGAGGAGGAAACTGTCCCAGGAGCTGCCACCTGGCCCTGACCCAAGAACACCCTGGGGGCTCACTGGACCAGGGTCCAGAGCCCTGGGTCACTCCTGCTCTGAGCCTCTCACCCATAGCCTCACGGGTGGGTCCTGGGACTCCATATCCAAGCTGGGTCCTGCCATAGCTGCATATAGGCTGAGTGACCTTGGATATGCCATTTGACCGGGCCGTGCCTCAGTTTTTCCATATGAACACATAGGGGCATTTCTCTACTTCAGAGGACTATTGAATCCATGAGCAAATCCAGGCAAAGGACTTAGCAAATGTTATCACCATTAGGCTGGTAGGTGAGGAAGGTAACTACGGGCCCTCAGGCAAGAATGCAAAGCACTATGTGCCTGGATGGGGGGATGAACAGAGTGGTGAAGGAGAGGAGCTGCCCTTAGCTGACCTGAAGACGCCAGAGTGGGAGTTGGGAGTTAAGGAAGGCTTCTTGGAGGAAGTGGTGTGGAGTGGGCCTTAAAGGCTGAGCCGAATTTCATTTGCAGAAGGGAGTGGTATGTGCCAGCCAGAGGAACACGCACAGGGCTGTGTTTGGGGAAGAGCAAGTGGTCCCACAGAATGGACAAGACAGGCTGGCAGGCAGGGTAGGACAGAGGGACAGGATGAGGCAGGATAGGTAGGCAGGCCACATAGTGCCAACCCAGAGTGTCATCCTAAGGAGGCTAACTTTATGCTTAGACTAGGAAAAATGTTCTTTCCTCTCAAAGCTGGGAAGTGAGTGACATAATGAGATCAGATGTAAGTTTGCAAGTTTCTCTTTGGCAAATGAGTTGGGGCAGGAAAGAAGCTTTGGGGAGGAGGCCGGGGCTGTGGGGAGGAGGCCGGGGCTGCGGGGAGGTGGCTGGCGCTGCCTTGGGACCACTAAGAAGGGAAAGCCGGAAACCCCAGTGTTCAGGCCTTGGTGAGGAGCAGGTGCTTCCCGGAGAGTGGACATCCTGACACTCATCCCGAATGTGTAGTTAACTTTCTGGGTGACCTTGAGCAAGTCAGTTTCCCTCTCTGGGTCTCTGCCCGCTCAGCTGTATAATAAGCACACTGGATGAAGTCCATGCTGCGAGTTCCTGCAGGAGCATGGGGTTCTCAAACTCAGATGCCCCCTCCCCAACCAGCAGGAAATGTAAATAAGGAAAGAGGGGCTTTGGCAAAAAGGTGGGAGGTGTGGGTCCCTGGAGAAAACTCCAAAGAGGGGGCTATTGCCATGGAGCAGGGCAGGATGTACGTTAGAGTTGCTGACAGTTCTTCAAATATTTTTAAAGAGAAGCTGAACATTCAGGTTTTGTTTTGTTTTGTTTTGTTTTCCATGAGACTTATCTGACTTTTAAACATTGGCTCAATTCTTTCAAAAAAGAAAATCACCATTTGGGTCATCCCAGACTCATCTACTGGGCAGGGGCTGCTCACAGCCTACCAGTTTGAAAGCCTGCGTTGTAGCGTTTCTGGAAAGGTGAGATAGCAGATAAACAGGGAGCTCTTGAGGCGCAGTCGTGGGCAGCCAAGATTGAGGACAAGCTGCTGCCTCCTTTGCAGCAAACTGTCTCTGCCTGCTCTCAGCCCACAGTCTCTTCTGAGCTCACTCAGGAACCGGGAGTCTGTTTTCATTAGAAGCAGAGCACTGAACCGGCCCCGAAGGCATGTAAACCAGCTCCCCTGTCCAGGAGGCTTTTAGATATACCTTGTAAACTTGCCTTTCAGACCTGACAAGAGGCAGCCTTGTCAGGAGAGAGGCTGGGGAGCAGAAGGCTTCCATCCTGCCTTTAATAATCAGGTGCTGGCGGAGGGAGGAGGTGAAGGGAAAGAGAAAGATTCCAGGAGGCAGAATTCAGCAGCCCTGAGGTAGTGTCAAGGGCAGAGACCCGAGCTCATAGTCACTTTTCTGGCCGCTGCTGGCTGTGTAACTCTGAGTAAGTCACTTAACCCTCTGAACCTCTGCTGCTTCCATGGAAATGCAAGGATAATAAAACCACCTCGCATGGCTGGTTACACAATCACCTAGGGTTGGGTACTACCATTATTTCCACTTTATACAAAAGGGAACTGGGCTCTGGAACTGGTTCGGGGATAATATAGTCAGTAAAGGCAGAGGTGAGACTTGAACCCATGTGCTCTGACTCCATGACCCATACCCTCAACTAATACACTGAGAGGCAGAGGAGAAATGAGAAGGACCTTTGGACCAGGGACCGCGGCTACCGAGGAACTTGCTGGTGGTCCCGAACAGCCCTTTCCTCTCTCTATGCTTCAGATTGGAAATGGCTGTTCAACCTCTGGAATCCTCCAGCTCTGAGGATCTTACCCAACACCCACTCATTTATCACCTTTTCTGCATCAAGGCCTTGGGGAGAGAGAGCAGGAAACAAGACAGACAGACAAGGTCCCTGAGCTCTTCAGTTTACATTCTGGGTCTCGGAAAGTCGGGGTCAGGAGAGAAGCATAAAGACGAGGGAGGGATGCTTCCCAGAGAGTGATGTGTTTCGAATCAAACAAAACAGGGTGGAACAGGAGTGATGGGAGGAGGGCCTGGCAGAGCAGGCAACTTTAGATGGGGCGGTCATAGGAAGCGTGTTCAGGAGGGGGCAGTTAAGCCCCTGCGTGGATGGTGAGGATGACTCAGCCGCTTACAGACTATCAAGGGAATCATTCCAGGCAGGGGAACAGCAGGAGCAAGCTCGGTGTTTTCAAGGACGGGAGAGAAGCTGATGCAACATTAGGAGTCTGTGAACCCTTCCTGTCCTCCCCTGCCCCCTGCTCTGGAGCCCAAGGGGCAGGCACCTGAAGAAAGAGAGAGATATGCCAGTCTTGAGTTCTCCCATAAACTTGGAGGACTGGCCCTTTAATAATCCCACGTGAGCACTCAGCGCAATTGCAGTTTGAAGATCCCAGCTTGCTTAGCACAAGTGGAAAATTACCTTAGCATCTATTCTGTATTGCCTTTTGATCCCGATTTCATCATTCAGATGTACAGCAGTACATTTTCAATGGGTACAATTTAATTAGGCTCAATTTGTATAACTAAATTATTAAAGACTCATTTAGAAAGAGCTTCATGTCCAAGGTTCACTGGGCTCCGCCATTTGCTTGAAAACACATTTGGAATCGAGCCGCTGATGACCCTGGATTCTGGAGTGTTCCCCTCCTCCGCCTCCAGCAGCCTGGGCCTGGCTTGTCATTTAATTTCCATCTCATTTAATAGGATGTCTTTTGCAAGTCTCTGGGTTCTGGAGCCTCTGACAGGTGTCTCCTGTAATTATATAGAGGTTCCTTATGCACTCCTTCAGTCAGTCATCAAACATTCATGGAAAGCTTGGTATGGTGGCTCATGCCTATAATCCCAGCACTTTGGGCGGCCAAGGTGGGCAGATCCGTTGAGGTCAGAAGTTTGAGACCAGCTTGCCCAACATTGTGAAACCAAGTCTGTAATAAAAATACACAAATCAGCTGGATGTGATGGCATGTGCCTGTAACCCCAGCTACTCGGGAGGCTGAGGCAGGAGAATCGCTTGAACCTCGGAGGCAGAGGTCGCAGTGAGCCAGGATCGTGCCACTGCACTCCAATCTGGGCAACAGACTGAGTGAGACTCTGTCCCAAAAATAAAAAGTAATTCACTGGAATTATTAGGGTAGTAAGGTTCTGTGCCAGGTAATGAATGAAGCATTAGGGTAGTAAGGTCCATTCCCAGGGATGGGATGAAAAGGTAGCCAAGGTGCAGGCTCTGAAGGCACACACCTTACAGCCTAGAAAGCAGTAGAGAGGGATCAAAGTCAGGATCCCATTTTCATCCTCATTAAATCCTGTGAGATGAACAAGGAGTGACCTTCAGTCCCATTAGCAGATAAGGATTGCTAGGGTTTGAACTCAGAACTCTGGGCTAGTTCTGCCTCATCAAGATCTTTCTTCCTTTGTGGATGGGATGCGAACACACTTGCCAAGGCAGAAGTCAAGGCCAGAAAGGATCGGGTGGGGCCAGGGGTCCTAAGAAGAATAGCTGGGAAGAGACTCCTCACAGATATCAGACCTGGAGGCCCAAAGCCTCTGAATGATGAACTGGGGGTGGGAGACATATTAGTCAGGGTTCTCCAGAGACACAGAACCAAGAGCCAACACACATATACATACATTTGGAGAGACAGAGAAAATTTTATTATAAGGAATCAGCTCACACAGTTATGAAGGCTGAGAAGTCCCAAGATTTGCTGCAGTCAGCAAGCTGAGGACCCAAGAGACCCAATGGTAAGGGTGAAAACCAGTAGGCTCAAGACCAAAGAAGATGCTTCCATTCAAGTCCAAAGGCAGGAAAAGATAGATGTCCCGTTCAAGGCCATCATATAGCAGGATTTCCCTCTTATCCAGCCCTTTTGTTCTATTCAGGTCTTCAATTGATTGGATGAGGCCTGTTCGCCTTGGGGAGGACAATCTTCTCTATTCATTTTACCCATTCAAATGTTAATCTCCTCCAGAACCACCCTCACAGAAGAGCGCAGAACAATGTCTAACTAAATGCCTGAGCACCTTGTGGCCCAGTCAAGTTGACACATAAAATTAACCATCAAGAGGAGAGAAAGAGAGGCAGAGGAAGATAAAGAGAAAGACATTCTAGCTATAGACAAAATGGTGGCCAGGGAGAGAAGGATGCTCACGTTTCACTTCATTTCTGAGCCACACCATGAGCTGGGGTCACTATGCCCATTTTAGAGTTGGGGAAACTGAGGCTAAGTGATTTACCCAGGGGGGACCCACAGCTGATGACCCCATGCCATCTTGTCCTTGGGTAAGATCTGCATCAGTGGAGAAAGGGTGGGGATGCCACCCACAGGCCTATCACCTTAGTTCTAATTCTTTTTGGTGGTACCTTACATACTTCCAGTGCAGATCGGAATCTAACTAAATGGCTGTTTTCCCACCTAGTACTGCAGGTGTTGAGGGAAGATGACACTGCTGTTAACATCATGCACAATGGAGTCTTCAAGGCCTCCCATAATCCTCTGCTTCAAGGCCTCCCATGATCCTCTGCTTTAAAGCTTCCAAGAGCCCTGGAATAAGGTGCAGGACACCAGCTCTGCCTCTGAGTCCCCTGTGTGGACTTGGATAACATCCCTTCCCTTCTCTGGACTCAAGCTCCTCATCAATAGAGCAGGAAGGGAGGACTGGAAGATGCCTAAGATTCAGCAGAACCTTCAGACAGGCTCCATGGTGCCAAGCTGGTCTGTTGTCTCCCAGGGGTCCCTCCAGCCTCTAGGATCCCCAAGTCTATCAGGGCTGCTCTGGCAAGGCCTCCAACCAGGAGGTTCCACTCGCCTCTCTGAAGGAAATAGACATTGGAGAACCTGGGCCACTCCAGGGCCACAGCAGAGCCACGGCCAAGGCAGTATTGGCTCAGACGCTGGTGAGGAGGTGACTCACTCATGCCCTGGCTCTGCTTCCCATGCCACCATCAGCCTGGGGGATGCACCTGGCCATGGTAGCACCTGTTCAAACATAAAGCCTTCTCCTCTCTTGCCTTCCCCCTGAAGAACATTCCCCAGTGACCCACATCCAAGTCAATGCATCCAGCACTGAGGGCTGAGGAAGAGAAGTCAGATTTATCACTTGTGATCCAAGAAAGAAATTGAAAGAAGCTTGGAACTGGTAGGTCTTTTGGGAACCAGAGAAGGAGCTAGAAGATAGGGAACAGCCCCAGGATCAATCCCAGATCTGCTCCTAACTCTCTGTGTGACCCTGAGCGAGTCACTGCCCTTAGGTTTTTCATCTATAAAGTAGAGAAGATGGTGGGTCAAGACAATCTCCCCAGGTTTGCCTTCCTGCCACTGGGCCTTTGCACAATCCTTTCAACTCAGAACCCTCACCTCGCCATCTCACATCCCATCTGGCCAGTTCCTGCTCACATTTCCAATCTCAGTGTAAATGTCACCTCCACCAGGAAGCTTTCTCAGAATCCCCAGACTAGATTAGGTTCTCTTATAATATCCTCCCTCTGCTCCCTAAATTTCTCCTCCCTAGTTCTTGTCTTGAGTGAAGGTAGGACAATATATGTCAGGGTATCTTTCGTCTCAACTCCCAACTGTAAACTCAGGGGGAGCAGCAGCCACATCTGATCTGTTCACCTCTGAGTCCCCAGTGCCTAGCTCATACAGAAAGGACTGGATGCACAAATACTTGAATGGTATGGGATGCTGGAGATAAAAAGGAAAAGAATAAATAATGCGGAAACCACCCATGTCCTCTGAGCGTTATAATTGCCTGGCCATTGTGCAGACAGCATCACAAAAACCTCCAATCCCGCTACTGAGAAAAGGAAGAAAAAGTGGGGCTGCTGCCCAGCACATCAAGGCACAAACCCTTTCTGCCTTCCTGCCTCCCTCCCACCTGGTTCCCAATGCAGGGGGAGCTGGGGAAGGGCTCACAGTGAGGAGGGCTCCTGTCCTCCTGATTTCTCCTGGCCCCTCCCCCATACCATGCCATCCCCGGGGTTGCTCTGGAAACCATCCTGGCATCATTGATGGGGGATGGGAATTTCAGGTGGGCTTTCAGCCCTGGGAGTTGGCTTGCAGAGATAAAAGCCTCTGCGTCATTCCTGTGTAAATACTCTTAGTGTGGAGAGCAGAAGATAAGACAATTAGTCCAGGCTGTCAGGAAATCCACATAAACAGCTTCGCTCCTGAAGAGGGCCTCTTTTTCCCGAGATCTCCCCTGGCTGTGGTGCATCTCACACACTGTGGGGAGCTGTCAGCTCTGTGGAGCAACTGGAAGAATTAAAAATAAAAATTGACTTTCAGAGACCAAAATCAGACCTGACAATTCAAGTTATTCAAACCAGGCACGCTTAGCAGATTGCAAATGTGTTTGTCAAAAGAGGGTGGTAGGGATGGTGGCAGGGACATTGTCTCAGAAAGGAGCTTTGGGAAAGCTCCTTTGGCCATTCCACTTGGCCAGGTCTTCCTCTGGGCCTGAGGTCTGACCTTGTCTCCTTTAGAGATGAGGTTTCCAGCAGCGGCCCCACCCCACCCTGACTACTGCCCCTCTCTTTCAACTTCTATGCTGCTCCGAGATCATGCCCAGTAAATTGCAGATGGTCTATTAAATAGAATCGATCCTCATTACGGTAGGTTGAATATTCCTTATCCAAAATGCTTGGGACCAGACGTGTTTTGGATTTCAGACTTTTTAAGATTTGAGAGTATTTGCATTGCATTTACTGTTTGAGCATCCCAAGGCCAAAAATCTGAAATCGGAAATGCTGCAGTCAGCATTTCCTTCAAGCATCATGTCGGCACTCAAACAGTTTCCAATTTTGGAGCATTTTGGATTTCAGATTTTTGGATTAGGGAGGCTCAACCAGTGTTAGCAGATTCCATGTTTGTGAATTCATCTACTCACTAAAACTTATTCATAACTCCCACATCAATACTCAGGTCATTCACAAACATGTGCCAAAAATTTGAGTCATTCCATGTATACTTTATCAGTTGAGGTTCCGCAAGGCAATGCTCTGCCTTCGTGCTTCTGCCTCATACTGCAAACAAATATCCTTCCGTGGTCCACTTAGTGCCATGGTTTGTCATGTTTTTTGTGCATTTTGTTGATTTTGCTGCTTAAAATGTCCCCCAAGCACAGTGAAGCGCCGGCCAGTATTCCCAAGCATAAGAAGACAGGCCCTATGGAGAAAAATAACATGTGTTGAGTAAGTTTCATTCAGAAGTGAATTATAATATAGTGCTGTGAGTTCAGTGTTAATAAATCAACGGTATATGTCAAGTACATTGTCTTTAAACAGAAACACACATAAAACAAGGTTACATATTGATTGGCTGGTGAAAATACTATGACCAAAGGGCTGAGGAACCTGACCTGTATTTTCACTAGGAGCGGTGGTTCAATATTTGCTAGTTCAGTGTTTGCAGGAACCTTACAGAATGTAACTACCCCAAATAATGAAAATTGGCTAAGTCTGACCCACTGCGTTGAATTGTTTCTGTATCTGAGTCTCCCCCTCACCTTCTTCCCCTGATGTGCAGGGCAGAGATGGAGCCTGACTCATTTGTGCATTTCCAGCACCCCTTGGAATATAGCAAGTCCTTAGAGTTGGCTGAATATATTTCTTCCTATGAAGGACATTGAGACATTCCTTCATTCGGCTAATATTCAGCATGAGTGCCAGGCACTGTTCCAGATGCTTGAGCTACAGAGGGCAAAAACAGACAAAAACTCCTATCCGCATGGATCTTTTGCTCTCATTAGCCAAGACATGCAACCAGCAAAACAAATAAAATGTATAGTATATCAGATGGTACCAAATGCAAGGATAAAAAAATGAAGGGGCTAGAAAGTACCAGGAGTGGGAGAGGGACAGGAGGTTTAGGCGGAATAAGCAGGGACGCTGCATTGAGAAGGTGGCTTCCGAGAAAAGGAAATGAAGGTGCTGAATATGTAGTCGGCTGGGAAAAAGGCGATCCAGGCAGAGGAACAGCAAGTGAGATGGCTCTGAGGCAGGATCTTACCTGGGGTGTTTGCAGAACAGCAGGAGGCCTTGTGGCTGGATTAGAGTGAACCAATGGGGAGCAGCAGGAGCTGGGGTCAGAGATGTGATAAGAGAACCTGGGGCTTCTGTAGAATTGACCTTCTCACCAAGTTTGGGTTGATTCTAAGAATACAAGTTTGGTTTAACATTTGATCTCTCTAGAGTGTAACATTAATAAGAAAAGAAGAAAATTACATGATCATTTAAAGGATGCATTCCCGGAATAAACCCACACGGTTGTGATATTTTATCTATTTTATGTATCGCTGGATTCAGTTTACAATGTTCTTTTGGGTTTGGGTATCAAAGTTATGCTGCTATCATAACACAAGCTGAGAAGTTCTCCTTTTTTGTTGTTGTTTGTTTGTTTGTTTTTTCTATTCCCTGGAAGAGTTTATGAAAGAAGTGGTGTCATTCCTTTCTTTTTTTTTTTTTTTTTTTTTTTTGAGACGGAGTTTCACTCATGTTACCCAGGCTGGAGTGCAATGGCGCGATCTCGGCTCACCGCAACCTCCGCCTCCTGGGTTCAGGCAATTCTCCTGCCTCAGCCTCCTGAGTAGCTGGGATTACAGGCACGCACCACCATGCCCAGCTGATTTTTTGTATTTTTAATAGAGACGGGGTTTCACCATGTTGACCAGGACGGTCTCGATCTCTTGACATCGTGATCCACCCGCCTCGGCCTCCCAAAGTGCTGGGATTACAGGCTTGAGCCACCGCGCCCGGCCGTCACTCCTTTCTTAAATGTTTGGAAGAATTTACCAGCGAAGCCATCTGGGTCTGTCGTTTTCTTGATGAAAAGATATTAAATTACGGATTCAATTTTTAATAGATATGCTATTATTCAGAATTTCAGTTTCTTCTTGTGCCCACTTTGTTATGTTTTTGTGGAATTGTTCATTTCCCTGACAATTTTACATTTATTGACATAAAATTGCTCATAGTATCGTCTTGTTTATTTTTAAGTCTGGGCAAAGTGTGGTGCTGTCCCCTTTTCATTTTTGATTGTGCTAATTTGTGTCTTCTTTCTTACTGTTATTCAGTGTCACCAGGGGTTTATCAATGTCAATGGTCTTTTCAAAGAACTAACTTTTGTTGGACGTTTGTTAGACACTTGGGGTGAAAGTTGAATATAACATTTGGCGTCACTCTTTCCAGGGATTTTACATTTTAGAGGAGGAAGACAGGCAATATACCAGCCAATATAATGTTTGATAAATAATTTCAGCAAGCAATAAGTTCCATGAAGAAAATAGCTGGAGTGAGTGGGAGCCACTTGGAATTGTCTGCTTCCTCTAAGGTGGTCATATTTAAGCAGAGACTTGCATGTCAAGAGTTAACCATGCAGAAATCATGGGAAAGAGATCTCTAGGCAGAAAGAACAGCATGTACACAGGCATGAGGTGGGAGTAGTGTCCAGCAGTGTGTCAAGAGTGAAACAGAACACTGCAGCAGCTAAAGCATCATATGTAAGAAGAGAGTGGCACGAGTTGAGATCAAAGAAGAGGCGAATATGGTAAAGCCAGATAATGTGGGGTCTTATCTTCCACAGTATAGGGTTTGGATTTTATTTTAAATACCATGGCAAGTGTATTAGTCAGCTATTGCTGCAAAAATGCCCCCATAACAAACAACTCCCAAATCTCCGTGGCTCCCAATAGCAGTTAATTTTCTGTCTTACCAGTTGCAGGCCAGCTGGGGTGGCTATGAATCGCACTAATAGTTGATCTTAGATCTTCTCCATATGTTTCTCATTCTGGAACCAGTATTTACAAGGCACGCTTTCCCCATGGAAGATGATAGTTACAAAGACCAAGCTAAACCACACAAGTTTACTTAATGCCACTGCTTGCATTGAGTCCATTAATATGCCCTTGACCAAAGCAAGGGACATGGCCAAGTCGCTGATCAACAAGATTAGAAAAGACACCGTGTTTACACTAATGGGAGGCACTGAAAACTCATATTGCAAAGGGCATACAATTATTATACAGAGAAAATGAAAGATTAGGAATAATAATCCAATTTACCATAGTAAGATCACTCTGGTTATTGTGTGAAGGATGAATGGGAGGGAAGAGGTGAGAGTGGAGAAGAGACTGGTCAGAAGGGTGGTGGCTTGAATTCAGTTGATGGTACTACAGCTAGGATGAAATGGACAGATTCTAGGTGTATTTTAGAGGCACATCCCAGAGAAACTGATGATGTATTAGACAGGGCGTAATTACTATTACATTCCCTTTGCTCACTTCACTCCAGCCACGCTGGCCTTCTTGCTACACCTCAAACATTCCAGGCATGCTGTGATTTCAGGGTCCTTGCAATTGCTGTTCCCTCTGTCAGAAAACTGTTCCCTTAGACACAGGCTTGGTCCACTTGGCTCAATAAATTCTGGCCTTGCTCAAATGTCAGTTCTTGTGAGATCACGTCTGATCGACCTATTAACAGTAACAATAATCCCTCTTATTCTGATCTATTTTTTCCATAGCTTATTGCCAAAGGACAGATGCAGATTTGTTTATTACTTGTTTTCTCCCACTGCAATGGAAGCTCCAAGCATGCAGGGATTTTGGTCTGTTCTGCTCCCTGCTGCCTACTCAGCATCTTGAGTGCTGCCTGGCACATAGTAGGCACTCAGTAAATCTCTGTTGAATTAATAAATGGATTTCCACAGGACAGCCCCATTGGACAGGCATATGACAACTCTGGGAGACAATTCACCCTCAATCTGGTCTTCAGTCCTCAGAGACCTGGCCCAGCTGTCATTAAGAAGACCACCGTCTCTCCAGGCAGCTAACACATAAGGGTAAGGGGCTGTTTGATGCCTGAGACTGTGGTGAGGCCTGCTTGCCTGTTGTGAGTCATTAGAATGCCCACCTGGGGAAATTCTGGAAAATTGGTTTACATGGTTCCGATGAGCATCTGCCACAGGCTTGCAATCCTGTGCTTTATCTCTTCACTGCAGCTCATACAGAGTGCGAATTTCAGGCGCTGAGTTTCTATCCCTCCCAAGCCCTGGGATCTTGGATTCAGGATCAGGGTGAGGGTGAGCGCTCCTGGGGCCTCCCACAGCCCCAAGATTAAGCTCCAGGAACAGAAGCTGACATCTGTGGGCAGATATGAGAGAGGGGAGAGAAGGGGACTCCTAGGACATTTGTTCAAGTGCAAGCCAAGGCGCTGGTTCCTTTTTCAAAAGAATAAATAGCCACTGATTGAAATGGGAATTAATTGATTGTACACACTGGCCTTTCAAAAGACAATGTCTGCCATAAAGGGAGTTTGCAGGGAAAACTATAGCCTATGTATGTCCATGGGGAGGTGGGTATATATAATAGGATGAACGCTCTGCTGAATACGTGGCAGAAGGGGCAAGGGTACGTGTCTAGGAATGTTGCTGTGTATACAGAGGGATGGACTGTAGCTAAGTGCTGTGCTGGAGGACCCTGTAAGAGACACTTGCAGGGGAGAGCTCTGTAGGGTTCATACAATGCTGTATATTTGCCAGAAACATCGTAACCTACCTTCATGTGCACTAAGGATGCCTCTTGGGATGGGAATAACTGAAGAGCAAACACAAGGGCTCAGCTAACCCACACCCCGGGGGATGGAAAGCAGCTGGGTATATGTAGATGAAGGGCAATGGAAACCCGCTTTCACCAATGAATGACGCTTGCCCAGATAACACCACCTGGTGTTCAGGCAGGCCTGTCTCATAGCTGTGCACTGCAGGGGGACATTTGGCAGAGACGTTATGAGTGGGGGCGAAATCTGCTCCCCAAGCTGTGTATTCTGGTCCCTTTTACTGATTGGCTCACACACAGGGGGCCTCTTTTCCAGCTGGTCAAACCAGAGGAGATGACTTTTTCTTATCTACACAAAGATACCTGAAGTGCTTACGGGAGTCTAGTGCCTTGGCCCTCTCTCTCTTCCCCATGGGACCTGCCTGATCTTCCAGTCCCCTTCACAGCCCTGTGCCACAGCCACACAGGCCATTTGTCCTCCCTACATGCCGGCATCCCTGACACTCTTCCTGCCCCATTCATGTCCCGGTTACTTTCACTTCCTCCAAAATGAGGGTGTCAGGCTATATAACTTCCAAGATCTCTGCCAGAGTCATCATCATGAGTTTTTTTAAAATCAGTTTTGTTGAGGTATAGTGAGTAAATAATGAAATTCATCAATGTTGTGCCCAATTCAATGAATTTTCACAAATATAGAGAAATAGTTTTCGCATAACTATTAGCAACACAGTGGAGATACAGAACGTTTCTACCCTATCCCCACTCCAACCAGTTTTGCCTTTTCTGAATATCATATAAATGGAATCACACAGTCTATACACTTTTGTGATGGCTTATTTCATTTAGCATAACGCTTTTGAGTTTTATGTTGTTGTGTGTATCAATAATTCATTCCTTTTTATTGCTGAGTAGTATCTCATTTTATGGATATACCACAATTTATCAGTTAACAACTATTGATGGATATCTGGATTGTTCCCAGTTTGGGGACAATATGCAAATGCATTAACATTTGCATTCAAGTGTTTTTAGGAGCATATGTTTTCATTTCTCTCTGGTAAATACCTAGGAGTGAGATAGCTGGGTTGTATAGTAAGTATCTGTTTAACTTTATGAAAAAACGTCAGCCTATTCTAAAGCAGCTGTACCATTTTATATTCAAACCAGCAATGAATGAGGACTCTCATTGTTCCACATCTTGCCAACACTAGGTATCAACATTTTTTTTCAAAACTTTTTTCAACTATTTTTTTTTATTTTGTGATAATTATAGATGCACATACAGTTGTAAGACATACTACAGGACACCCCATGTACCCTCTACCTAGTTTCTCCCAGGAATAACATCTATAGTACAATTTCACAACCAGAATATTAGCAATGACACATTCAAGATACAGAACATTTTCATCACCATGGAGATCCCTCATGCTATTTATAGCCATATTTATATCCCTCCAATTCTCACCCTCTCCTTAACCCCTGGCAGCCAATAATCTGTTTTCCAATTATGTAATTTTGTTATTTAAAAAATGTTATATAAATGGAATCATACAATATGTAACTTTTGGGGATTGTTGAGTTTTTTAATTATATATTATCTTTGTAATGTATTTCTGGCCACAATATGATAGAATTGCATATTACGTATTTTTACATCTAATTTCATGAGACATGTTAGTCTGTAGTTTTCATTTTTTATAATATCTTCATCTGGTTTTGGCATCAGGATAATGTTGGCTTCATAAAATGACTGGGAAGGCTTCCCTCTTACTTAATTTTCTGGGAGAACTGATATTATCTCTTCCTTAAATGTTTGGTAGAATTTACCAATGAAGACATCTCAGCCTGGATTTCTTTGTGAGAAAGTGTGTAACTACAAATTCAGTTTCTCTAATAGATTCAGGGCTGTTTCAGTTATTTACTTATTCTTGAGTGAACCTTGGTAGTTTATGCCTTTTAAGGAATTTGTCCATTTCATCTAGGTTGTCAAGTATTATTCATAATACCCTTTATCTTTCTAATGTCTATATGAACTATAGTAATACCCTTTTAAAAATTCCTAATGTTGGTACTTTTTTTTTCTTGGTCTGGCTAGCTAAAAGTTTGTTAATTTTATTGATCATCCAGCCTCAATGATTCTGTTGTTTTCTTCAGTCTCACTGATTTCTGCTCATATCATTATTACTTTATAGCATCTACCTACTTGGGCTTAGTTTGCTTTTTTTTTTTTTCCTAATTTTTTCAATTGGAAGCTTATATCTTTAAGATTTTTCTTATTTTGTAATAGAAGCATTTATTACTATAGATTTTACTCTAAGCACTGCTTTAGCCAAATTCCACAAATATTGACTTAATGTTTTCAATTTCATTCAATTTTAAGTATTTTTAAACTTTGCCTCTGATTTCTTCTTTGATCCATGAAGTATTTAGAGGTATGCTTTATAAATTCCTAAATATTTGAGGATTTTTTTCTTATATCTTTCTGTTACTGATTTCTAATTTAAATCTGTTGTAGTTCTGCTCAGGGACAATACTTAGTACAATCTAAATACTCTCAATTTTATTGAGACCTGTTTTGTGGCCCAAAATATAGTCAGTCTTGGTGAATGTTCCATGGACACTTGAAAAAAATGTGTACTCTGCCATTGTTGGGTGAAATATTCTAGGAATATCAATTAGTTCAAGTTGGTTAATAAGTGTGATTCAGGTCTTCTATATCCTTACTATTTACTTGTTCTATCAATTACTGAGAGGCAAGTATTGAAATTTCCAGGTGTAAGTGAAGATTTTATTTTTTCCTCTTTCAGTTCTATCAGTTTCTGCTTCATGTATTTTGAGACTTTCTTATTACATACATACACAGAATCATTATGTCCTCTTAATGAATTGATTTGTTAATATTCCTTGTTCTAAAGTCTACTTTGTCTAATATTATTTGCCCCAGCTTTTTTGATAAGTGCGTAGTATATCTTTTTCCATTATTTTACTTTTAATCTTAGTGTTTATGTTCATAGTGAGATTCTTGTAGACAGCATACAACTAAGTCTTGATTTTTAGCCAAAATGATCATCCGTCCACTTAATTGGGGTATTTCACTCATTTACATTTAATGCAATTACCAATATGTTTGGATTTAAATCTACCATCTTGCTAGGTCACTTGATATTGTCCCATACGTCACTGATTCATTCATTCTCTCTTCCTCTCTCTCTGTCCTTTAAAAATTTGTGCTATACATGTATGTTCGTTGCAGCACTGTTCACAATAGCAAAGACCTGGAACCAATCCAAATGCCCATCAATGATAGACTGGACAAAGAAAATGTGGCACATATACACCATGGAATACTATGCAGCCATGAAAAAACGATGAGTTCATGTCCTTTGTAGAGACATGGATGATCTGTAGCAAACTGGCACAAGAACAGTAAATCAAACACAACATGTTCTCACTTATAGGCAGGTGTTGAACAGGGAGAACATGTGGACACAAGGAGGGGAGCATTACACACTGGGGTTTGTTGGGGGGGAGTAGGGGAGGGACAGCAGGGGGTAGGGAGGTTGGGGAGCGATAACATGGGGAGAAATGCCAGATATAGGTGACGGGGGAATGGAGGCAGCAAACCACATTGCCATGTGTGTACCAATGCAACAATCCTGCATGTTCTGCACATGTACCCCAGAACTTAAAGTGCAATTATATGTATATATAATATACACACGCATATAAATTTGTGCTATAGGCCAGGCATGGTGGCTCATACCTGTCATCCCAGCACTTTGGGAGACTGAGGTGGGCAGATCACGAGGCCAGGAGATCGAGACCATCCTGGCTAACATGGTGAAACCCCGTCTCCATTAAAAATACAAAAAATTAGCCAGTTGTGGTGGCACGTGCCTGTAGTCCCAGCTACTCAGGGAGGCTGAGGCCAGAGAATCACTTGAACCCAGGAGGCAGAGGTTACAGTGAGCCAAGATCTCACCATTGCACTCCAGCCTGGGTGACAGAGCAAGACTACGTCTCAAAAAACAAAAAATCTGTGCTATATTATGGATGGTTTGTATTGGTATGTCTTCAAGTTCATTAATCTCTTCTTCTATAGTTGCTAATCTCCTTTTAATACCTCCAATGTATTTTTCAAATTATATACTGTATTTTTCATTTTTGAAATTTTTATTTCAGTCTTTTTGTATTTTTCCTTTATCTCCTTATCATAATTGTGTTTTTCTCTACCTCCTTGAACATATGAAGCATATTTGTAGCAACTGTTTTAACACCATCATCCTCTAGTTTCATTATATCTGTCTTTTTGGGGTCTTGTTCAATGGATTGTTTTTTCTCTTGGGCTATGGATCATATTGGATGTTGAACACAGTCAATTTTATGTTCTGGTTGCTGAATTTTGTTGTATTCATTTAAAGAATGTTTCAACATGCAGTTAAGTCATTTGAGATCAATTTGATTCTCTGAATGTTGCTATTTAAGTTTTGTTAGGGCAAATCCAAAGCAGCCTTTAGTCTGAGGCTATTTAGCTCCATTATTAAGGACTCTGAAGGACTCTTTCTGATGCCCCATATATTTTGAGGTGTAGCCAATCTGGATAGGGGAAACATAAACCACTCCCAGACTTCCCTGAGCTCTGGGAGTTGCTCAGCCTACTGATTTCCAGTGGTGCTTAAATACTCATCCCAGCCTCATGAAGTTTCACCCCACGCATTCTTAAACCAGTATTCATCAAAATATTAAGAGTGTATTAAGAGTGTTCCTCTGCAGAAAGCAAGCTGGCTCGAGTTCTTGCTCTCAATCTCTCTCTCTCTCACACATACACACACCCCTCCTCTCTGTTATGTCCCACAAGTTCCAGCTGTCCCCAGCTTCCACAAATTCCAGCCTCTGCCTCCTCAAGTCAATAAGACTGCTGGGCTCTGTTAGATTTCCTCTTTTTGCCAAGTATCACAGGGCTCACCTCATGTTTTCCCTTCTCAGCTCACAGTCCTGCATTGCCTGGTAACCAAATTTTGAAATATATGAAACGAAGTTGTCTCATCTACTTTATTGTGGCTTTTTGATGTTTTTAGCCCGAGCATAATTCTGGACTCTCTTATTCTCTCTTGGCTAGAAGTGGAAGTCCCCCACTTCCACTAGGTATGGTGTTATGATATATATTGGTTTTTGTTCATGGTTCCTGGTTCATAACTCCTATATCCCTTGTGATGGTCTTTTGCTATAATATTGGGTATGTTAGGCCTCAGAAAACAAAATATGTCTCCTGCCCTTCATTCATCTGCCCCAAGGTAGGTCTCTAATCTTCCCACATCTTTCTGATTGTGAATCTGAAGACCCCCCCCAGAGAGGGTCTCATCCTATACACTCAAGGAAGGAATGCTGACATCATGAAGCCTTCATAAAAACCCAAGAGGACAGGGTTTGGGGAGCTTCAGGATAGCTGAACCCTGGAGGTTCCTGGAGGGTAGTGTACCCAGGAAGGTCAGAGTTCTGCACTCCTTCACCCATACCTCACCCTATACCTCTCTTCACCTGTATCCTTTGCAATATCCTTTATAATAAACCAGTAAATATAAGTGTTTCCCTAAGTTCTGTGAGCTGCTCCAGCAAATTAATTGAACCCAAAGAGGCTGTCATAGAAACCCCAATGTGAAGCAGGTCAGTCAGAAGTTCTGGAAGTCCAGACTTTCAACTGGTGTTGGGAGGAGCAGTCTTGGGGACTGAGCCCTCGATCTGTGGAATCTGACACTATCTCCAGGTCAGAACCGGATTAGAGGACACCCAGCTGGTGTCTGCTGCTTGGTGCGTGGGGAAAACCTTCATGCATCTGGTCACAGAAGTCTTCTGTGTTGATGATTGTTATTGTGATGTGAGACAAGAGGAAAAACATGGTTAGGGAGAGTTTTCCCTGTGAAGTAGGATTTTAACAGAAGAAACCGAATCAACCTAAGAGGAGGCTGTCATCAGCATGAAGACTATAGTTCTTGGGGAAGAAGAGAGGACGATGTCCTCTGCTTCCCTCCGGCCCTTTCTGGGCCTGACATTGGGAAACAAAAGCAGAGCTGGTTAGACAAGTGAAATTAGGGGTGCCCATGAAGTTTCAGGGATACTAAGCAGGAGGAGATGTGAATGTCAGGACATTTGAAGAAGACAGCAGGACCACAGGGCTAATGATATATTCAACAGCACTCCTGGGCTGTGATTTGCTACGATCTGTCTCCAAGAAAAAAAACAAAAGCCATCAACAAGACCAGAAGAAAAGAATAAAAGAAAATATATAAACACAGCAACAAAACCCTTTTTCAGCTGGGCTTATAGAGGTTTTATGGTGGTTCTTTTTCCTAAGCAAGTGGCAGTGAAACCTTTATTGCACCCCACAGTCTCCCAGACCGTTTTTTATACTACATAATGTGTTTGTAAGTTTCTGTCCATCTCTCAGTCTCCCTGTGCTTTGTCCTGTGAAACCATTGGTTTCCATAGCAACCAGACTGCCAGATCAGGAACCAAATGAAGGGACGGAGGAGGATTTTTTGTGTGTTTGTTTTTTTTTTGTTTGTTTGTTTTTTTTTTTTTTTTTTTTTTTTTTTTTTTTTTTTTTTTTTTTTTTTTTTTTTTTTTTTTTTTTTTTTTTTTTGAGGCAGAGTCTCTCTATCTCCCAAGCTGGAGTGCAGTTGTGCAATCTCAGCTCACTGCAACCTCCGCCTCCCGGGTTCAAGTGATTCTCTGCCTCAGTCTCCCGAGTCGATGAGATTACAGGCTCCCACCGCCACGCCCAACTAATTTTTATATTTTTAGTAGAGATGGGGTTTCATCATGTTGCCAGGCTGATCTTGAACTCCTGACCTTGTGATCCACCTGCCTTGGCCTCCCAAAGTACTGGGATTACAGGCGTGAGCCACTGTGCCCGGCCAGGTTGGAGTTCTTTAGTGCACCTCTCAGGACCGACAGAAGCCGAGGCTACAGATAGGAAAGGAATATGGGAGTAACCACAAGGGTCCCTCCACCAGCCAGGACTTCCCCAGCCAGCTTTACACCCCCGGGTGGCTGCCTGGTGCATCCACAGGCTGGCATTCCCAGAAGGACTCACCCACCATTGAGCTCCTTCCATCGTCAACATTTACAAGCACCTGGAATATACCCCAGTCTCTGTGCAGGTGGCGGGACCCAAAGATTAATAGGACTCACTCCCTGCCCCCAAATGGCAAGCAATCTGTCTACACAAATAACAGTAAAAAGAGTCTAGAAGGAACATTTATGAAGTGCTCCCTATAAGCCAGACACTCTTCTAGGAACTATATACCTTAAATTATAATTTTCACACACAAAAAAATGACTTAGTTATTTGTACTATTTGTATCTTGGAGCTTTACCCATAGCTTATTCAAGGTCACATAACTGGTCAAAAGGAAAGCCAAGATTCACATTCAGGTCTGTATCTGCCTCAGCCACTGCTGACAGGAACAACCCTACCCCACTCAGTCACTCTGTCTCTTTCCTCTAAATCTCTTTTGTCTGGGTACCTCAGTTTAAAGAACTCTCAGAAAGTCTCTCTCTCTCTCTCTCTCTCCTGCCTGTCATCCCTCGCCACCCCTCTGTGGCCCCATCTCTCCTCTCATTCTTGAAATAAATGTATTGTTGAACTAAAGTCCCTGGAACATGAATTAACCATAGAAACAAATCCCAATGTGGCCTCCGAGCCCCATGCTGTGCTGATGACATTAATGAAGGGTCACACAGCCGCATCCCTGCTTAATTCTCTGAAATCCCATTCACTTTGTCCAGACAGCGGGAAGAAACAGCAGACATCAGAAAACTGGGAGACCCTCAGGGAGAGAGAAGCTCTTTAAAAATAGCTCTCATAGCGGGAGGGTTCTGCTAGGCTGGCCTTCCCTAGGCTGAAAGAGAGCCAGCGTGAGCCACCCCTTCAACTGGCCACAGCTCTGCCTGACGGCTTTAGAGGCTGCTCCCGAAGGGGCTCAGTGAAGGGAAACTCAAGCTTGTAAGGCCAGGGGGCTAACAAGGCCAGCTGAGGCTGAATGACACAGAGCACTGTCTGTGCCCAGACTTTGCCCTCCTGATGGGCTGCAGGTACTGACCTCCCCTCCCTAAGCCCCTTCCCCTAGGCTGAACAACCTCTGGGACCACAGAGTGTCGCAGGTTCATGCGGCCCAAACTCCTTGTTTTATAAACAGGAACCCAAGTCTGACAGAGGGGCAGCGATGACCAGTGGTCACACAGTATCTCAGAACAGAGCCAGGACTCAAGCTCGGTCTGGGCAACAGACCTGGGTCCCTGGCCTGTGGGACGACCACTGCCCCAGTCAGTCGTAGAGTGCCTACTATACTATATGTGCATGTGTGCGCACACACACAGGCCATCTTACTAAGAGAAGCACCTCAACTCCTCGGTGCCCTGGCAACCCCAGGAGCAGGGCCTCTCTGCAGCAAATCTGGGGGTGGGGGCGGAATGCCACCCCAGGGCCTGGAAAAAGGCCCATGGGATCTGAGAGGAGTGTCCCAACCGAGATGGAGGACCAGGGGGCATGGGAGGCCTCTGGACAATGGCTCCTGCCATGGGCAGGAAGGACTGGCAGAGAAGCTACTGACCAAGTCACCCAGCTCCTTGGTTGCCTTTTCTGTGATATGGAGGATGGCTGGCACACCCCTCGCCTTGGGGTGGCTGTGAACACAGTACTCAATGAGGTAATAATGAAAATTTTCTAGCCAGGTCCTGGCACCTGGCATGCCCTCGATATGTAGCATAAACACACAGCCCTGGTCACAAGTACTGCATCCCTGTGGGCGCCGATTCATATGGAAACTCTCCGCGGCTCATGGAGCTCCTAGCAGCACCCGGACAGCTACTTCCTTCACACCTTTCCTGGCCAGATGAGTGACTCCCGAGTCTCCCTGGACCCCAGCAACAGATATGGTTTGCACCCTTAGGGCAAGTCACTTGACCTCTTGTGCCGCAGCATCTCAATTTCTTCAGTTGAAAATGAGAATAGCAATAGAGCCTGCTATATGCATCTAGATGTGCCTGTGCGCGCGCGCACACACACACACACACACACACACACACACAATTTTTGTTCAATTTTATTGAGATATAATTTGTATACAACCAAATGCACCCATTTTTAATAGCTTTATTGAGATACAATTTATGTACCATAAAATTCACCCACATGACATGCACAACTCTGTGGTTTTTAGTATACTGACATAGTTATGCAATCATCATTCAATCCATTTCATTACCCCTCGCCACCAAAAAGTCAAACCTATTAGCAGTCTCTCCCTACCCACCCAGCCCTAGTCAACCACTAATCTACTCTCTGCCTCAATAGATTTGCTAATTATGGGCAATATTTTTTGTACCTGGCTTCTTTCACTTAACATAATGCTTTCAAGACTCATTGGTGTTCTAGCACACATTGGCATTGTCACACTGTATGAATATAGCACATTTTATTTAGCTGTTCATTCTTTGAGTTGCTTCCATGTTTTGGCTACCATGAAGAAAGTTACTATGAACATATATGTGCAAGTTTTTGTATGAACATATATTTTCATTTGTCTTGGTTATAATACCTAGGAGTAGAATTTCTGGGTCATGTGGTAACTCTGAATGACCTTTTGAGAAACTGTCAGACAGTTTTCCAAAGCAGCTGTGTCATTTTCCATTCCCACCAGAAATGTATGAAGGTTTCAATTTCTCCACATTCTCACCAACACTTGTTATTATTAGTCTTTTTAATTATTCTTGCCCTAATAAATGTGAAGTGGTATTCCCTTGTGGTTTTGATTTGCATTTTCCTAATGGCTAATGATGTTGAGCATCTTACCATGTGCTTATTGGCCATTCATGTATCTTCTTTGGAGAAATATCTATTGAGTTACTTTGCTCATTTAAAATTGGATTATTGTTTTGTCACTACTAAATTGCAATGGTTCTTTATATATTCTAGATACAAGTCCTTTATCAGTTACATGATTTGCTGGTATTTTTCCCCATTTTGTCAGTTGTCCTTTCACTTAATATTGTTTGAAGGTTTGAGTTTTCATAAAATCCAATTTATCTGTTTTTTGTCATTTGTGTTCTTGGTTTCATACCTAAGATACTGGAGTGGGCAACATCTATATTTTACTTCTATATTTTCTTCTAAGAGCTTTACAGTTTTGGCTCTCACATTTAGGTATGATTCTTTTTTAGTTAATTTTTGTGTAAAATGTAAGAAAGAAATCCAACTTCATTATTTCGAATGGGGATACCTAGTTGTCCCAATGCCTTTTTTTATTATTATTTTATTGAGACAGAGTCTCGCTCTGTCTCCCAGGCTGGAATGCAGTAGTGCAGTCTCATCTCACTGCAACCTCTGCCACCCAGGTTCAAGCAATTCTTGTGTCTCAGCCTCCCAAGTAGCTGGGACTACAGGCGCACACCAACATGCCTGGCTAATTTTTTGTGTTTTTAGTAGAGACGGAGTTTCACCATGTTGGCCAGGCTGGTCTCAAACTCCTGACCTCAGGTGATCAGCCTGCCTTGGCTTCCCAAAGTGCTGTGATTATATAGGTGAGCCACCATACCTGGCCAGTTTTAAAGATTTCAATTTGATGAGTTTTAACAAATGCACATACCCACAAAAACCACATCTCATTTCCTCATCTCAAAAAGTCTCCTGTGCCAAATTCCAGTCCATCCTCCAACCCCAGCCCTCAGCTACCACAAATCTACTTGTTCACTATAGATTAGATTTGCCTTTTCTGGAAGTTCATATAAACGTAATCACACAGTATGTACTCTGTCTAGCATCTGTCATTACATTTTTTATCATTTAATCCTCCTGTATTAGAGTTCTCTAAAGAAACAGAGCTAGAATCAACAAGGTGTGTGTGTGTGTGTGTGTGTGTGTGTGTGTGTGTGTGTGTAGGGGATTTATTTTAAGAAACAGGCTCACACAAATCCAAACTCTGCATCAGGGGAGGATCTGCAGAGTTGAGAAGAGTTGGGAAGACAGGGAAGAGTTGATGTTGTAGCCCATGTTCAAAGGCAGTCTGCTAGCCAAATTCTTCCTGGGGGGAGATCAGTCATTTTTTCTGTTAAGGCCTTCAATTGATTGGATGTGGCCCACCCAGGTTATGAAGCAGCTTTTCCTCAAAGCCTACTGATTTAAATGTTCATCTCACCTTAAAAAGCATCTTTACAGCAGCGTCCAAGCTAGTGTTTGACCAAATATCTGGGTACCATGGCCTAGCCAAGTTGAAACAAAAAATTAACCACCACACCTCTCCTCAGCCCCATGAGGTGAGCATTATTATTCCTACATTGCAGATGAGGAAACTCAAGCTCAGAGAGGGTAAGTGATGGGGCCTGTGCTCATAAGTGGCAGAGTTGAGACTCAAACCAGTGCTGTTTCCATATCCTAACGGTCACCTCTCCCTGGTTCTCATCCATTAGTAGATCAAGAAGGATTTGTGATGTCCATCTATGACCATATCTTGTTAGACCCAAAGACCCTCCTGGGGTTCACATCCTGGGCTTCCTCCTTCTCTTGTCATGGGACACAAAGGAGGAGGTTACATGGCCCAGTGCCCCTCAGCCCCAGAGCCCCCACCATCTGGTCCACTTATTGTTTGTTTGTTGGTTGGTGATGGAGTCTCTCTCTGTTGCCCAGGCTGGAGTGCAATGGCATGATCTCAGCTCACTGCAACCTCTGCCTCCCAGGCTCAATCCTATTCTCCTTCCTCAGCCTTCCAAGTAGCTGGGACTACAGGAACACACCACCACACACAGCTAATTTTTGTATTCTTAGTAGAGACAGGGTTTCACCATGTTGGTCAGGCTGGTCTCAAACTCCTGACCTCAAGTGATCTGCCTACCTTGGCCCCCCAAAGTACTGGGATTAGAGGCATGAGCCACTGTGCCCAGCCTGTGGTCCACTTTGCTTTGTACCTAGCTGGCCTCTTCCTTCTTCAGGCCCACTAGACCTGCATTGCAACATGGTCCTCATTGCACCTGCCTCCTCTCTCCCAGTCACAAAGAGAAGCAGGAGTCTCTCCACTCCTGCTGCAGGTGACCAATACTCCTTCCCAGACTCTGATGTGCTCTCTCTATTTCTTTCCCAGTGGAGAGCATCTTCTCCCCTCATTCCTCCCAGCTTCCTGCTTCGCTGCCATCCCATTGTCCTTTCTATAATTCTACTGAAAAACAAAACCTCTAGATTATTTTTTCTTCAAGCTCAGAGACCTGGGAAGGAACAAGTATAATTGAAGTTGCTCACTCATTTTTTTTTCAGATCCAGCCTGAAAAGGAAGCATCCAGAAGGTTCCAAAAGCTTTCAGAATTCAATGAAAATTGTCAGGCCCTCTAGAAGACTCTTTGAGTGACCAGAGGAAGCAGATCCCCTCACCCCCATTTAGGAAATAAAATCTGTGGCAAGAACAGCCCTCAGATCCTCCAACCTAACCCTAAGTCTTAGTTCAGGTACCAGATCATACGCAATTCACATTTCATGTAATCTGGATACATGTAATGTCTTGGTCTTTCATCCAAAAAGCCAGCTCTTAAAGTGTTAGAAAAGACTGAGGTGTCTTAGCCTAAGTTTACCCACAGCAGAGCTCAAGGCAGGTAATTTATTTGAGAAGTGACTACTGAAAATGGAAGAGAGGGCAGGGAGTGTGAAATGAGGAGGAAGAGAAATCCAGTACAAGGATGTGTTGTGGAGTTGATCATCTGAGGGGCCTTGTCCAGGCGGAGCATTTACTCATCAGCCAGTGACCCTCATTGATCCAGGGTGGCTCCCCTGACATTTACTCCCTGACACTTACAGTTGATTGTGAGTCAGAGGACTCCCACAAGCATCTCTAAAAGGGGCATCAGAGAGGTCTTGGACAGGAGGCAAGAGGTGTGTGCTATGGCTTGAGGGAAGTACTGCCTGATTACACCTGCAGAAAGCTGCTCAAAGCCTGCATGAAACTGGCCATGCAACCATGGCTCCAGTGAGAACTGAGGCCAGGAGGATTTTTAAGTCATGTCCAAGAAGTGACCAATACAGGGAAGGGGTTGAAGGGAGGATGTATGTCAGCAGGAGGAACACAAGTGAAAAAACTGAGACTCCTTAACTTCACTGGAGTTGTAACTCATTTGTCAACAAAGCACAAACTCATCACAGCCCACAGAATGAAAGAGGGAATGGTCTTCACCTAGCAGTCACACCATCCTTGCAATCCTGTGTTCAGTCCTTGCTACAGGACTCGAGGTGGGATGTAGACAATATGGACAGTGTTCAAACACAAAAAATGGATACACATATGAGACAATAGAGGGAACTGGGGCTGTTCACCAACAAAAGGAAAGACGTGAGTTTGCAGAGTTATCTTTTCAAAGTTTGAAGGGCACTTCTAAATATCCTCACAAAACTAGTCCCATCTCCCGCCTCTACCCAAGATGTGGTTTCTGCCTTCTGTACATCCATTTCTGTGTACTACCACTGCCCCCAAAGCCCCACCTAGTTGCTCAAACCAGAAACATGGACGTCTCCTTGATTCCTCTCTTAGTCACCAAGTCCTGTCCACTTCTTCTAAATCATTGGCTCTCTTGCACTTCCCCCACCACTACTGCTTCTGCTCTAGTTTGGGGCACTTTCTCTCTACCTGAACCACTTCAATTGCTCTCTGCAGCTCCTCCTGCCACCCCTCAACCCATTCTCCAGAAAGCCAGAGTCAGCTATATCCACTACCCTGCCTTGAGCCTCCATGGACTCACGACTGACTCGAACACATAGTCTACATTCTTACCATCACCAACAAGATCCTGCCTTCAGGGGAACCAAGGACAGATGTGCAGGTGGTTCCCTGTGCAACGGGCCAGCCAAGGTGAGGGTTGGGGATTGAACTTTGTTCTGCCCAACACTTGCCAAGCAGTGCCTTTCTCCAGTCTGCACAAGGGTGCCTCCACTAGTCAACCTGGGTTGTCTCCACCTGCAGGAAGGGCTCCGTCCTTTAATTGTTGGATGAACACCCATTTGTGGAAAGGAGAAACAAGGTGTATAAGCTAAGATCATCAGTGCAAGTCCTAACCCTGCTACTTGCTGGTTGTGTGACCTTTGGCAAGTTACCTCAAATCTCTGAGTATCAGTCCTTATTTGCAACATGTGGCTAATGATGGCAAACCTGGGGTGCAGTTGTGAGAAGGAAATGATTTTATATACAAAGTACTCTTGGCACCATGCCTGGCACATAGTAGGTGATTAATAGTTGGTGATTATTAGTAGTAATATTGCCGTTGTCTGAAATTCATGTCAGAAATACATGAACTCTAGCATGTCCTCACCCCACTCCATATTGAGCCCCTCCATGGCAGTGCCCTCATATCCCTTAACAACTCCACCTCCCTGATCCTCTGCTCCTACCATTCCTGCTTAATGATTCATCCCCTCTTTTGATGTCCATGTGTGGTCAGGTGCTTCCACCATGAAGAAGAGGCATGATAGTAAGAGCTAAGTAAACATTTGCTGTCTGGATGATTGAATGAAGGAAGCCCACGAATAGCTCCCAAGGACAGCCTGGTATGTGTCCAGGGTCTTAGGATCTCCCCACTCCCTGGCTCCAGCTCAAGAGTGGAACCCCAGATGCTCAGAGTCCAGGCAAGAGCAGGTAGGGGAAACCACTACACTGGCTATTGGACAATTCAAACAGTGCACAGTAGTTTGTTGGATAAAGCATGGACTTTGCAGAGTTCAAGTCCTAGCTCAGCCAGGTGACTTTGGGTGGACCAATTTCCTCTCCAATCTGTCTCTTCATCTGTAAAACAACAATGATGACAATAACAATGATGGCTACACTCTCTTCATGGAAATTTTTCAGGATTGAGTGAAGTATTTCATGTAATCAACTTGAAGCACAGAAGATACAAATGGGTTTTTTTTTTTTCTTTTCTGTATCTGTACAGATAGGCCTCATGATGCTGCAGTAATAGCCCCCAAATCTCAGTGGCTTACCAGCACACAGGCTAATTTCTTGCTCACACTCCATGTCCATCACAGATTAGGTGGGAGCTCTGCCTGTGTCATTCTTACTGAGTAACCCAGGCTGGTGGAGCAGCTATCGCCTCTCATATTGCTGGTAGCAATGGCAGAGGGAAAGAATGTTCTGGAAGTCTTTGTTTCTGCAACTACATGCTGATACACATTACTTCAGCTCCCAATTCATTGGTCAGAATAACCACATGACCCCATCTAAAAGTAAGGGGACAAGGAAGCACAATTCTATCATGTGTCCCCAAAATGGGGAGTCAGAAATAATTGGTGACTATGCTAATGATCACCAAAGTCATTCGTTTGTCTTGGTTTCTTTATCAGCAAGATGGGCATCACTGCTTCTGCCCAGTATTTAACTGGAAGTTGGGGGTGATCACTGAGTTCATGAAAGCTGCTGGGGTTGAACTCTCCCAAGGCCCTAAAGTCAAATCTTCTCTTCTAAAGCTTCCTAGATATTTGCAGAGCTGAGGCTACAGGGCTTGGAGATAGAACAGTGAGGTCTCTAACAGGGACAACGAGGTGGTGAAACCATCATTTTCCTGCTTTCAGCCCCATGGAGGTTGAGCTGGAACCTTTATAAGCCCTTCTGGTTCCGGGGTTCACCAGATATTAACAATGAAGACAATGGCAAAGCCATGCTCCAGAGCCCTGTGGCCTACATTAAGTGTTTGCTTATAACTACTTGAGGCTTTCACCCCCGCCTATGCAGTCCAGTGGCTGATATGAAACCTCATTTGGAAATAACTCTAAAAGTCTAAATGCCATGCCCACCATGAGCATGAGAACTCTC
Organism: Cebus imitator; assembly: GCF_001604975.1. Lineage (NCBI taxonomy): Eukaryota > Metazoa > Chordata > Mammalia > Primates > Cebidae > Cebus > Cebus imitator. The sequence goes on along the minus strand of NW_016107373.1, from coordinate 2,283,772 downwards.
TCTGGGACAAAGGGAGAATGAGATGAGGAAAAGGGAGCCCCAGCTTTCAGACTTCTTGGAAGGGCTCCCCCACGAGCTCCAGCCTTGTCTTGCAGGGATCAGCGGCTCAAGTCCTGAGGTTGAGCCTCAGGGTCAGTTCAGCCTTCAAAATGCCATTTTGTGTTCAAAGTCTGAGACTCTTCAGTCTGGGCAGGGCATGAAGCTGTGACTGAAGCCCTAAAATCTCCCCACAAGCCTCTTCCCAGACTGGCTGTTTCCCCATCAGCAAGCCTTTGGTATAAGGCTCCAGGTCTCTGGGGGAGCTGATAACAGAGAGGAATAAGCTGGAATCCACGATGGACTCCAGAAGTCCTTGATATGTGAGGTAGAATTAGGAGAGTCCAAAAAAGCTTTGGACCACCCTAGTGGGTTTCGAGCCAGGGTGAGGGATCTTCCCAGGGACCTGGATGGAGCCTCTGAAGGCCCTGTCTTCTTCTTTCACCTTCCACTTCTCCCTCTATTGTCCAGTCTAACTGCTGTCTTCCCAAGGCTTCTGCTGACTGTCTGCTGACCCTACCACAGACTTGAACCACACACAGATTTGCCCTTCAATCATTCATTCATTTAACAAACACTTATTAAATGCCAACTGTATACCCAGCACTGTGCTGGGCCCTGGAGCCTCATCTGTAACAGTGAATAGAGAAGATGCCTTTATCCTCACAGAGCTTTTAGTCTGATGATAGAGAAGACCTTACAATCACAACCAATCCAATTTATTTTTATTTCTTTATTTAGACAAAGTCTTGTTCTGCTGCCCAGACTGCAGTGCAGTGGCATGATCATGGTTTGCTGCAGCCTTGACGTCCTGGCTCAAGCTATCCTCCCTGCTTGGCCCCCTAATGTGCCGTTATTACAGGCATGAGCCACTGGGCCCAGCCCCAATTGCAAAAATAATAATGGATAAAGCATTTGAACCCACATTTCACCAAGGAAAACATAGGGATGGCAAATAGGAAAATGAAAAGATGCTCACCATCAGTAATCATTAGGGAAATACGCATTCAAACCACAATGAGCTAATGGAGCACATCCATTGTTAACAGCTGCAATTAAAAAACTGACCATCCCAAGTGTTGGAAAGGAAGGGGCTGAAGTGGGACCCTCATACATTGCTGGAGGGAGTGTAAAATGGTATAACCACTTTGGAAAACAGTTCATCAGTTTTTTAAAACATCAGCATACATCAACCACATATGACCCAGCCATTCTACTCCTAGGTATTTACTCAAGAAAAATCAAAACCTATAGCCATACAAAGATTTATACACAGATATTTATTGCAGCTTTATTCATAATCACCAAAAACTGGAATCACCCCAAATATCCATCAACAGTGAATAGATATAAAAATCGTGCTATATCCAGAGAATGAAAGACTACTCTGCAGTGAAAGGGAACTACTGACACACACAACAGCATGAATGAATCTCAAAATAATTATGCCGAGTGAAATAGCCAAACCCTATATATATTATAGAATATTTTAGTTATATAAAATTCTAGAAAATGCCAACCAGAAATTAGATCTAGGGTGGAGAGGGTCAGCAGGAGGGAGGGAAGGATTATAAGGAATCATGAGCTAACCTTTTAGGGAAGATGAATATGTTCATTATCTTGATTGTGGTGATGTTTTAATGAGTGAATACATTAGGCTGATGCAAAAGCAATTGGCTTTTTTTGCCATTACTTTTAATATATGTCAAAACTTCTCACATTTTAGATTCTAAGTATGTGCAAGTCAGTAATGCTATTTTTGAAATTACAACTGCACAATGAATCATTTAATTACAGGTGAGATTAAAGAGCTGCAAACTGAGTGTTCTGGATACTCAGAATCTACAACTGAAGCAACCGGCGTTACCTGGGGACTAAGAGCCACACCCCAGAAAGTGATGTTCAGGTTGAGATGGGAAAGTTGGGTTGGAAATGGTGGGGCAGGAGGGTGAGGGGGGAGGATGTTGGGGGAGGAAAGAAAAATCCTGGCCGAGAAAGCTAAGTGTGTCAGAGTCCTGGGGAGTAGGGAGGCAGCATAGTGAACCAGAGGGGCTTGGAGAAGCCAGAGAGGACAAAGGGAATGCTTGGCACATCAAGCCTTTGTTTTCTCTCATTGAGATGTTCAGTGGTCTCAGGCGAAGGCCCAGGCAATGGAGGCTTCCCATGGAGCCCTCTACCTCTTCACTGCTCCAGCTGGGGCCAGGCTAATCAGACCATGGGGCCCCCATCGTCTTCTCAGGGGCTCCCTCATGCCTACCAGGGAATCAAGGTCAATACAGGCTCCGCACTCCCCTGAGCCCTGTACCTACCTCAGGCTTGCTGAGGGCCTCCAGAGGACAGCTTCTGTCTCTCCTACCACAGGTCAGATCTGCAGCCTGACCTGGCCATTCCTCCAGTGTCTGGAGGATCATTGCCTTGCCTTCTTCATTCAGGAGCCAGATTGCCTGGGCTGGAATCCCAGCTCCACCATTCACCAGCTGTGCAACCTCCCTGGGCCTCCATTTTCTCACATGTAAAATGGAATTCACTGGACTGTTATGGATTAAATGAGTTGACATTTATAAAGCACTTAGAAGAACACCTTATTTCTTTGGTTATGTATAGAATTAAATTCCATCCAGCCTAATAAATATCAGGAACAGCTCTGGGTGGAGAGGTGATGTGTCAGGGAGGAGTTGTCTCAGGTCTAACAGATGGAGGGTGACCCATCTGGGAGCAGACAACAGCGGAAGCTGCTTGCCTGGCCTCTCTGGGTTTGAGGGCAAGGGTGTCTCTTCTAGCTTGTACACAGCCTACAATCCAGTTCAGGCGAGTTTGGCATCAAAAGCCATCAGGGCTCCACCTATGTGGTCAGGGGCTTCCTGTTGAGATCACTCTGTCAGGAACAAGCTTCTTGATCCCCCAGAAGTGCCCAGCACTTTTGTCAGCTTTGTCTGTGCCTTTGCTTTGGGATGCTGGGACTGCAGAGCAATAGATTTTCTCTGTCTCACCTTCTGTTTTCTTCTTTGTTCTTCCCCATCTCAAAAGGGAAGGAGCAAAATGTCTCTGCTAAGGGGTAGTTTTTTCTGTCCAAGCCGAATCAGATGACCTCCCAATTAATGGGAAACAGCCAGTCCCGCCATCTCGGGGACTCACAATTGTGTAATATATGCCATCCCAGTTAATCCTCAACAACCCATACAGCTGGCAGAGCTTGGCCTATGCCACAGACACAGAAACTGAGGCTCAGAGAGCCAAGGGCACTGTGCTTGGCCAGAAAACCTGTTGTAAAGAATCACCATCAACCCTATGACCTGTTACACATGACTATCTTTGTAATTTACAAAGCATCTTCACATCCATTTTCCTGAAGGAGCATCACAAAACCTCTGCAGAGTAAAATAGGGCAGTTATTATTATTCCTCATTCATAGATGGGAAAACAGGCTTGGAAGATCAGAAATATTTACATTGTTCCATGGCTAGTGGGTTCAGTTAAATTCAACAAGCATTTATTGAGCACCTACTATATGTCAGCACCTACTGTATGTCAGCCACTGTCCTAGGTCACAGGGAACTAAAGAGAACCAGAAATGGCCCCCTACTCTTGAGGAGCTCATTTTTGAGACAATGTGGTAGATGCCTTCAGGATGGGTGATCACAGGGCTCTGAGGCAGCTCACAGAGAAGTGGGTATTAGGGAGGCTTCTTGGAAGAGGTGGCATCTGAGCTGAGTCTTAAAGGATGAATAGGAATTAGCCAGGTAAGTAAAGATGAGATGGACATTTGGAGCTAAGAGACAAGGCTGGGGCTAAGCACATAGTACGAGTCCAAGTCATGTATGCAAAAGCCACAGGTAGTTGATTCTTACGTAATAGACACTTTGAAGCCAGGTCTCCTGCTACTGCCTGATCCACTGTAACAAGCAGGAGAATGACCTGAATGTGTGTGTGTGTGTGTGTGTGTGTGTGTGTGTGTGTAGGCAGGCAGTGGTGGCAGCATCATACATTTAGTATATCCCAGTAGTCAGAGTATGGTCTATAAAATTTGAAGACCTAGGTTTAAATCCTCCATTACTTTTAGCAATTGGACCCTGGGAACATTACAAAATGTCCCTGTGCCTCAGTTTTTCCATCTATAAGTGGGGATGGTGAAAGTGCCCATTTCATGGAGTTGCTGGGAGGACTATATTAGGCAATATCTGAAAAGCTCCTTCTAACAGTGCATGGCATATAGTAAGCTCTCAATCAACATCGGCTGTTATAATTTAGTCGATGCAGACAGCGCTCTCTAAACCCATTCCTCCAGGAAGTTTGGAGAATCTGAGCTTGGGAAGCACCACAAATCCACTGGGCTCGGGATGCTGTCCCTCATATTTGTTCTATAAATAAACCAAGAGCAAGGTATGACCTCAGACTGGAACGTGACCTTGAAGGGAGAGGCCACAGAGAAGCTAGAAAGAGCAGAGGTTCAGAGGGAGGAAAGTACATGCTGGACATAGGAAGCAGCAAGTCTAGAGGTCTTTATTTAGGGAATATAAAGCCCTTTATCTAAGGGTTATTATGTGAAAGGAGGCAAGGTTACTGCATTTGACTCTGGCTCCAGAAGGCAGAGAAAGGTGAAACATGCTAATGGACAGAAGTTTCAGCATCAGTCAGCGCAATAGAATGAGCTGCCTTTAAGGTAGTCAGCTCCCCATCACTCTTAATCCCTGTCATCGGGGGTTTCCATCCATCTTATCCTGCACTGGGTGACTGTGATCACCTCTGAAGTTCTGATGAGCCCCTGAGCTATGTGATGTGATGGAAACAGAAATTCACCAGATAGGGAGAGGGGGAGGAGAAAAACATGAGTACCAGGAGATGAGGTTGAAGAAAGAGGTAGGGGACTCCCTGCAGTTGGGCCAGTAAGTTTCATCCCTTTGGATTAGGAATTGTCCATTACAGAAATGTAAAGAATGACCGATAGTCCCATCAGTCATTTTCACTTTAGTATAAATTGGGCACACTGATCATTTTCTCCGTGACAGCTGCCTGATGATAAAGGAGGACAGACAATACCAAATGAAGAGAAAGAAGGACATGGAAAGTAAAGTGGGAAGGGCTGACAGACAAACTTCATTCATCTCAATTTTGCCAGAGAGTATCCCTGATCACACTGAGAAGAGAGAAAAATAAATGCTCAGTGGCAAACTTTTGCCATTATTTATTCATTTTAGCACCCACCTATTAGGTATCAGCTATATACCATGTTGTATGCAGGGCACTGGGGACACTAGATGTGACCAGACATAGGTCTGGCCCTCTGGGGTGCCTAGGCTAGCAGAAGATGGACTTGGAAGCCGTGATCATAAGCCAGCATGACCAGTACCAGCATGACAGAAGGATTTGTCATGACCAGCATGACAGAAGGATTTGCTGAAGCAGTGGATTGCCTCTCCCATCAGCCACACCCCAGGCCTTTTCTTGAGAACCACCCCCACCCCAGGAGTAATAGATCAACATGACACCAAAAGAGACAGCCAAAGAGGAGCCCAACGCATTTGAGTTACCTGTTTGGGAAGCTGCAGAGCAGCCCCTAACTCCAGAACTGGGCACCTTCTCCCAAACACAAGCACATTCCTTGGGGCGGGTTTCTGGAACATCCCCCAGCCCACACTGGCCTCCCTCTCAGTGGGCCAGCTGGCCAGCTGCCCTCCTCTCCTCTGCTCCCTTTCCAGGGCTAGGAAGACAGACGATGACTGTCGCAGTAAGGGCCTGTCTGGGGCTCTGAGTGGGGGGTGGATAATTGGACTCTGAAAGAAGCCATCTGCTTTGGGCCCTTTGGGTCTCAGGCAGGCTGGGGCAGTGCAGCTGACCACGCAGTCAGCTCTCACCATGGAGTCCCTACGTGCAAAGGGTTTCAATGTCTCTGGCCATGAGGAGGCCTGGCTTCCTCCCCAGCAGCAGGGCCTTGGGTGAGGGGCTAGGGCTCAGTCAGGCCTTTATTTCTTTGTCAGATTGCTCTACTTCTTGGGGCCCTGGGGTAGAGCTGCAAGGATGGGGCCAGGAGGGGTGGGGAGGGGTAGGCAAAGGTTACCAGGTGGGGAGGGGTAGGCAACCAAAACACTGCAGAGTTGGGAGAGAACCACGCCAGCACCACGTGGGACCTTCCTCTTTCCAGAAGGGCCAACTGAGGCCCAGAAAAAGCGAGGGACTGGGGTCCTACAGTCCTTGTAAAGACAGCATCTTTAAAGGTCAGTCTCATCCCTTGCTGGGAACAGGGGGGAGAGATGGCAGTGGACAGGCTGAGCAGCCAAGCCCTTGGCTCATAAGGAAAAGCTGCCGTATGTTGATTTCTACCCCGCCACACATGGAATTCTATCTTGACCTTGTCTCACCTTGGCAACCTCTACAGTTGTTATTATTATCTCCAGTGTACAGAGGAGGAGACTAGAACACAGAGAAGTTAGGTAGCTTGCCCAAAGCCACACAGCTATCAAATGGAGTGAGGCTTTGCACTCAGGTCTGTCTGAATTCACAGCCCAATTTTTCCCCATACAAGAGGCAGTGTGGAGTAATGGTAAGCACACAGGTGCCTGGCAGGGACTGCTGTCTGGGTTGAAACCCCAGCTCTGTCAAGTGCAGGCTGTATGAACTTGGGGAAATTGTTTTTCTGAGTCTTCTCTGTCCATATTTTAAAAATGGGGATTATAGTAGCCAACTCATGGTGGTGTTGTGAAGATTCAATGAGCTGAACTGTCTGAAGGGTTTGGAGCTGCGCCCGGAACAGGGTAAGCCCTTGGTAAATGTTGGCTGCTGTTATTACTACCGTCTGTTTTCAGTACAACAGCCAGGGGAATCCTTTGAAAATAGAAGTCTGGTCACTTCATTCCAGTGTTTCAAACCCCCAATGGCTTCCCCTCCACCAGAACAAAGGCTGAAGTCCTAACCTGGCCTCTGTCACCTCCCTTGTGTTATCTTCCCTGACTACCCACAGCCAAGACAAGCCAGGCAGGCTCTTGCCACAGGGCCTTTGCACCTGTTCTTCCCTCTGCCTGAAAGCTTCCTTCCCCAGATATTAACATGGCTCCACCCCCCAGCACCTGTTCCAATGTCATCTCCCTGAGACCTACTCTGACACCCTCTTCAAAATTGTCACCGCCACCCACTTCCCTGCTTGATTTTCTATCTGGCACTCATTACCAGCAGACACACTGGATAGTCTGCTTATTTAGTTAGTTATTATTATAGTGATGGTTGGTCATTTTCTCCTGTCACTAGGAAATAGCCCATGAAGGCAGGGATGTCTGTCCTGCTCTGATCCCGGCAATGGAACATTGCCTGGTACAATGTACGTCCCCAGGAAGCATGAGCTGAAGAAATGCATGAATGAGTGAGACTCCATTCATCTGCTCCTCCAAGTGAAACCCAATATCCAATGTCCAGCTGGGCATCCAGGAAATGCTTGTCAAAAACAGGCCAGCAGGAGGAAGGAGGGGCATTTGCCAAACACAGACCAGTCCCTAGAAAAAAAGCTAATCCAGACTTCACACATTCATTCATTCACAGACTCACGCTGGGACACACCTCTGTGCCAGGCTCTGTTTTAGGTCCCGAGGATCTTATACTCTGGAGCAGGGAGGGGTGGGGTAGGGCTCATGATCCCCACCCTCGTGGACTTCAGACCTTGTGAGCAAGAGGGATACTGCCCAGCTTTGTGTATTACACATCGGTAACACTCCTGTTTCACAGATGAGGAAACAGGTGTCTTGGCTGCTAAGCGGTAGAGCCAGGTCTAGAACCAGCTATGTCTAAGCTCCTAAGCTCCTCCCTCCTCCTCCGAATGAGAGTCCCTGTGTGGGTGCTGAGAGGAGGGCAAGGCCAGCATCAGGGAGATGGCACAAGCCAAAGTGCTGACATAGAACATGGAAAGTCATCTTAAGATGGAGCAGAAGGAAGTGAAGGCAGAGGGAAGGAGGACACCAACGGCAGAGCCTGCAGGTGATGGCGTCAGCTTTCTTCTGCAGGCACTGGGGAGCCAGCAAATGTCTGTGAGTGCAGGAAGCCTTAAAGAGCAGCCTGAGGCTTGTGTGGGAAAATGAGGAAGAAGCAGAACCCTGTGGGAAGGAGGAGGCCTGGCCCCGGGTCATCACATGGTTTAGAAAAGGGGTAGGGAGCAGTGTCAGGAAGAGGCGAGAACGACTCTCAGGGCTACCAAAGCCTGCACACCCTGCATCCCCGAATCCAGCACCTATGTCCTGCCACTGTCACCACCAACCCCAAGAGAAAGGCTGAAGGGGACACTAAGGGAGATAAAACCAAGGGGAGGACAGCTCACAGAGATCTGCGAGGTTGTCTCCTAAATCTGCTCCTCCAAAGCCAGAGCCCAGGCCTAAAAAGGACCCTGCCAAGAAGGGAGAGAAGTGACTCAAAGGGAAGATGGGAGAAGCTGACACAGGCAAGGAGGAGAATTGCCCTGCAGAAAATGCAGCTGCCCAAACAGAGCAGGCACAGAAGGCTGAAGGCACAGGGATGCCAAGTGGAGTATGTGCATTTGGTGCATTTGGTACCTCTGATGACTGCACAGTTTGAAATATTATTTTTTATCAAGTTTTACAAAAATGCAGAATTTCGTTTTACCTTTTTGTAAGCTATGTTGTCAGCACTCAGAACACTTCATTGTTTTGGAGGGACAGAGCATATGTCACTAACAGAATGTCCCCGAAGCTGGCTCGAAGTGGGGAAAACATCTTTCCCTTCCAGTTTTGGGAGACTTCCTCTCGGCTCCCGGGGGAAAGGATTCCCTGACTTTGAAATACAAAGCCACGTTGGCACAAAAGCCTTGTCGTGTGGAAAAACTAAAATTCGTTTTTCTGTTCTCTTCTCCCTTTCCACCTCTTGCATAGACTTAACTCCCGTGAACCAGACCCCTGTTGGGATTTGACCCCCAGTCATTGCTTACTAGCATGTCAGGCAACCTGGGCTTTCCAGGGATGCCCAAACTGAGATGGCAGCCCTCAAAGGAGCAGCGGTTTCATTTCTACATTGAGGTTCTTCAGATAAATTCTGCCATTTTCTTTCACTTCCCCAAAGTCAGGGTCAGCTCGTGAAATGTTGTTAAATCACATGTTAAATGTGAAATGTCAACCCTCACTCTAAATTTTCCCTGTTCAGAGCATCAGATGAAGACTTTGTCTAGTCTTGCAGTGGTTTTCTGATCTTGGTGGCCCATTGAAGAAGGGGGTTTGAATTGTATGCTGTTAATGATTGTCTGCCCATGTCCTGCCTGAAATACTATGATTGTTTCTGGAAAGTATTTTTAATCAGGATGGATACGGTTTGGCTTTGGGAAAACGGGTACTAAGCATGGGGTGGAAGGCTACAAGGAGAGGCAGGTGCAGGGGACTTGGAGAGAAAAGAGTGGGGGGACGGGTGGCAAATGGAGCCTGGAAGGGTGAGGCCCCGGCTTCAAATGGCGTCACTAAGGCAATGCCTCAGACAAAAGCCAGAAATCACAAAATGCTTTGCCCCAGTCATTCTGTCCTAAGCCAAAGACAGTGGGACTGAGAACAAATGCAGACTGACATTTGTGAAGTACCCGGGATCCACTAAGGACTGAACCAGGTGGCCTGGGTGTCATCTCCTTTGAATCTGGTCACCGCCCTGTGCAGAAAGTACTTTTTTTCTTTTTTACAAGTATTTATTTATTTATTTACTTACTTATTTATTTATTGAGACAGAGTCTCACTCTGTCACCCAGGCTGGAGTGCAGTGGCATGATCTCAGCTCACTGCAACCTCTGCCTCCCAGGTTCAAGTTCAACCTACTGAGTAGCGGGGATTGCAGGCATGCACCACCATGCCCGGCTAACTATTGTATTTTAGTAGAGACAGGGTTTCACCTTGTTTGCCAGTCTGGTCTCGAACTCCTGGCCTCAAGTCATCCACCCGCCTCAGCCTCTCAAAGTGCTGGGATTGCAGGTGTGTGCCACTGTGCCCAGCCAGGAAGGCACTTTTTTACAACTTTTAGGGTAATATTTCAATTTCATATAAATCTACCCACTTCAAGTTTACAATGCAATTATTTTTAGTAAATTTATCAAGTTGTGCAACTATCATCATCAATCAGTTTTAGAACATTTCATCACCCCAATAAGATTCCCTCTGGCCCATTTATGTCAATCCCTCTTCCCACCCCATGCCTGTTCCCAGGAAACCACTAATCTAATTTCTGCCTCTGTCATATAGAAATAAGGGTCTACACCATGTGGTCTTTTGAGTCTGGCCTCTTTCACACAGGATAATGCTTTTGAGGCCCATCCGCGTTCTCGTGTGCATCAGTCATTCATTTCTTTTTGTGGCTGAGTAGTATTCCATTGTATGGCTATATCACATTTTGTTTATCCATTCACAGGTAGACGTACATTTATGCTGTTTTCAATTTGGGGCTGTTAGGAATGATACGGTTTGGATATTTGTCCCCACCCAAATCTCATGTTGAATTGTAATCGTCAATGCTGGAGGTGAGCCTGGTGGGAGGTTTGGGTCATGGTGGTGGATCCCTTGTGGCTTGGTACTCTCTTTGGGATAGTGAGTGAGACCTGGCCATTTAAAAGTGTGTGGCACCCTCCCCCCACCACTCTCTTGTGCCTGCTTTCACCAGGTAAAGTGCCTGCTCCTGCTTCACCTTCCTCCATGAGTAAAAGCTCCCTGAGGACCCCCAGAAATAGATGCCGCCATGCTTCCTGTACAGCCTACAGAACTGTCAGCCGATGAAACCTCTTTTCTTTATAAATTACCCCGTCTCAGATATTTCTTTGTAGCAACACAAGAACAGCCTAATACAATGAATAATGCTGCTACAGAGACTTGTGTGTGCAAATTTTTGTGTGGGTGCATGTTTTCATTTCTCTTTGATAGGTGTCTAGGAGTTAGAATGCTGGATCATGAGAAAAGTTTACCTTTAACTTTTTAAGAAATGTGCTGAAGGTATTCTTATCACAATTTTTCATACAAGGACACTGAAGCTCAGATAGGTCAAGTGACTTGCCCTGTGACACCGGGTCACAGTCAAGTGAGGGAAGTCAATTGACCATAACACAAATCATGGGCTGTATAAGTCACTGAATAGCCCGTGAGTCCCTTGATAGGCCCTGCTTTCAAAAGGCAACTTCCTGTGGACCTATCTGCTGTCACGTGCTTGATATTCCAGCATCAGCATATCTTTCTGTTGAGTTACATATTGCTACCCTTTGTCCACTGCAGGTTGAATTCTCTGGCTGTGATGACATGTTCATTCCCAAACACCTTTCTGTAAATAATCTCCAGCCAACAAGTCTTTGGCCTGAGAAGGGAGGGGAGGACAAAGGGGAGGCAAAAGGGGTGAGGCCGGGCACGGCAGCTCACACCTGTAATCCCAGCACTTTGGGAGGCCGAGGCGTGCAAATCACAAGGTCAGGAGTTGGAGACCAGCCTGGCCAACATGGTGAAACCCCATCTCTACTAAAAATACAAAAAATTTGCTAGGTGTAGTAGTAGGTGCCTGTAATCCCAGCTACTCGGGAGGCTGAGGTAGAAGAATCGCTTGAACTCAGGAGACAGAGGTTGCAGTGAGCTGAGATTGTGTGCCACTGCCCTTCAGCCCAGATAACAGAGACTCTGTCTCAAAAAAAAAAAAAAAAAGAAAAGAAAAGAAGAGGTGGAAAGAAGGCCTGGAGAAGAGACAAAGATGGCCCTGGTCACTGCTACATGTGCCTAGGCTGGTCCTACCCTGGCGTGTGTTCAGAGCTCTTCAATTCACATTCACGGGGTGTTCACCCTGGGCCAGGCCCTTTGCCTAGCACATGAAGGAAGGCAGGGCAAACCAGACCTGGCCCCTCCTCTTAGCTCATATCCCATTAGGGCAGGTGACTTCATCACACATCCCATCAACAGCCAGTGTATGGGACTGATGGATTTTAATTACATGAAGTGCTGTATGGGGTGCTGTATTGGGGGTGGGGGACATCAAGTATCCCAGAAGCCAGAGCAGGGAGGGCCAAATTCCTGCCAGGGAGATGGGAAATTCTTCCCGGATGCAGTGGCACTGAATGGAGTCTTGGAGGATACTTGTGATTCCCCACAAGAAAGGGCTTTCCAGGAACGGGGTTCTGCATGAGCAAAGGGTGTGTGAGTGGGGTGGGAAGGGGAGTTCGAAGTGGACCTTTGGGCACCTCTTTTGGCCTAGAGATTGAAGACCTAGATCAGAGCTTGCAAAACTGAAATGCCAACATGGAGAAAACTTCTAATTATTCACAAATTATTCACAGGGCAGTCCTACGGCTTGAGCATGCAAGTGACCTGTTCTCTGAAAGGCCAACAGATGAGTGGATCAGGCCAGACGGGAGATGTAATGACCTGGGGCACCTGCATCTTGCCTAAATCGTCGGCCACTATTCGACCAGTGCCAGTTTTTACTCTGTGGGAATGCAGGCCCAATATTTAATTTTTGATTTTTCAAAAGAAACTAGAAAATCCAAATATTTATGTGAAATATCCAGATTTTGCATTGCCATAAATGCATTCCAATTGTTTTTAACTCATCTGTGGGCCAGCCTTTGCCAAGGGCCTCCAGTCTGCAATCTCTGGCCGATGTGCCTCAGTCAGATTCAAGCCCCGCTCTCCAATCCCTCTTCTGCCCTTTGATAAAGGGCGCGCCCCGGGGCTGCCCGTCCAGCCTGAATCTTCCTCCTGCTCAAAGGGGATTGGCTGGTGGCGAGGGCCAATCAGAACACAGGAGCTAGGAAGGGGCGGGAGCTCATGACAAAGCAGAGGGCAGGTGAGCGAATAGTCATCCAACCCCATCAGCAGCCAGTGTATGGGATTGATGGATTTTAATTACATCTCATTCTAATCCTTAACATTTATCTAAAAAGCGGCGGGGGCGGGCATGAGGGCGGGTCACAAGCGTGCTCAGCCCCAGGATGTGTGTCTAATTAGAAGTTTTCTCCCTCTTGATCACCTAAAGTCAAATTCATTTACTCTGCTCGAATTGAGGGTTTAATTGGATTCTTGTTTTTCCTCCTCCTGCCCTCTCCCCATCTCCGTGGGCCTCTCTCCGTGCAGGAAGCAGGCCACAGCATCTCATTAGGAGGGAGAGCATCCCTTGGCAGACTCGCGTTTATGACTGTTCATGCCAGCCTGCAGCCGCATCCTTGGCCCCAGGTAGCTAGGATTATTGAGGCCGTCATGATTTAGGGCCTTGCTGTGATGTCTGATGGGCACCAAGCGTGGGCCCAGAAAAGGTGGGCCTCTTGGCCCAGGCAGGGCCCTCCCTCTTAGGCTGGCAGGGCCCCCCCTGCCTCTCCCTGCTAGGTCAAGAGGTCCCCAGGCCTTTCAATACGTTGTGCTGCTGAATGGGCTTAATAATCCGATCCTGGGAGAAAAGTGGTGGAAAACAGCAATTAAAGGCTGACCCAGCTACATCTAGGGGTGTGTGGAGTCACTAAAACCACTAATTCTTTTGCCACATAATAAGGTTTCTTCCCTTTTTTTGTCACCCCGGTCTCCCCTTGTCAATTAAGGCCAAGCACAGCAGGGGTTGGTTACAGGAGGGTGAACAAGCCTGGAGGCAGCTGATCGCCCACAGGAAAAGTTTCCTCCTCTAGATCAGACACTCTGGGGATGCTGGGGAGGGGAACAAGAGGGGGCACAGCCACAGGTCAGAAGGTGTAGGCTCGAGTCCTGGCCCATGGGCTGAAGATGTGTAATACAGAAGAGAACTGGCTTGGAATCCAACACAGTTCTACACATGCTCTGTAACCCTGGGACTATGACCCAACCATTCTGACCATCAGTTTCGTCATCTGTAACACGGGGTTAATATGCGGTTGCTATGAAGAGACAATATGCCTGACATGTGGCAAGAACCCAACACACACCAGAGAGCAAAGTGCTGTAGTATGTTTAAGCCCCTAGTAAGGCATTTGGCATACAGTAAGTGCTCAATAAAGAATAATCTCTATTATTATTATCATTATCATTATTATTATTATGTGACCTCAAGCAATTTGAGGCTCTCTTGGCCTCAGGCTTTCTTACCTGTAAAATGTGGACAGAAGCTGTCCCTTCCTGTCTCTTACAGTTGTTTGAGAAGTAAGTGAGTTAATTCACATTTAGAGAACAGGATCTGGCTGAGAGTTAAGGCTTCCTGTGAGTTAGCAACGATTGTTCTGTTAGCTTTCTAAGCTTGAGCAAGTTGCTTACCTTCTCTAGACCTTAGTTCTCTCTTCTGAAAAAAAAAAAAAAGATTTAAAAATAACACCATCTGTTGTGTCTACCTCACAGGGCTGTTGTGATAATTAAATGAGATAGTGTTTATAAGAACGTTCGGTGATCTGTAAATGCTCTACAAGTATTAACTGTTAGTATCATGCCATTAAAAGGTAATTAGTTGGTAAATAAAGAGAAAGAATCAAGCATTTGTCCCATCTTTCCTATACAAACTGTACTACTGGGTACCGAAATTGCAGATGAGGGGATGTTTCTCCTTTTAGAAGTATTCCAGCTAATAAATGAGGAAGGGATGATGGAATTGGAACCTCAGCATTTTGCAACCCCTAATGGATTAATGGATCTAAGTTGTGAGAATCTGCACTTGCTGACATCCCCAAGCTGGAGACAGCAGGCATTACGTGTCTCCCAATGGAGACACGTAGCACTGTGAGGCTGCATGACTGAAAACGCCAAACCTGAATCTGATCAAGTCTCAAAAACTAATTGTCAACTTACAAGAAATACAGAAGACGGAGGAATGAAGCCACCATAGGGATGCAATCAGTAAAGTCCACACTGTGGGAAAACACAGGTCGGGCATCTGCTTTCTTCAACAAGGAAAATTTTTAAAAGAGAGAAATAGGGATTACAGATTGAAAAAGACAGGCATATCAATCAACCTCATTTGGATCCCAATTCAAACAAACTAAAAAAAATAAATAAAATCAAGACATGTATAAAGCAACTGGAAATGTGAACAGTCACTGGACATTGATCATATTAAGGACTTACTGCTCATTTTTAGTGAGATGATTATATTATGGTTATGTAAAAACAGTATAAACATATACTGAGATAAACATGGGTAGAATATATGATATACAGGGTTTGCTTCAAAAACAATATGGTGTGGTGGGTGGGGATAAAAATGCAGCAAGATTGATACTTGTTGAAGCTGGGTAAAACCTGCAGGGGGTATCATTATAATACTCTCTATTTTGTATAAGTTTGAAATTTTCAACAATGGGAGCTCTGTGGGGACAGGAAGTTCAATCTCTCTTGTTCACAGCTGTTCCCATATAGTAAATGCTCAGTAAGTATTTGTTGGATGAATGAAGCAGTCTGTGTGTTTGACATCCCTCCTGACATCCCCTTCCCTCTCCAGGGAGAGAGCTTATCTTAGAAACTGATGGGAAAGAGCAGGGGAGCACCCCAGCTGAGGCTTTGGTTGCAGCCTCGACCTTATGGCCCAACCTCCCCCCATCACCCTGGATCTCATTCAGCCTCTTCCCCCAGGGAAGGTATATTAGTCCATTCTCACACTACTATAAAGAACTATCTGAGACTGGGTAATTTATGGAAGAAAAGATGTTTAATTGACTTACCATTCTGCAGGCTGTACAGAAAGCAAGGCTGGGAGGCCTCAGGAAACTTACAATCATGGTGGAGGGCAAAGGGGAAGCAAACACATCTTAGCATGGCAGAGCAGGAGAGAGAGAGAGAGAGTGAAGGGGGATGTGCTACACATGTTCAAACAACCAGATCTCATGAGAACTCACTCATTATCACGAGAAGAGTGAGGAGGAAATCCTCGCCATGATCCAATCACCTCCCACCAGGTCCCTCCCCAACATTAGGTATTACAATTCAACATAAGATTTGGGTGGGGACACAGAGCCAAACTGTATCAGAGGGCAAACCCAAGCCTCACAGGTCTCCCAGCTTTCAGAAGATGGACATCTGGGAGACGACCTGAGGGCTGCAGGCCCAGAAGGCAGGTCAGTGTCCAGCTGCCATCATCGATGCCTGGGTGGGTGCAACAGCTTCATCCCTGCTCTACCCAGCTAGGGCCATCCTGCTAAACAGACATCAGTCCTCATCACTCCCCTGCTGAAAGCCCTCTGGAGGCTCCCACCTCACTCAGAACAAAAACCAGTGTCTTTGATCTTCTCCCGCAAGGGCAGTGTCTGGCCTCTCCCTCCACCCTCTCATAATTACATTCCAAGCCATGTCTTCCCAGCCTCACCATCTCCCCTGGCTGGTCCTCAGATATCCATCACACTCCTGCCCCAGGACCTTTGCACTTTCTACTCCTTGACCTGGACCTCTCTGTCCTGGTATCCGCATGGCTGGTACCCTCTCACTGTTCAACTAGCTCCTCAATACTACCACTTCTCACAGAGGTCTTCCCTGACCAGTCCACCCCAAATTGTCTCCCCCTTATCCTTCTCTATCTTGTTGGGCTTTTCTTTTTACTAATGGCTCTTTTTACCACTTGACATTGTACTGTATTTTTATTCAATTGCTCATTGTCTGTATCATAAGAATACAGGCATCAACGAGGACAACACTGCTCCTACTTTATTGACTACTGTATTCTCAGAGCCTGAAACAGCAGCAGGCACATAGTAGGTGCTCAAGAGATCTTTGTTGAATGAACGAACAAATGATTCAGTCTGTCAGTGGGTGTCTCAAGGAGACAAGTTTCCCAGGGAACGTGGACAATGATTGTGTTTCTACTCTGGTCTACTCTGGCACGTAGAAGCTGGGCTGGGCTGGGGCTCAGCCCGTAGTCTGGGAAAACATTCCTGAGTGAGACTGGTTGAGGGTTCAGAGATCTCAGGAAGGGCAATAGACACACCCTCCCTCCATGTACTGTGAAAGTAGCCTCGCTATCTCCCTGGCAGGTGGCCAGCCAGGCTCTCCAAACCCCGCAGGGACAGTCAGCCCCCTCCCTGTCTTACTGAAAAGCATTACGACAGAATGTGAGGGTGAGCTGATGACAAGAGCCATATGTTTCAGAAATTTGGGAACTTCAGAAAACACAATGCAGAAATACACCACAACTCATGTATATGCCACTTTTTTCTTTTTTTTTTTTTTTTTTTTTTTTACAAAACTGAGATCTGATGGCCCACTTTATGTTGTAACCAACTTTGTTCTTAACTTTATACTGGCATTATGGTTTGGCTCTGTGTCCCCACCCAAATCTCACCTTGAACTGTAATAATCCCCACATATCATGGAAGGGACCCAGGGGGAGGTAAGTGAATCACAGACAGTTTTCTTTTTTCCCCTGCTGTTCTCATGATAGTAAATAAGTTTCATAGATCTGATGGTTTTACAAAGGGAGCTCCCCTGCACACGCTCTCTTGCCTGCCACCATGTAAGAGGTGACTTTGCTTCTCCCTCCCCTTCTGCCATGATTGCGAGCCCTCCCCAGCCATGTGGAACTATGAGCCCATTTAACCTCTTTTTTTTAAATAATTTACCCAGTCTTAGGTTTATTAGCAGCGTGAGAACAGACAAATACAACTGGGAACACATTTTATATGCCTTTAGACACTTAATTCTATAATGGCATTCTTAATGATTGTCTTATATCCTAGAACCCAACAAAACCACAATGGCATTTTTAACCAATCCCCTACTGTTGGACATTAGGTTCCTTTGGACATTTCATTCTTGGAAATGGTGTTACAGTGAGCAAGCTGCATCATACATCCCAGTGCTCACCTCTGACTGTTTCTTCAGGACCAATTCCCTCTCTGCACCAAGCTGGAATTCAAATCCAGGCTGCTGAAGGAGGCAGAGGTCCGGTTTTGTTCCTTCTGCTCTAAGTAGAGCTGAGTGGTCCTCAAAGGCCCCCCACACATGCCCCTCTCCTCGCCACAGCCTTGCCCAAGACCAGCGCTTTTCAAAATTAGAGTATCCCATAAGGGCAAGTTTGGACATCCTCAGAAAATCCTTTTTGTGGATTCAAATGCATTTATCCAAAAGGAACATGTAGTGTCTGACATTCTATTCACATATATATCGATGTGGTGTCTAGGTTGCTTGAGATCTTAAGCAAGTGCATTCCCTTCTCTGGGACTCAGTTCCCTTCTCTGTATGATGAGTGGATGAGACGGCTCCAGAGTCCCTTTCTGCCCCATCCTACCAGGGGAGCTCTGAAAGTGCTGCATGATAGAGAAGGGGACTGAATGTGGCCTCTGCCAGCCTCGCTTTGAATACCAGCTTTGTGAAACACTATGTGATCTCCTGCAGCTCCCTCGAGCTCTCTGTGCCTCAGTTTCCCCTGCTATGTAATGAGGTAACAATAATGTCCACACCACACATCACAGGCATGTGGGGAGGAATCAGTGAGATTCGCCTAAGCCACCTCTTGATACAGTGCCTGGCTCAGAGCACAGTGCTCAGCAAATCAACATTTATTATGACAATAAGACTTGGTCTTTCAAATTCTTGATCTCGTTGACCACACTGATTTTGTCCCTGTTTTATCAACGAAGATACAGGCTCAGAGAAATAGTGGGACTTATCTCAGGTCACATGCCCAGCTCAGGGGCACAGCCAGGCTTATCCATGCTCTGACTCCCACTCCAGAGCTCTGCGCCTCTGGAAGGCAGAACCCCAAACAGTGGCCCAGCCCTGCAGTGTTCCAGGGACAGAGCGAGATCCTGTGGCTGAGAGTTGAGCCTATGGTTCTTTCATTCCCATTCCCCATATTTGACCTTCAGGCTCTGCACAGAGGCGCCTCTTTCACAGGCCAAGCATGGGCAGCTAAGGGGAGTGGGCAGCAGCACACAGCACGTCAGGTGGTCAGAAAACAATGCCAGGTGCTGCTGAGCTGGCAGAGCCAGAGTGGCCAATAGGCTTTTGTCAAGATTTCTTAAAAAGTGAAACTCAGAGGAACATTTTCCTCCCCAAAAGAAAAGGTGTGTGGCCCACCTGGTAGGTCCAGGCATGGGCCCAACAGCAGAGGTGAATGGAGGACCTTTCCCCCCATGGTGCCTCTGGGTAAGCCTCCACCGGTGGGTGGCAGAGCTGGCCTGGCCGCAGGAGACTCAAGGCTGCCTTAAGTCTCTGCTCCAAAACACCACGGAGTCTGTGCTCCACTGGCTCAGGGAATGCTGGGGCCCTTCCACCTCCCCGGGCTTTACCCTGGGGATGGTGACACAGGCCTTCTCTGCTCCCAGGCCCTCCAGACCTCCTTGGATGAGGAGCAGAGAAGGATCTGGACAGGCATGTGGCCCATCTTCAAGGCCCACCCAGCAAAGGCCCAAACCCCTCACCATCTCTCGGTCTTCCCCCAGCTCAGGAAATCACCCTGCACCTTCCAAATCTTGGGGTTTTCACCTGGTTCTTTCCATCCTCCACCACCTGCCACCACCTCCACCCCGCACCGCTACACACACATCTGGGCTTCAGTTTTGATACTCAAAAGGCAAGAACTGACTACTGACTTCCACTGGGTCATCCCTACCCTGCAGCAGTGAATTTTCTGAGTCCAACTGCCCTATAAAGAAAGAGGAAATGCCAGAGAAGAAAGAAAGATTAATATTTCAAAAAAGAAAACCATCTGGCCATATAATTTTACATTTATTCTTATGATCAATTAATCTCTGTCCTCCCTTAGACCATAAATTCCATGAGGGCAGGATCAGCATCTGGTTGGCTCACTGTTCTATCTCCAGTGTCTAAGACAGGGGACCTAACACTCAAGGAAGACTGAAGACGAAAGAATGAAGAGCCAGCCATGCTCCTTTCTTAGGCATCCTCAGCGAACTCAGAAAGGATCCCTAGAAGCACAGAACGAAGAGGTTGAACCAGACCTGTGGCTGCTGAGCTGGGGTCTGTGCAGGCAGTTTTGCGAATCCTGCTTTCAAGATTTTAAAAAATCAAACAAAGTCAATACTCCTTGCCTCCCTGGGACAACTTATACAAGATCACCAAGATGGTAGCCTCATTGATTTTTCCCAAGTGTCCAGGGACTCTGGTTAGCTGCTGATGACATCACAGAGCCCAACCCAATTCCAGCTTATGTGCCCAGGACTGCCAGTGTCTACATGGCATTAAATGAGCATGTGATGGCCATTGGCTACCCTGCACATGTGGGTTATGGCAGAAAAAATGTGGCAAGGAACACAATGCAGTGTCCCCCAAGGATCCAAATGAGCTTTGATGGGGAGGAGTTTTGGGACCCCAACTTAACAGATGCTTGGAGTTCCTCCCAGAACCAAGCACCTCAGGTGGGCACTTTCTTTCCCAGGCCACTTTTTTCCTCATCAAAAATACCCAGAACCCAGGTGCAGAGAGCACACACCAGCACTTTGAGAGGCCCACATGGGAAGATGGCCTGAGCCCAGGAGTTCGAGACCAGCCTGGTGAAATAGTGAGACCCCATCTCTACAAAAATATTTTTTTAATTAGCTTGGTGGCATGCATCTGTAGTCCCAGCTACTTAGGAGGCTGAGATGAGAAGGTGGCTTGAGCCCAGGAGTTCCAGGCTGCCATGAGCTAGGATCACCGCTCTCCACTCCAGCCTGGATGATAGAGCGAGACACTCTCTTAACAAGATAATAATAATAAACCCGTGAGCCCAGGAGGAGGGAGAGAAGGGAAGTAGAAGAAGCAGAGTCATCGTTTGGATCCTGGGGAAGATTAGGAGCAGTTCTGAAGAGACACAAAGCCTAGATTTCCATCAGGGACTGTACTGGGGAAGACACTGGGCCCTTCCATAGGACTCACTTTCCCTGGTACTTCCCACTTCCCCTGAGTGGAAAAGCAGGCCCAGGGCTGGCTCCTAGGGCCCACAGCCCAGAGCCTGCTGCATGGCATTTTAAATTGTCTCTCTCAAAGTCCCTGCTAATAACAATACTAACAATAGCCCACACTTAATGAACTGCTTACTCTTCTGGCTATGAGTCGTGCAGTACCTTTTACAGACATTTGTTCATTTCTTTTCAACCCCCACCACGAGGCCTTGAGAAAAGTATAAGATTATGCCCATTTTACAGATGAGGAAGCTGAGGCCCAGAGAGTTACAATAGATCATTGAAGTAATGGCCCCTAATTTGTTCAGGCACTACCCTGGGCAGTGCCCTTCCACCCTGGCTCAGGACTTGACCATGGGACTTACTTTGGCCAATAAGAAAGAAGCAAGCATACTCCAGGTGCAGTGGTTCATGCCTATAATCCCAGCATTTTGGGCGGCCAAGGCAGATGGATCGCTTGAGCTCAGGAGTTTGAGATCAGCCTGGGAAATAGCAAAACCCCTTCTCTGCCAAAAATACAAAATTTAGCCAGGCATGGTAGTGCATGCCTGTGGTCCCAGCTACCCAGGAGGCTGAGGTGGAAGAATGACTGGAGCACAAGAAGTCAAGGCTGCAGTGAGCCGTGATCATGCCACTATACTCCAGCCTGGGTGACAGAGAGAGACCCTGCCTCAAAAAATAAAACTAAAAAAGAAAGAAGCAAGCATAATGCCTGCAGAGGCTCAAGAAGGGCTTGAGCACTGGGGCTTCTCTCTCACTGCCTCTGAAGCCCTTTTACCGCTCTGTGATCAAGCCCAGGTTCATGGAGAGAGGCCCCATAGTTCGTCATCCCAGATGAAGCCAAATTAATCAGTCATTTCCAGGGATCCACCAGCTAACGGCAGACACATGAGTGAGCCCAGCCAAGATCATTCAAGCCTTGCCCAAACCAGGACAGCTCAGCCGATCCCAATGGAAATTGCTCATTCCCAAATCACAAGCTGCATGAATGTTTGTTGCATGAAGCCAATGAGTTATGAGGTGTTTGCTGCACAGCAAAAGCACCTGACAGAGGTGAAGTCATTTGTCCAAGGTCACACAGCAGGGCAGGAATTCAAACCCAACCTTTCTGTGCAGCTAAGAATGGGAGCTCTTAGCACTAAAGCTTTAGTGTTTACAGAGTCCATTTATTTTCACTGCAGGTCCCTAGTGAGTCTGGGAGTCAATCATCTCTGCACAGAAACTCAGAGGTGTCAAGGGACCTACCTTAGGTCACACAGCTGGTCAGAGCTGGTAGAGGGCATCCAGCCCAGTTCCTTTAATTCCACCTTCCTGCTGTTCCCGCCACTGCATGAAGGCTGGAACAGCCAGAGCCCAGGACGCTGGTTTACAAATCAGCTTCTTCTCCAACCTCCGAGGTCCCCCGCAATCCTCCTTATGTCTCATGAAGGGCCCAAGCTGCTCCCTCCCGCCATGAGTTTCTCAGACAGAACAGGTGGCACCCTCACCAGGGAGTCTGAACAGTGGACCTGCCCCTGCCCACCCCTCACCCTCCCTTCTCTGCATAATAGGAACTGTTGGTTGTCCTGGATACAGCAGATAATGGGAAAGATGGCAGCTGAGGTCACAGCATGAACCAGGACGGCTATGAGCAGGGAGAAATGGCATCCCAGACACACTTGTGCCCTTTTGCCCAGCCTGGAGTGAGAGACGAGGGCATGGGGGGAGCTAGTCATGACCACACTAGCATAGGAGACCTGAGGTCCCATGAGATCCCCAGGAAGGAGAGGATGGGCTGGGAGTAGCGGAGGCCAGTCAACCGCCAAGGCCTCCCATGTTTAATTGCAAGGCAGTGGAGAGAGAATGCCACATAGCCATGTGGAGTCCCATGAGGTGGAAATAGCCATTTGAGGGTCCAGTTGAGGCCCTGGCCTGATTGAGTAGCTATCAAGTAAGGACCTAGGAACGAGGTCTACTTCCCAGAGGAGGCACTTCAAGGGATAGAGTCCTTCTACCTCCACCAAAACCATAACATAAACGAGGAAGAGGCAGCTGTGGCCCAAGGCAAAAAAAAAAAATGCCTTAAAGCCATTCTGACCAGGATTTGACACCCACATCCCCTCCCTACCATGCTGGACAGGTTCCTTCACAGCTCCAATCCTCAGCTTTTCATCTGGCAAATGGGGGCGGTCATCATAGATCTCATGGGTTGCTGCAAGGCCTAAGTGAGAAAATACAGTGAGAGCTTCTTGTAAACTGCAAACGCTGTATACATGGAGGGGATGCAGGGACGCCATGACCCCATTGTCCATCTGGCTCCTCCAGACCCAGTGGTCCTCCAGCCCTGGACGAAACCCCATAAACTCCATTTCTTAGAGCTCAAAGGGCCCATTAGAAACCATCTGGTCCAAATGGTCTGATTTTACAGATAAGAAAATCAAAGCCTTTGCCTTGCCCAGAGTCTAACAGCCAGCGAATGCGATGCTGGCCCTAGAAGCCAGTCTCCCCACTCAGGTTCTTTCTACTCCTTCATGCTATCAAAGCTCACCCCGACCCCCTGCACCCCATCTCTCTCCACTCTGACCTGACCCTGGGTGGAGCTGAATCAGGGAAACGCCTCTCAGCCCCCTCATTAGCTAACACTTCCCCTGTTTTGAGGGAAGCGATGCTGCTGAACCACGTTAGGAGGCTGGGCCTCCCCCAGGAGGCTCCTAGACAGTATCTGTGCTCCAGAGAATTTAAAGTCCTAGGTGTAGCCTTGTGAGAGACAGCAGAGATTTTAAAGCCTTTGGGGGTCCCGCCAATCATATCAGCAGCTGCCCTTGTCACCATTGGAGTCACCAATGGCTTCACCACAGCCCTGAAGAGAGCTCCCTCACCCCGTCCCAGCCGTAGGAGAAAGATTGAAATGTTTTACAACCTAGACATAATCCAAGTTCACAATGGTTACCAGAGCTGACTCACCTCTTTTAACTCAGCGTGCTGGAAAGTGTGTTCCCCCTTATGCCTTGCAGGGTGTTGCATGTATTCTAACTTCAGTCACAGTGCCCTGTCCTTCCAAGGCCCACTCGGCCATCTGCTCGCCAGTGGAGGAGAGTCAAGGGCTCAGTCCAGCACAGAGCCCCTCTTTGGAACTGTCCTCGGATATCACCCGCCCTGAGGTATCTGCCACCCTGTCTCCAAACTCTCTCCAAATTAAGAACCAAACTCCTCACTCACATCATCTTTCCCAGGGTCTTCCAGCTCCAGCCAGCCCACCAGATGCCCAGCTCAGCACCCATGCTCCAAGCTGCCAATGGGCAGGGCAGCCAGCCAGGCCCAGTAGAGACAGGCCAAGCCCAGACTCAGTCCCAGCCTCATCCCCCAGGCCAGCAGGCGAGAGCAGTTGAAATAATGATGAGGCACTGCAGCCCCATTTCTGAGCCCCACCTTGAGCCTCAGTTTCCTCCTCTGTAAAGCAGGGATGAGTGTACCTTCCTCCTGGAGCTGCTTCAGGATGAAACGAGACAGCACGCATGGACACCTTGCCTGAGGAGGCTTCCAAAAGGATCTGATCCTCACGTCTTCCCAGGGGCAGGCTCGGTAAGCCTCCTCCCTTTTCCCTTGGCCCTGAAGATCGTCTTGATCTTGACCTCTCCCTGTACCTCTGACCCTGACTTTGTCACATCGTTACATGTTGGTGCCTGCCTGGGGTGTTTTCTTTCATTGTAATTTTATTTATTCTTTTGAATAGGAAACACTTGGTACAAAGCTCAAAAGACAGAAAGATGTGTACAGGGAAGAGTATGTCCCCCTCTCCCAGTCATTGACTTCCCCTCCCCAGAGGCAACCATTGCTCCCAGACCCTAGCAATCTAGCAATCTAAGGATTCTCTACACTTTTATAGGAAAACATGCATACGTATTTACGTAGGCTTTTCTATCTTGCACATTGTTCTGCACCTTGCTCTTTGTCTACCCAAGAGGCTGTCTCAGCAGTCCTCCCCTAGGACACGGGGAGCTTCTTTCTTTTAGTGGCTGTATAATATTCCATTGCCTAGGTACACCATCATTTCTTTTCTTTTCTTTAATTTTTTTTTTTTTTTTGAGATGGTGTCTCACTCTGTTGCCCAGGCTGGAGTACAGTGGCATGATTTTGGCTCACCGCAACCTCCACTTCCTGGGTTCAAGCAAGTCTCCTGCCTCAGCCTCCTGAGTAGCTGGGATTACAAGCAGACACCACCACGCCCAGCTAATTTTTGTATTTTTAGTAGAGATGGGGTTTCACCGTGTTGGCCAGGCTGGTCTCAAACTCCTGACCTCAGATGATCTGCCCACCTCAGCCTCCCAAAATGTTGGTATTATAGGCATGAGCCACCACACCTAGCCACACCATCATTTCTTTGCCAATTATGCCTGGGCTCTTCTGTTGTTTCCCTATCAAACTATTACAAACTATCTGTAGGATAAACTCCAAGAAGCTGAATCTCTAGGTCAAATAATACATTAATTTATAATTTTGATAGATAATGTTAACCTGGCCTCCACAGAGGTAGTAATAGCATTATTTGAGATTGCTATTTTCCACACCAATTTAAAGCCAGTGTATGTTTGAAACTTGCTCAGTCTGATGGATAAAAATGAAATGATTGGCTACTCTTCGTTTTCATTTCTTTCATTATGGAAGAGAATGAGCAACTTTAGTTGTACATGCTTAAGAGGCATTTGTAGTTCCTTTCCTACAAACTGTCCATTTTCTGACCTTTCTTCTAGGTTGTTTTTCTTTTTCTTATTGATTTGGAAGAGCTCTTTACATATGAAGGAATCTAGCTTTTGTCTGTGATATGAGCTTTAAGTCTTTTTCTCAGTACTTCATTTATCTTTTGATTCTGTTTATGGTGTTTATTTACATGCAGATTTTTCAAATGTCATCATGTTTACTGATGTAAATTTTCTGGAGTGTCTGGGATGTGTGTCATACTTAGAAACCCTCTGAGTTTTAAACCTTGACCCACACTGAGTTTCCATGCTGGTGTCTGGCTTGACCCTCCCACTCTGGTTGACCTACCCACTGCCAATGTCGGCACCTGCTACCTCTATCCAGTTTCTTCTGGACAGCTCCACTTGGCCTTGGCCAGACATCTCACTCCCCTTCTCACTGCTGTTTCCCCTATCCCCTGCCCCTGCAGCTTGATCTTTGGTGTCTTGCCACTTCTCCAGCCCCCCAGCTTCTGTGCATGTACACCGTATTCCTAGCCTGCCCAGAGCCCTCTGGCCCACTCAGGACCCTGCCCCTCCAGATGAGCAATGCTGTCACCACTCCTTATTCATCTCCTGTCTTTCCAGCTGCGGATCGCACTGCTCTAGCACCCAGCCTCCCAATCCACACACTTCAAACCCTGACCTTGAAGCTCTGATTCCTAGCCCTAGTTGAAAGGGGAGGGGGCACAGTGGGTAAATAGCAGGAGGAGGAGGCCAAAGAGGAGGCAGAAGGGAGTCCTTCCAAG
Organism: Cebus imitator; assembly: GCF_001604975.1. Taxonomy (NCBI): domain Eukaryota; kingdom Metazoa; phylum Chordata; class Mammalia; order Primates; family Cebidae; genus Cebus; species Cebus imitator. Next base: position 2,257,505 of record NW_016107373.1, on the reverse strand, counting down.
TCCTCTGCTAGCAAATTCCAACGTGGCTTCCTCCTTCACAGCAACTTAGCCAAATTTCTATCTTTATTAATCAAATAACAAATTTAATTAATTACTCTAAATTGCGTTAATTGAATCTAGAACGAGAGCATGGACAAAATCCCAAGAAGTAATGAACCCAGGCACTTCCAGCATCTGGAGTTGAAATGATCTTTAATTTCAATTTGGGAGCAAAAATAATGTGACTGCTGTCAAACCCTCCCCCACAGCCTGCTCCCTGACAGCTTCGTTACTGCCGGCAGCACTGACAAGGCCTCTGCACCCTGCTCTTTCACCCTTCTTAGCAGCAATGTTCTTCCTGCCTCAACTTATCGCAACTGAGAAATGGGTACAGACCCCACCTGCAAGTGTCCTGTAAGTACTGGAGTGCAGGCGGTGCTTGGAGATTGTCCAGTAACTGACCAGGGAGCCCCAACATTAACCAGACAGCAACAAAGTTCTCAGGAGCGAAGCACAGGCTTGCCTCTGTGCCTTTCCCCAGGCTGTGCTCACTTCCAGGAATGCCTTTCTTTGCCCTTTTCCAGCTGTTGCATCCTTGCCTTCGGTTCACATGGCCACTTCAAATGACCCTTTCAAAGGAAAGCTGCTCCCCATCCCTGCCCCAGAAGGAGTTAGAGAGACGGAAGTTTCTTCCCTGGTTGGCCATTGCCCTCCAAGTGGTACCTCAGGGCCAACAGGAGGGAAAATGGAACACAATCAACTTTTTTCCGGCAGGGATCGAGGTGGGAAGAATATATTCTCTGGATATGAAAGATGAGCAGACGGAGGTTCAGAGAAGTGAAGTGATTCACCCGAGATTACACAGCTGGCTAGTGGTCAAGCCACACCTGACTCTTGGCCTGGCACAGCTGCCTTTCTGGCCCTGGCTGGGTGTCAGAAGAAAAGCCCAAAGTCCCCCCTAAAGCCCTATCTTCCTGTCTTCTCTCCACCCTGAGCCACCAGATCCCATCAGCCCCCTCTCTTCCGCTCCCTCATACCCTCTCCCTCTGATTCACCTGCCCTTGCCTCCCAGGCCTCTCTCCATCCCCGGCATGCCTTTGTTCCAGCCTCACCTCCAGGTGCCCTGTGTTAGAAAGAATGCTAAGGCAGCCGAGGTACTCCTGAGTCTTTCATTCTTATTATCATGGTTACTATTTTGTATTACTATTTTCCTATTAGTCTCCCCCTCAGTTGCCAGGTCTCTGGTGGCATCCTTTTCATTGTGCCATGCTCTGGCTCAAACACCTGCCATGGCTCCCAATTACCTGTGTCCTCCAGTTTAAACATCTCTTAAGGCTATTAAGACCCTCCAAAAATTGGCTCCATAAAGGTCAGGCAGCTCCCCCAACATACTCTATGCTTCTGGGAAATTTACTCAACTTTTTTGAACCTTTATTTTCTCCTCTGTAAAGTGGACACTGTAACCCCTACCTTGTAAGATTGTGTTGAGGATACAATGAAATGAAACCTATGAAGGCCAGCACAGGGCCTAGCATCTCAGTAGCGTGCAGAAAATGTGAGTTCTCATTCCATCCACATCTCCTGCCCCTCTCATCTTACCTCCCACTGGGCGGCCACATAATTCTCAACTCTACCCAGGATGGGGTCTTTGATTCTCCAGGAATACCTTTTACAGAAAAATCCCTGCCACATCCTTCAAGGTCCAACTCAAACGGACACACCCTTAATTCATGATTCATATGGGGATTGGGAGCAGTGCACGGTCTCTCCTCCTGTCTCCAAGGAGGATTTTGTGTAAAGCCATCCCAAGAGGTGAAGCCCAAGCTCACTCTTCAGGGATAGGGATGAGGAATTCCCCATCAGCCAGGATCTCTCAACACCAGATTCTGGCTAGAGCTCTGCCCCATGCAGTCCTCCATGACACCTATCAGGGTCCCACCCATCCCCTCCAGAAGCATCTCTTCTCTTTCCATCCTCCCTGAAACAATCTGCTCCTTAGCAAAGCCTTTTTAGGCATTAAAGCACATCACACCCTTCTTTTCTCCCAGAAAAGCTCTTATTTTCCTGAAATCTCAGGAGCCAGCTTTTCCTGCCAAGAATATTCCACCTCAGTCCACCTCAGGAACTGCAAAAGGATCAAGATGCTTGGAGGGACCCCCTCCTACTCCACTACACCCCTTTCTACTCTAGCTCCTGCATAAGGGAGCAACCCTCCCATTTACAAGTGGGAAAAGTGGATCCCTAAAGGAAAAAGAAAATTTTTCTGTCCAAAGTCAAAGAGAGAGTTGGTGCACCTGGAAATGGAATAGAAAATATTGGTAATTCACCTTCCCTAGTGGGAGACCTAAAGCAGAGGTTGTCAAGGAAGAATCAGTGTAATCAATAAGAGGCCCGCTATGACATTTAGGGGCCTGGCCAGGCATCTCATCCCACCACCAGGGCCCTCCATAACAAATCACCAAAAACCGAATGGACTTAAAACAACACAAATGTAATCTCCCACAGTTCTGGAGGCCAAAAGTCCAAAATCAAAGCGTCGGTAGGACTGCACTGCCTCTGGAGGCTCGAGGCGAGAGTCCTTCCTGGCCTCCTGTAGCTCCTAGTGGCCTTTGGTGTTCCTTTGCTGTGGCACCCCAGTCTCTGCCTTTCATCACCCCAGTCTCTGCCCTGTCTCCACGTGGCCTTTTCCTCTGGGTCTGTCTGAAATCTCCCTCTTCTTTCTCTTACAAGGGCACTCATCTGGTTGCTCTCATCTCAAGATCTTAACTCACTCACATCTGCAAAGACCCCACTTCCAAATAGGGTCTCATTCACAGGTTCTGGGGCCTAGGCCTTGGATGTACCTTTTGGGAGACACAATTCAACCCATTACACCGCATGAGCCCTGCCAGCCACACCCTGGGCCTCGCTGCCTCTGAAGAAGATCTCTCTGGGTTTGCCCAAAGGGGCTTGGGCAACCTCAGCCTGGGAAGCTGTTGGCCTGTCCTACAGACAATGGCCCAATCTCTCTTGGACCCTCCCTGATGACCTTCATTAGAGGGGTCCTGGAAATTTTCTGTGGGTAAAGCATGATGTGACCTCAGAAGTCAGGCCCTAGTGCCAGGGAGATGGCGTTTCATCCCTGGCTGTACCATTTGTCAAACCTGTGACTTTACATAACTCCCTGCGCCTCAGTTTCTCCATCTATAAAATAAGGCATTAATATCCTCATTGGTGGCTTTCTGTATTAGAAAGAATGTAGTCGGTGCCCCGGCAGATCATGCAGTTGGTGTTCATAACCAGTTCCTATCATTGTACCCCTGCCATTCGGTTATTCTCAGGGAAGCATCTCCCCCGCCATCCGGGGCAGGCACACAGCCGTCCTCTCGGTCTGCAAGGTGCTCAGGGAATTTGCTATCCTCTTAGTGTCTCCTGAAGGATATATTGTTATTCCCATTTTACAGATAAGAAAACAAATTAATATGGGTGGCACTGTTTGCTCCAAAGACAGCCAGCCCCCCATTGTTAGGGGAACACTGAATGAATCATGGAGATATTTGTTTTTCGAGGTCTGTTTATTTTGACTCCCTCCACTCTCCCACTGTCTGGTCACCCACGGCATGGTTGTCACTAGAACCAACACTCAACTCAACACAGTTTGTCCTTCCCCTACATCCCCCATCCCGGCTCACAACACACCTGGGGGTGGGGGTGGGGCAGGGCAGATGTCATTGTCATTGTTACACCCATCTTGCAGATGATGAAACTGAGGCTTAGAAAGGAGGAATCTAGTTCCTAAGATCACAGCACTTTGTACTGGCAGTGGCAGAACTCAGGTCTTCTGCCTTGTAATTAGCACTCCCTCCATTTCACTACACAGCCCAGAACTCATTCATGAAACAGTGGAGGCATAAAAACAACTAATATGAAATATTGTTACAACCCTGAAAGGCAGAGATTCCTTTCATACCCAATCAAGAAGTGAGAAATTTGAGACTCAGAGAAGATCACAGCGTCAGGATTTGAACTTAGGTCTCTGTGCCTGCTCCCAAACGCTCCCAAACCAGCTCCATCCCCATTGTGCTGCACTGGCTGCTGCAAGAACCTGCTCCGCCTGAACCTTGAAAACCATTCGTGGTCCCTGTCCTCAAGACACTCCCAGTCTTGGAGGGGAGGTAAGTCTAGGTGGCCAGGGGCCAGCTCTCTACGAGACAAGCAGATTCCAGTGCATGCTCAGAGGGCAGCACAGCTTCGTCCCCTCTGAGAGGAGCTTCCCTCTCCTCCCCAGAGCTGGATTGAGATGGGAGTAGCGATAGGGGGCTGCCATTCTGAGAAGAACATCCTGCCCACCCCATCCCTGAGATGTCCATTTGGGGTGGGGGCAGGGCAGAGAGATTTGTTGCCGGTGGGGCTCACTGGGGCTATGGGGCTAGGGCCTTTGGAGGCTCCTCCAATCAGGGAGTTGAGGCTGGGAGGCCTATGGTGAGTACTAGCCACCCCAGCAGAGGGAGCAGATGTCTCATCCTCTCCCTGTTCCCTGGCAAACCTCATCTTTTATAAATAGTTGTACTTGTTGGGAGCCAGAGAGAGTTGAGGCTTCAGCATCTCTGACAGCCCGGCAGAGCCAGGCCCGTCTGCCTGGAGCTTTGCGTGCTCACATAACACCCCCTCCCCACCCCGCAGCCCAACCGCCACGAGGGTGTCATTGCACCCAGGATGCATGGCGTCTTGGCATGTGCTGGCTCCACGTGGCTGGTGGGTTGTGTGGGCTTTTGGGCAAAGTAGCCAAGCAATCAGAAAGGACCTTAGAACAGACGGATTCTGGAGGTAGTGAGCTCCTCATCCCTGGAAGGGTTCCAGGGGAGCTGGAGGACTGTGTAACAGACATGCAATAAATGAGCTTTGGGCTCTGAAGAATGGTGGGGGAAGAGGGAAAAGCCTGGGCCACATGATCCCAAAGGGTCCCACTGTACATCTAGGGTGGCGTAGGTGGGGACTGTCAGGGTCACAGGTGACTTAGCAAGACTGTAACCTCCCTCCCAAGCTTTAAGATGCCCAGGAAGCTCACCTGTGTGGGCTCCTGGAACCCTCTGTTTCACGTGTGAGCCCAGCAATTTCTCTGAATTCAGGAATGCCAGGAGAGGTTCTGTCCAGCACGTGGGATGCATTACTCATTAACTGCTCATCACTGAGCATTTATGCAGCTCCTACAAAATACACCGGGGAGACTGCCAGCTCCCAGGCTTTCTGAGAAGCCCTGATGCTGGGGCAGTGTTCCACAGTTCCTCTGATCTGTGGGGACCCCCTGTTAGAGTAGGGAACCTGTGAGCCTCCTTAACCTTGGAAACTCCCCACTTTCTAAAGCTGAACATTTAGGAAATCCTTGACCTCTGGGATAGAAGATGAGCGCTCCCAATCTTCAGCCATGAGGACAGGGTCCGAGTCTGTCTTACTCCCTGCTCCTCTTGTCCATGGTGGCATTTAAATAACTGTCAACCAAATGAATGAATGACTGAGTAAACAAATGATGTAAAAGTCCCTTCATTACCTCCTTGCAGGAAGCCTGAGTCATCTGTGAAGCATGCCATCTGTGCTCTCTCTGAGGAGGTAGGGAACAAACATGAGGCTCTAGAAAGGACATCACCTGTGGAGTCAAACTAATTGGGTCCCAGTCCTAGCTCTGCCTCCTATTGGGTGCATAACCTTGGGTGAGTTCCTCAACCGCTCTGTTTCATTAGCTGCAAAACAGAGATAATAATCCCTACCCCATAAAGATGCAATGAGAACATTTTTAAATTGCCCAGCATCTAGTCAGCACTCCATAAATGGTGCTGGTAGTAGTCATTAATGCCATTCTCCAAATGTTTGTGGTTCTCTTTCCAGTCACATGGTAGAATCCTACTTCCCCATCTTCTTGAAACTAGACGTGGCCATGATTTGCTTTGGCCAATGCAATGAAACAAAAAAATGATGTTTCTCTCCTTGATGGAGGCTTTAGGGGGTCACATGTAATTCACCACATTATCTTCTTCCTGCTTCAGCAATCATAGCAGCAATAAGGTGGAGTCACAATCAGCCTGGATCCTGAAATGAGGAAGACAGGGGGCAGATCTCTCCACCGGCCCCGGATGGCAAGGCACGAGGCAGTTTGTAAAGACGGCCGCAATAATTCTTCCCCTCCCTCTGTTCTCTCCCCTTTGGGAGGTGGCTTTGCTACTCCTCCCATCCAGAGAGGAAGTCCATTCCTACAAACCTTGAACCTCCTCAGCCATGTGATTTGCTTCGGCCAATGGCATATTTTTACATATAATGCAAGCAGAGGCTTGTGAAGTGCTTGCATATTGGCGCTTCCCCTGTTTTGTGGCTGGGAAGGAACCTTTCTGCTACTGTTGTGGAAAAGCTTCAGCTAGCCTCCTGGAGGAAGACCACATGGAGTGAGCAAGCCCCCAACTGTCCGACCTAAAATCCCAGACACGTGAGTGAGGCCACCTTAGATCTTCTAGCCCCATCTGAACTAACACAGGCCAAAATAACCACCCAGTCAACCCACAGAATCAGAAAAAATATTAAATGTTTTTTGTTTTGAGCCACTAAGTTTCAAGTGGTTTGCTACTTGGCAAAGGCTAACTGACAGGATATAACATGAATGGGAAATAAACCTCAGCGTATTAAGCCACTGATATTTGGGGATGTTTATTACTGCAGCATAGCCTTGCCCATTATTCTGATTAATATGGTATTTCCTTCCAGTTTCCCTGTGGGAAAGGAAGTACATTCCAATTAAGTTTCGAGTTTTATCCTCTACGGTCCTCCTTCTGTTCACCACTGCCTCCCACTCATCCACTCTCCTGCCTCATGGTCCAGGTAGGAGCTCCTCTTATCCTCCAAACCACAAGGATGAGTTATCTACCAGGTGCATCATGGAGCCTTCTGCTTACCTGCCACTTCTGAGCCAAACTCTCCAGGGCTGTATGGGCCTTAGAGAAAATCTGTAAGAGGTGCCCGTATTGTGACTCAGTGTTCATTCTGGACCCTGATGTGAGAGCAGCTGGCCTCAGCCCACACTATGCATTCCCCACCCCCTTCATTCTCTTGCATACTCTCTGCCTGCAAGGCATGGCAGAAAAAGGCACCAGCTTCAGCATCAGATGCACCTAGATTCAAATTCCAGCTCTGCTGTTTAACTTTCCATCCTGGGCCAAATGCGGTGGCTTAGGCTTATAATCCCAGCCTTCGGGATCTTGTAATTTTCTGCCTTTGGGAGGCTGAGGCAGAAGAATCATTTGAGTCCAGCAGTTCGAGACCAGCCTGGGGAATATAGGGAGACCCCATCTCTACAAAACAAACAAACAAACAAAAAGGTCCCAGCTACACGGGAGGCTGATGCAGGAGGACTGCTCAAGCCTGAGAGGTGGAGGCTTCAGTGAGCCATGATCACACCACTGCACTCCAGTCTGGGCAACAGAGAAAGACCGCATTTCCAAAAAATACATATGTCCATATGTCCTGGCTCTGTCACCTCTTATCCGTGTGATCCTGGGAAAATTCTTTAACCACAGTGAGTCTCAGTTTCCGCCTTTCCAACCTGGGGATAAAAGCTCTGCTCACAAAGCTGCAAGAATGATAAATATAGTGTCTAGCTCAGCACCTGACACAGGATAGACACGGAAGAAATGGTACCTGGGCATCATTTGGAGTCAGAGCGTCCAGTGTTAAAGTTCCAGCTCCACCACTGACTGGCAATGTGTTGCTGGTCAAGTCACTTGGCTTCCCTGAACCTTAGTTTTCTTCTCTGTAAAATGGGCATTTAATTGCTTTTCTGACAGAAGTGAGGTAAGGATATTAAAGGAAATATATGTAAAGTAGGTGGCATATAGTAAGTTCTAAAGAGGTGGCAGTTCTTTCTCCACCCTTTAGCTTGCAAATTCCTTTGATGGCAAAGGTGATTTTACCTCTGTGCCCTTTCTCCCCTGCCACACATACACACAAAGCCTACACACACACACACAGACACACACACACACAATCAGAACTCAGTCAGGGTGGGCTTGTTGTAGAGGAAAAACAGATCGCAGTGACCCCAGAACCAGGAATAGTTTCTGCGTCCGTTCACCCCAGAGGGAGATAGCCTGGTTCTATCGTACATCACATAAACAGGAAGAACTAACAGAGCTGGGGTGGTGGGGAGACCCCTGTGAGCGTCTCATCCACCATCCTCCTCATCCTCCCCCACCTTGCCTCGCCCTCTCCCACAAGCATGCTCCAAGACTGCTCGAGAGCAGTCTCCATGGCGATAGCATTTTAAAGTTTTCTAGGAGCAGAACAGGAATAATTTTCCACCTTCTCCTCCTCCGTGGCAATCCGAGGAGAGGGAGCTTATTACAGATAAAGGGTGGGGTGAGGGGCAAGGAGGAGAGAGGCAGCTCTTTCTTTCATCGCATGACTGGAGAAGGTCACGCTAAAATTCCCCACACCCAGCTCCCTCTCCAGCCCCCACTCTCTCCCCTGGTCTTCACCTACCTCTGCTTGGATGAAGAGATGGGATGGTATGAGTAAAAGAAAAATGACAGGAAAGATAAAAGAAAGAGAGAAAAAGTGGGCCAATGTGTGTCCAATCACATGCATGCACCACTCATAAACACAGTGGCTACAGGAAATTTCCACTGATCTCTTCTTGGGAAGCGATGTTCATCAATGGAGGAGAAAAGCTGAGTATTAGAAGCAGAGATGCTGGACGTGGTGGCTTACCTCTGTAATCTCAGCACTTTGGGGGTCGAGGCAGGTGGTCACTTGAAGTCAGGAGTTCAAGACCAGCCAGGCCAGCATAGTGAAATCTGGTCTCTACCAAAAATACAAAAATTAGCCAAGTGTGGTGGTGCATGCCTGTAATCCCAACTATTTGGGAGTCTGATGCAGTAGAATAGGTTGAACCTGGGAGGCAGAGTTACAGTGAGCTGAGATTGCACCACTGCACTCCAGCCTGGGTGACAGCGTGAGACTCCACCTAAAAAAAATTAAGATAGAAGCAGAGACATCTTTGTACCCTGGCTTCGGCTCATGATTGAGTCAGTCTACATGTTACAAATACCTTGTAGATATCTCCATAATCTACCAGCCCAAAGAGGGTCCACATACACTGTGAAGGGGTGTTGTGGTCATTATGCTGTCTAGTGAATGTGGACACCATACTGTAATGAGGTGTGGGGAATGGGGTGCTCTTCTTTCGTTGATTTCTGCTTACCTTCACAGCCTCCTTCCTCTCAACCCCAATCTACTTTCCTTTATACCTATTCTCCAGTCTTTGAAGGGTTTTTTGTTCCAGATTGTGGGCTCCTATCCAGTTTACATACAATTTCTTGCCAATATCCCTGAGGCGGATACCATCCAGGAGAAGTGTAAGGTGAAAATAGACTGTGAGTGGCCTGCCTCCATTCCCCTCCTGGCATGGCTGTAAAGAAGGCATCTGCCCCAGGACAGGTGTGCCAGAACCCCCAACGGGTGCTAGGAAGCAGGCTGAGGATTGGGGTGGGAGCACAGGCTCAGGTGGACCCAGAAAGATTTCTTCCAGGGCTAAACTTGGCCAAACAAGTCACACGGGGATCGTGCAGAAGACATCAGGATAAGACGATGGAAGAACCAGATTCCAGTCCTGATTCTTCCACTCACTAGCTGGGTGGATTTAAGAAAACCACTTAGCCTCTCTGAATCTCCTCTGTCTTACCTTGTTTCCCAGCCTATCTGTCTTGTTCAAAAGGGCTATTTTGAAAATTCAAAATGAGAGCACTTCAAAAGTTAGCAAGCACCACACACTCGTAAGATATTTCCTTCTATGACTTTGTCAGTCAGTGATGAAGATAAGCTTAAAGCCTGGTCTCAAATGTCAATCTGGAAATGTAGAGTCCATGGGCTCAAAGTAAGTGATGAGGTACTCTAGTGCCACAGGGGTGTGCTACGTGGCCTTGGACAAGTCTCTTATTCTCTGGGGGCTTTGTCTGCCTCTGCCAAAAGAGGGCCTTTTAGGGCAGAAACCCAAGCCAGATGAGAGGCCAAGTCAAGCTACAGTGTGATTCTGGGGTCAGCACCAGGGACAGTTCCCATGAGCCTGGAAGACGGTCATTGATCTGAGTTACCAGAGACCTGGATTCAAGTTCTCACCTTGCCTCAAACTTAGAGCATTATTTTGAGATGGTGTCTTCTCACTGTTCAAAGGCCCAGGAAAGTTTGGGTTCTCATTTAAAAAGCTCACAATCCTTCTAGGGAGTCAGTGTGGTGCAGTGTTCAAGAGCACATCCTACTCACAAAAAGATGCTGGAGCCCAAGACTACCTGATGGGTTGCTCCTCCTTCCCCAGTCCTTCCCTAGGAAGGAGTGTGGTGGAACTTCCTGGGAGCTGTTTGGGTAGAAGATCCCTCCTCATATATAGACCCTTGGGTTTCCTATGCCTTCCAGAATTACATCCACGTATTCACTGAGCCAGGTACCTTTCCATAAACCCTCTAATCTAGTTCCCATGATAACCCCTAGATTAGGCATAATTATTCTAACTTTTCAAATAAGAAGCTGAGTCTGACAGAAGGACACCAATGGGCCCATTGTCCTTTCCATTTCACAGTGCTTACTCATGAATGAGACAGGCTCCAGCCCTGCCCTTCCAGAAGGCACTGAAACCTTGGTTAAGTCACTTCCCCCTCTGGGTTGGACCAGAGCTCCAAGCTCTAAGCATCTTCACTTCCATCCTACAGAGGGGGCTGGGGTCTTGAACTAGGGGCACCAGATGTGGAGCCAGTAACCTCTCAGAGCTCATGCCTACCCAAGGCCCAGAACTCTAAAGTGTCAATAAGCAGATACCCCTGCTCTGAGTTTGCTCTGAGCCAGTTCTCCCTTGGAGAGCCCTGGAAAATATGGCTCTGCTGCTTTGGCAAGAATCTTTCTTTTTTTAATAAAAAAATTATTTTGACAAAGCATTCTTATAAGAAATGAATGTCAGCCTCACTGTAGAGAAGTGTCAGTGTGTAATTGATGTACGACATGGTGTTTAATTATAGCAGCACCCTTTAGCTCTGTCACCAGCCCAGCACCACCCGCCCTCCTCTTGTAGTGGGGGATAGGGAGAGGTCTGTGTGTCCCATAACTATTTCTCAGGGATCCAGACCAGCCTTTGACCATCAGGATGAGCTGGGGTCCTGACTGACCTATGAATTTCCAAGGCCAAGGTCCCACAACCCCAGTAGAGTGTAACATTCACAAATGTCAGAGATGGGAAGCAACTCAGATATCACCACATCTAACCCATGCATTTATAGCTAAGATCCCACAGCCCCAGTAGAGTATAACATTCACAAATGTCAGAGATGGGAAGCAACTCAGATATCACCACATCTAACCCATCCATTTATAGACAGGAAAATTGAGAAACTCTCTTTATAATGCATATGCCAGGCTTCTTATGTCTTATTACATGACCAATGCTGAAGAGAAGAGGCAAACGTGACAGTCACTTTGCCCAGGCAAAGTGGAAAGACCCAGAGACACAGACTGGGAGGGGAAGAACATGGAAGAAGCTGATGTGTACTAGGTACCTATTATAGGCTAGGCACTGGGCTCAACACTTTTATAAATTATATCATTTGGGTATCAGCCCCACTTTACAGATGTAAAAACTGAGGCTTACAAGATATTAAGTCACACCACCAAGATGGATTCAGGTGTGCCAGGCCCCAAAGATTGAGCTCTTCCTGTTGAGAGGAGCTACAGTGGGCTCTCCTCTTAAGCAGCGAAGGACTGGAGTGAAATCGACCTTGTTCTCTTCACTTCCTCACTTATTTCCCAGGATCAAGTGCTTGGTTGCCCTGTATCATCTGATCAAATAAAAGAAGCATAACTGCTTTCTGGACATAACTTGCCTTCTATTGACTTAGCAGTCTCACCTTCCCCACAGGTGACAAGCATCTGTCATTTTGGTTTTTTTGGTGACATGCACCACAGGTGACATGCACCTGTCATTTTTGTCATTTTGGTTTTCTTATGATCTATGGATATGAAATGATGCCAGCAATATCCTTACCCCAGACACACCCCAAAATGTTTCAGGACACACGGGCCAGACATCAGAGGGAGATGAAACTATTAGGTGAGACTCAAAAGGACCAGCATCTTCAACTCAGGCATGGAAGTAGCACTGGAGGGCTTGCTCCGCCTGCCCCTCTTTCTAAAGCACCTGCCACTCATCCTGGCTGTGTGGCGATAAGGGATTGAGAAACACTGCAGTGCAGGGAAGGGTTTTTTGACTTACAGAATCCTCAACTGAAACTTTAGATGCTTAGGAAATTCCTCTGCCTTCAATTTGCAGCACCTCTGGCCTGATCCGAAGATGCCAGCAGCATCTTGGTGTCAATCAAATTTCTACAGATGTCATGTGCTGAACCTGGCTCTGTCTATACTTCATTGCTCTGGGATCTCAAAGAATTGGCTACAAAAGTGGGGAGTAGCAGGTGGTCATTAAACCTTCCATTATGCTTGATGCTGTGTGAGGGCCGTCTCACTTCTAGCTAAAGCATCCCCTGCAAGGCACATAGAAATTCCTAATGGGAAATGGCTCCTGGCACAGGCTGAATTCTGTCCCCCAAAATTCATATGTTGAAATCTCAATACCTAGTACCTTGGAATGTGGCTATACTTGGAGATAGAGTCTTTAAAGTTGTAATTAAAGGAACATGAGTCATTAGGGTAGGCCCTAATCCCATATGACTGCTGTCCTCATAGGAAGAGGAAATTTAGACACAGACCTATAGAAGGAAGTCCATGTGGGGACACAGGGAGAAGACAGACATCTACAGTCCAAGGAGAGAGACCTCAGAAGAAACCAATCCAGCCAACACCTTGATCTCGGACTGTTGTTTAAGCCACCCAGTCGGTGGGATTTCATTATGGCAGCCTCAGCAGATCACAGCAAGAGTTCTCTCGTTTTTCTTCTCTCCAATATATCCAGCTACCTCCTTCCATCATTCCCCTTCAACTATGGATAATTTACTGGCATTAAAAAGCACGTTATGAAAAAAACGTGCATTATGGGTCCGGGTGCAGTGGCTCACACCTGTAATCCCAGCACTTTGGGAGTTTGAGACCACCCTGGGCAACATAGTGAGACCCTGGATCTACAAAAAATTAGCCGGGCATGGTGTCATGTGCCTATAGTCCTGCATCAAGAGGCTGAGGTGGGAGGATTGCATGAGCCAGGAGGTCCAGGCTTCAGTGAGCTGTGATCACTCCACTGCACTCCAGCCTGGGTGACAGAGGAAGACCCTGTCTCAAAAAAAAATGTGCACTATGGGATGGAGAGGTTGGGATGGGCCTTTTAATATACTTAGAGCTTAGGTGAGAAAGACTGAGGGCAAAAAGAGCCTTTCTTTTCCTCCAAGCAGCCCACCTCTCCAATGCCAAAGATATTTTGAGATTACAGGAAGCTCAATTCATAAGTCATGTCCACCTAGACAGTGGGTAACAAGGTTTCTGGGACCCAGAATGCCTCTTCCACAGAAACAATGTTTGTAAAAGAAGCTGGTTCCCAGGCTAGCCCACAAAAGCCTGTTCAGTCCATCACAGAGCTCTGATACCCTCTTTCTCTCACTCTCTGCCCTGCAGACTAATAGTGTGATACTGGCTCAAACCTAATATTTAAACTCTACAGAAAAACAATCGTGATGTGATTCAGGCTTGTTGGCCGTGCTTAGAGAAAGTAGACTGTGCCTGAGGAGGTCATGGGGGCCCCCAGAGCCTGGGGCGGTGGTACTAAAGGGAATTTCTGTGATTTCTCAAGGGATTTTGAGGCTGAGCACTCTTGATCCTTATTAATCCCATTTCGCTTCAGAACTCAGGGTCACCTTTGGATACTCCTGCAACAGCTGGGATGATCAGTGGTGACTGGGGTCTTCTGTGGGGGAAGAGAGGACACGAGAGAGAGAGAGAGAGAAAGCAAAAGAGAGGGGAATGTGATTGTGCAAGAAGAGATGGCAGCAAGAAGCTGGCTGACGGGCTTGGTGGCGGGTGCCTGTAGTCCTAGCCACTCCGGAGGCTGAGGCAGGAGAATCCCTTGAACCCGGGAGGCAGAAGATGCAGTGAGCCGAGATCGTACCACTGCACTCCAGACTGGACAACAGAGCAAGCCTCCATCAGAAAA